>NW_011888902.1:1234076-1252484 GCF_000151845.1 Pteropus vampyrus
AGTTTCTTTTAGGCCCTAAATAATGTAGACTTTCAAGTAGAGAAGTCCAGTTGGCAACTGTCTACACCAGTCTGAACCTCCAAAAGGTCTGGACCAACAACGGGGAATTGATCTCTTTTAGCACAAAGATAGTAGTTAAAACCATGAGAATCAAATTTAAAAGGAATCACTCCAAAGGCAGACCTAGATTTGTATTCCAGCCAAACTCCTTATTATGTATGTGATGTCGAGTGAGTTACATCTATGAGCCTGTGTTGTATAAGCCTGTGATAATATCTGTATTAGTTAGGGTGACTCCAGCTGCTACAAAGATCAATCTCCACATTCCCAGTAGCTTAACCCAAATGCGTTTCTCATTGACGTGAAGTCCAGTTGCAGACTGAGTGAGGCCCAGGCTCCTCCATTCTTTCTCCCCTAGAAGTCCTCCGTTTACAGCCTTCTCCCTTCCATGGTCCGCGGCAGAAAGCGCACACATCCCTCTCGACCACGTCAGACAGGACGGTACGTGCACATTTCACCGTGGAGGACCATCATTTGGTCCCAACGAGATGCCAAGGGGCCCGAGAAACGTGGTCTCCCCTCCTTGGCAGTCACTTCCGAGTGGAAACATTATACAATGGAAATGGTACACAGATCTTGGTGAACAGCGGCCTCAAAAGTAATCTTCCCTGCTCATTGAGAAGAGAAAAAGCAAAAATGGATGGATAAGGCACCTAATGGCATCTCGCCTCTGAGGAGCTCTCCGGAATGTGAAGTTCTTCCTTATTCCCCATCGGTTCCCCTTCTCCTTGCACCCTAAACACACTTCTACTGCACCCCGAAGAGATCTTACATTTTCCCGTTTCGCCGTCTTCATTTGCATTCTCGCCTTTATCCACAAAGCCCTAAGCCCGTGGCTTCTCTTCGCTGCTCCACCCGCTTCCCCTCCACCCATTTTTCAAGGCCGATCTGGTGGCAGAGTCTCCTGGACCCGGCCTTTTCCAATTCTTCCCGTCCAGGTTACACATGTGGAAGGAGCACGCCGTTCGGATCACCTCTGCGTTTAGCACCTGTCAGATATCGGTTTGGCGTTGTCACAGTTTGCATATTTACCTTTCCCGTCTACCTCTGAGCCTACGCTGTAAACTCTCTCAGGAAGCGACTGCATTTAACGCCTCTTGTTCGAAGCGGCTAAGAGTGTAAACCGCTTTTAGGCCTTGCGTTGAAGAGATCAACTCTTAGACATTCAAGGTCTCCTCGCAAAGAATCAGAAGGTGGACATTTATTCAGGCCACGGTGAAAAAAGGGGAAAAGGCAGTTTGTCTCAAGCCTTCCTATACTCAGGTGGTGGCTACCTGAATTCTTCCTTTATTTTACTTTGTAAATCCATAAGGAAGCTTGTGTGGAAAGACCTACCTGTGAATAAAGAAAGCACTTAACGAATAATACGCAACATATCTTTAAATATTATGATAACTAAGAAAAACAAACAGCTCTGAAGAGGCTTCTTTAAGAATGCTCCTGCGTGTGAATCGACGAGGTAACGTGGCAGTCCTCCGGGACATTTGATAAATGTCAATAACCGAACTATTTAAATCTATCCATCAGGGACACACAGCGCTCTGAGTGATCTGAGCAGCTGCCAACTCACTCTCCTCTGTGCAGATACAGTCACTGCCCGGAGAGAAGACGGAGAAGAAAGAAAAGGCCTGGGAGGAGCTGGACGTCGGCAGCCCACCGAAAACGCCAGCATTTCCCCTTTCCCAGCAACTTTCCTAATAAAAGTAGGCAAGGCGTAGACAGGAAGTACTTTTCAGCAAGTAATCCGACTATACGCACCGAGCCAAAGGCTGGTGTCCCTCAGATAACAGGCGGCCTCCAGGTGTCCTGGGCCCCACGAACGCTGCTCGTCCCACACCTGTGATCCTGGATGGCCTCAGAATGCCTGGAGGACCCCAATCGATTCTGCTGCCTTCACCGCTCCCCCGCTGGGAGACCAGAGACACATCTGAGGATCTGCTCCAGGTTCAAATTCTCAGCCAGTCCAACCTCCGAAGGCGCCCCAAAGCGGATCTGTCCCCCTGGGTACTGGTTCTTGGACGAAAGTCCGCCCACTGCTTCTCTCGGTGCTCACTGGGACATGAGCGCAGGACTTCCCTGGGCACGGGGTGCAGTAGGGGTCCATTTTTATGATGCATCCCACATCTCTCCTCGTGCCACGGAGCTGGGCCTTGTGGCGGGACACAGAATCTCACTGGGATGTGTAATCTGGACTGTGATCCACACGTGTTCAGTAAGGCACTAGGTGAAGAGCTGTTCTTTATATCAGGGAAGTTGTGCTGAAACTGGAAAATACCACCAGCAATAATCTCCTCTCAAATATTCACAGTACCTGTCAGGTACGTAGAAGCCTCCGAAATCTACCTGTTTCTGAAGAACTCTATCGAACTCACTATTTCACAGATTTGTTTGTCTACAAGAAATAAGGGCAAAACCCTTATTAACATCTTCCCTCAACAGAGTGGGTTCCCTGAGCCAGTGTCGATGCTGTTTGCTTCACACAGACTTGACACTTCAATAAATACCTGATGAATTAATCAATTTCCATGGAAGTAGGGCCCCACAAAACATGCTTTATAAAACTATGTGCTAAAAACATCACATTTCTAGGAATACTTCAAGCAAGGACAACCTCTCCAAATAGAAAGATCCCTTTGAATCTCTTATTTGAATCCCAATTTGTGAGGTAACTTTTAATAACAGTACACTGGCATTTGTTGCTAATGGCCAGAAAATTTCTCTTTTCCCCTCAAACTATCTTTTCTTAGTGTCAAATTAACCTAAGCAAATATTTCAAGACTTTTAGGCTTGAGACCAGTGATAGCTTAAAATTTACCATGTATGAAAATCTACTGAGTGACCTTAAAAATGCCGAGGGCTGGGATTTTGTTTGTTTTTAGAGCAGGGCGCAGGACCCTAAACTTTACGCAAACATCCAGGTCATTTTGACGTAGGTGTTCAGGTGGGACACACTCTCAGAAATGCTGACCTGAGATGTTGTGGCAGAGGAGGCCTTGATGTAGTATCAGAAGCTTGGGGTCAAGGCTGGGGTTTGCACCCTCACTAGTTGTGCGGTCATGGGCAGTAACCTCTAAACCTCACTTTCCTCTCTGTGCGAGTCACAGGATGTCTCTTCACCTACCTGGCTAGCACCTATCCACTCGCCTTGTAGCACTACATAAGGAGAAAGCATTTATAAAACTCTGCCCTTAAAGTACAGGCACTCAATACACATTGTGCAATGAATCAATAAGTTCACAGTTATTTTAACATTCTCTAGCATTAAACAAACTATAACACAGCAAGCGTTCAACATGGAAAGGGTTTCTGCTGTTGATTTAAAAACACATGACAGAGCTGGGCCGATCATGCTATACTCATGCCTGTCAGTCACCCTGACGATCTGATCCACAGTACCTGTGCCTCATACTTATGGACACATTGTTGGCCAAATCACAGCAAAGCCTAAGCTCTGTGACGCTGGCCACAATGCACAGAACGTTGAAATATTTCCACACCTTCAAAAAACAGACTCTCAATTCTTAAGTGGACAAACACCTACAGTAAACGTTTTGGTTGTCATCTATACATTTATAAAAGAAGGTTTTTGCTTATCAAGTATCCTCATTCATAATAATTAATCAGTGCTCAAAAATTAGAATACAGTGGAATACATGTAATGATAATATGGTACTAAGAGTATTTAATTCTTTCTCTAGTCAGAAGACTCTTCTCGGGCCTGCAGCCATCAATGACTGCTGTGAACGCTACTCAATATCACTGCTTGAATCCTTTGAAAACACAAGAGATAGAGCTGATGGTTTCCCAACTGGGAGGCACAATTTAAAGGCTGCCTTTTGGAACAGATCTGATATTGCTTGCTCTTTACCTTTTGTGCATTAAAAAAACAAAACAAAACAAAACAGAAAAACAAAACTCTATGACTGAAAGACTTCTGCCTCAAAGACTAATTACTGAAGATTTTGAATTAGTGAAATTTTTACTATATTTCCTATATATTAATATGTATTCATTTTTTTGTGTTGGTTTTCCAATTTTAAACTCTTAAAACTTAAGTGTTTATTCCACATTCAGGGAATACCTAGCCAATGTCTTTGGGTCATTGACATGCGTTCATGATAGCAGCCAGAGAACTTTGCAGAACTAAATTCATGCCGTCACGCTTGTTTTCTGTGTTTATTATTGCCTTTCTGCTTAATATTTTGGTTGTGATCTATTTTCCTTGCCTGTGCCTCATGTGGGCAGTAGCAAATGTGATTGACCGCAAGGGCTCATGCTGGTAAACAAGTAAATAAATCAAGCCAGTTTTGGTGACCCCATCAAAAGATGGCAGTGACAACTGAGCCACAGCTGACTGTTGCCACGAGAGAAAGAAACGATGCAGCCTCAGCATTCTTAGACCATCTACATTTCAAGAGAAGTCTAGTATGTAACAGGTACTCGATAAATATTTATGGAATCAATTAATACAGAGACCACGATGTTCATCTGAACACTCCAGATTTTTAAATATAAGCAGCATAATGTAGTGGTAAGAATAAGGGCTCTGGGGCCAGACTGCCTGGCTTCAAAATCTAGCTCCACCCCTTATCAGCTCTATAATCTCGGGCAAGATAAATAAAAACTGCATAATTCCGTTTTCCCACCTGTAGAGTGGGAGGAAATAATAGCACCTACTTCATAGGACTGCTTGAGAACTTAATTTTTTAATATTATTAAATCTTAGGACAATCCCGGGTGCATGGTAAGTGCTACATAAACAAGGAAATGCACACTAAAACTTTGACATGCCTTCCAAGTTTCACACGCATTGTCCCATGTTTTCCCTCACTGTCACGGGGGGATGAAGATGAGGAGAATGTTTCCCTCAGGGTGACAGCCAGGCACGTGGCCCATGCAGGGACTCTGCGCGTGGACATTTAGAAAGAGTCCAGCGGTTTGCCCAATCGCATACTCCCAAAAATGACAGATGCAGGAATCTAGCCCGAGGCTTCTGATGGACACAATCAGAGGTGTCTAAATCAGTGTCCTTCGTCAGCTCTCTTGCTCAATAATTAAATCATTACATAAAAATGAAGATCTGATCCAATAACCACTATTTGGTTATTTTTCATTCGTAAATTAATTGTCCCGAAGCAGCCAATTTGAGAAAATAGGTTAAGTCCTTCTATTCCATGCTACCTATTTATAGTCTTCATTTTCTATTAATTTTTGTTTTTAACACATTTTGCAATAATTTAGTTTCTCTTCGGTCCAACTTCAAGATATTTCTCCCAGGAATGTTACAAATTTTAAATTTTATCGCCCAGCTGCAAAGACATGCCTGTGGCTGTGTATTAGAAGCTGCTAAACTAGGAACAGCCTGTTGATTTTCCTGGTTGCTGTTGGCTTAAGGAAGATCCTTAATGTTATTTAAACACTGGGGACTATTTGAAATTTCTTGGTAGATCAATTTGATAGTGATTAAAAAAAAAAAACTACTGTCAACTTGAGATAAAAGATCTCATTCACTGGGGCGTGCACCTTATTCAAACAACTCAGGGTTTCTTTAAAGAAAAAAGTCAATATAGGCCCTACCCGGTTCCTTTTCTTGAACAACAGCAGAAAATTTACACATTCCCTGATAATCTACATTTTGAAAAGTCATTGTTTGGGCATTAGAGAAGAATCTTCTCTTTTTTCAGAGTTTGGAGTTTTAATTTTTTTGCTTTGTATTGTGTTTAATATGGAGAATGCACTTATTGTTTACAATAACTACTACTAAATTGGACTTTATCAAAAATCAAAAACTTCTGTAAATTGTAGGGCATTATTATCAAGAAAGTGAGAAACAACCCAGAGAATGGGAGAAAACATAAATATTTGCAAATGGCATATCTGATAAGAGTCTAACATTCAGAATATACAAAGAACTCTTACGATCCATCAATGAAAAGACAAACAACCCTGTTTTAAAATGAGCAGAGACCAAAGACAGTGACTAGAAATTTTTCTAAAGAAGCTATTCAAACAGCCAATAAGTGCACAGAAAAAAAGCTTAGCATCATCAGTCCTTCAGAACATCAAAACCACAGTGAAATACCACTTACACCTACTAGACATGGCTATAATAAAAAAAAAAAAAAAAAAAAAAAAAAAAAAAGAAATGCTGGTGAAGATATGGAGAAATTGGAACCCTCAGATATTTATGATAGGACTGTAATTGCTGAAAACAGTATAGTGATTTCTCAAGAAGTTAAACAGAGTCACAATATGACGCAGCAATACCACTCCCAACAGATCTGAAAACATGTTCAAGCACAACCTTGTACACAGATGTTCATAGCAGCATTATTTATAATAGCCCCAAAGTGGAAACAACCCAAATGTCCACCTACTGCAGAGTGTGTAAACAAAACGTGGGGAATCCATAAAATCAAATGTTATTCAGACTCAGAGAGGAATGAAGTACTGACATAGGCTACAGCTCGGATGAACCCTGATCACTTCATGCTACGTGAAAGCAGCCAGACACATGAGACCAAATGCTAAATGATTTCAGCTGTAAAATGTGCAGAAGAGGCAAATTCATAGAGACAGACTAGTGGTTGCCAGGGGTTGGGAAGAGACGAGCATGGGAGTGAGTACTCTTGGGTATGAGGTTTCCTTTGGGGTGATAAAAACGTTCTGGGTTTAAAAATAGTGGTGATCATTGCACGTCATCGTGAATGTAATGAAAAGCCACTGCATCGTAGCCTTTAAAATGGTTTAAATGTCGAATTGTATGGTATCTGATATTTTACATCATAAAAAAAAAAAATATTCACTTGAAACCCAGGTAGGAAAAGCAAGAAGCTTTTCTTTCCATACAAAGTAAGTTCACACAATATTATTATCACCCAAACAATATTAAGGAGTGAGATACTGCATCGAAGAAATCGGTGGCTGGCAAGCTGTCTTCGTTCCCCTTATCCCATTGCATCATTTATAATGAGTCCTTTGCTCTTGTGTGGCATTTTTGGTTTGTCAGTTTGCAGTAGAAACTTTAACTTCTCTGACGTTATATTTCCACTTTCAAATGTTTCCTATTAGTAGTTTAGCCAATTTGGCCATCGGTGATTAATGAATATATGTGAGAACCTTCTCTCTTCTAAATTACATTAAAATGTTTAATTTGGAATAATAGAATATTGATGACTTCGGTATGAAGAGGGATGTGATTTATCATAAATCAGTAATTTGAATATTTCCTTAATTTACGTGAGATAAATGAAAACGATCATGTATCTGATTAAAAAAATGAACATTGGAGAATAACCAATTATTCAATAAACTTCCCCCAAAAAGAAGACAGATTTTCTCCTGAAAATAAAGGTATTTTTTAACCATTAAAATGTTAACAATTAAATAGAGATTTTATAAATAGGTCAGTAGAATATACTCTATGCTCCAAACTTAATTTTTCTGAGCTGCGAACTTTCCTGTCAAATGGGTTATATGAGGGAAAATATTGAAAACTTTAAAAGCTGGAAAAATGTTTCATTTAAATATGCATTTGTTAAGCAGTTGATGGCAGATTCAGTTAGATCAGAGGATATAATTGTAAAGAAACATAACAAAGTTACCTGGAAAGTTCTGCAAATAAATCTAGTTGTCAACAAATTTCAAAGACACAATTTCCTGAAATTATGTTACACAGCTGAGCTATGATTTTAGAAGCTCAAAGAAAATTTCCTCATAAAAAATCATGTTTTTTTTTTTTTAGGACAGGCCTACTTAAATGCTAATGTGACCAGGTTTATTCCAAACAAGCAGAAAGAAAGAAAAAAAAAAAAAGAGCAGGAATTTAAATAATCCAGGTTTAAAAAAAATGACTGTCACTTTCATCTCAAGTTTGTGTCTCATTTAGGTGAAAACAAAGGTGGTTTTAGCCAGAACTACCTGGAGAATTGTAGTGGGAATAATCCTGTCTCAGAAAAGCTAACCATATCTGGATCAGGTACTGTTATTGTAAGGAAATTTGAGAAATCTAAAAACTGAAACCAACCTGTTGAAGGTGAACGAGGACTTGATGAGAATAAATGCTTATGCAGTATTTTGTGTCACAATCAAGTGAGACAGCAGAGTGCATAGGAGACTTTGCAGGTAGCATGTGTATCCAATGGCCAAATGTGAAAAATGCTCAGGCAGAATGGGGTGAACAGTTACACAGGCTGAGAATCCCATTCCTTCAGTTAAGAAGGGGAAACGTAGCTACGTAGGTGACATGTAAGAGAAAAGCATTGAGTTAATGGAAATTCCTTGTCAGATGGTCACTTAGTTCTCTGCATTCTCTTTACTTCCCTCCATTTGCTTTCCAGGCCTCATCTCCTTGCCCAGGTAAGTGTAAGTTTAATGATCAAATGAACCCCAGGAAGGAGGCTGTACTCAGCTCCTCTAAGCTCTCACTTAGTAAGGAAAGTCTGCCGAGGGCACACACAGGTTAGGAATTACCCCACGGCTAGAGCCAAGAAAGACTGTTCACGGGGCGTGGAAAGGAACTGCTCCGGCTTTTTGGAAAAGTGGCCATTTCCTTCATGCACACACACCCAGCAGAGTAATTATTTTTTCCCAATCAAAGGGCTAGGCAGGGAAAAGGAGAAGGGGGTCCTGGGGTTGCTTCTCATGTCCTTTTAGTCCCCAGGTGGCAGAGCCACACTGTGGAGAGCACCAGATGGTGACAGAGAGATGGTAGATGAGGCTGAAGAAGACAGAGACTCGTCCCTACAACTCTTTGGGTCTGGGATGGTTCAAGCTGATTGTCTCAGCCCTGCCACACAGCAGCTCAACTTAGGGCCTCTCTATGCTCCGATTAACCATAAAACGGTGACCACTGTTTATGACGACAATCTAAGGCCCACTCGCAGATGGCACAGACAGCACAGGTGGCACAGGTGGCACAGACGGCACAGACGGCACAGGTGGCCGCCTCTGCCCAGCCCTCCGGCATCATTTCCCTCCCAGTGCCTCTTCTCAGGGCTTATAGGTCACACGACCTGAAAGGTCTCTATGAGGATGATCCCCTGTCCTGCCACTTGCCAGAGTTCCTTGAAAACAGGAGCTTTTGGGTGGAGAGTGGAATTTCTTTCTTCATTCACTAGCTCATCTGCAAACAAACAGCCCCACCCCCCACCTCCTTCTACACACATACAGTCTATTCTCTAGTTTCCTATGGACTGTCATCTTTACTCACAATGAGTAACTCTGGGTCCTCCTATCTAGAGCCCCTGCTTGCTTGCGGGAAAAGCCTCAGAGTGTCTGGAGGTGACGCACTAGGGGCAAACTGCTAAGGACAGGGACAGAAAAGAATGGGCAGTCTGCGGACAACTAGAAGGCTCAGGCCAGCAGTGTAGAGAGCTCAGAGCAAGTTCGTTTTATTTCACTGAGCCCAGGAAGCTCCCAAATTCTAAGTTCCCATCAGAGATCCAAGAAAGTCCTAACAGAATGGTCTAGGGGTGTGCTCCTCTCCCTCGCAGTCCTGGAGTCTGGCTGGCAGAGCCCAGCTTCCAGTCCCGGTTGGTTCTGGGCCTAACAGGACTGCAGGGTGCTGGAAAGGGTGAGCTCGGCCTCCTTGTCTTTGCCTCGCTCCTGAGCAACGCGTGTATCGAGCAGTGGGGACAGGGTGTTTGATAGTGGCTGGGGGTTGGGAGCTGGGGAAGCTGAGAAACCCAAATTACTCACACCCCGGGCAAAGCGTGTCTGCTAGCCGCCAGGGAACAGGGGCCGGCGTTATTCCTGAGCTGCCTCCATCGCTCTCAAAACCTTGTGTTTTTCAAATGGGGACAAGGAGGAAAACTGCACCTAGAGGACATTCTTCCCCCTCATACATTTTATTTATCACGTTTTTTCTCTCTCATTTCTCTTAATTTCCATCTTCCTTATTTACATCTCGTTAACGCCTTCCTTGTTTTCGTCCTTTTAGGATTTACAGAAAAACTAGATGCTCAGACAAAGCCTGTGACAGGAGAGCTGAGTGGCACTTACTGTCGGGAGTGGGGTGGGGGACAGACACTAAGAAGCCGCACCCCCAGGCCCCAAATTCCGACATTCACGGGGCTCCGCCAATAGTTTCTGGCTATAAAGTTGTCCAAAGTTTGACATCTACCCATAATCCCGAACGCAGCTCAGGGATAGTAGCAAAAAATTTGCTTCTACTTTGAACTTGACCGTTGAGATGTTGAAAGCTGTTTGGGGCGGGCTGGGGTGAGAATCAGGGCAGCGCTGGGCAAGGTAGGAGCGGCCCCCGTCCTGTCTGAACCAGACTGTCCCTGCGGGGTGAGCTCGGGAGAGAAGCAGGGACACGTTTCTGTGGCGGGGAGCTCTGGGAGCGCACACTCTGAAAAGGAAGGTCGCCTTTCTGTGGCACGTCCATGGTCTGGTGCAGGGGCTTCAGTCCATCCGCAATGGCAGACTGAGCGCTTCGGGCATGCGGCCATAGGGGAGTTCCAACTGTGCCATCCACTGTGCGAGGGGGCAGTGGCGGCGGCTGGGAAGTTATTCTGGGAGGACGCAGGGCCCTGCCCGCGAGAGAGGAGAGGCTGCCGCTCTCCCCTCGCCCGGTTCCTAACTCCCCGCCTCGGCACTGGGGTGCTCATCCTCGACCACACGCCTCCGAGCCCCGGGTTATTTTCAGTCACAATCTTCTCCACCTTCCCCCATCCCCAAATATCCTGTCTGCTCTGGGGGAAAAGGGTAGTTTGACCCGCGGTGCGAAAATCTCACGTTGGCCGCTGCGCGCCTGCGAGAAAGCCGGCCTGACCGCACGCAGCCGGGGACGCACGGCCCGTCCCGCGCCACAGACGCGCGCACCGCGGCGCTCGATTGTCCCGGCTCGGGGAGCGTCTCCAGCTTGCCCCGCTCCCCTCTCCCTTGACGTCTCAGTTCTAAAACACTGAAGCACCGTCTAAACCTCTTCCATTTGAAGGGAACAAGGTCAAGGCCCGGGGACAGCCACGATCTGCTTGCGCCTTTGCCATCTCCGCAAGCGAGTTCTGTTCGCAGCCGCCCATGGAAAAGGCGTTCCAGCGCTCAGATCTACATGGAATTGAGAGACCTAATTCTCGCCCTCTTCCCCGGCTGCCCAGCCTGTGCCCTTGTCCTTTCCCCTTTCCTCCCCCGGAGGTTCTGAGATTCTGACTAAAACCTCAGTCCTAGAGGGATGGTCTCAAACGGCGAGGCTTAGCGAGCACTGCATTCCCATCCGGTGCTTGGTGACAGGGCGGAAGGAAAGGTGGCTATCCAAACGCTCCTGTCCCCTCCCCCAGCACGCGGGGCCGTGCTCCAAGCCGGCTCCGTCCAGCACCTCCTCCACCCCCAGCCCCCTACAGTTTTCTCCTTAAGAAACACACACGCCCAGCCCACCCCGCCTCCCACGTAAAGGGCAGTCTGGTCTCTTTCTGAGCCCAGATGCAAACTCAGCTGGAAGTTGAGAGCAGGGGAGAATCGGAGATACGCGGAAATGGACAGTGCAAAGGGGAGGGAGGAGAAGAGGGAGCTCGAGGTCCGAGGGGCAGAGGAGGAGGCCAAGGCCAACCCGGGGAGCTGCGGCCGAGCAGCAGCGCTTCCCACGCGTCCGCCAGGAGCGCGCGCGCGGAGCTGGGTCAAGTGCGGACTCACATGGTCTGACTGCACAGCGGCTCTCTCAACTACTGCGGGTGGGCGCTTTCGGGTCCGCCCGGCCTGCGATCTTCTCCCCTGCTGCCTGCGATGTGAGGGCAGAAACAAAAACAAAACCAATCACGGGACCCGGTCCAGACCGGCCGCGGGAGGCCGCAGAAACCTCTCCCACTTCGCTCCCGGGAGCGGGCGCGGGGATCCGGCAGCCGCGTGCAGCCTACAAATAGCGAACTTCGACAAGGAAGCAGCTAACAAATGAAAGCGGCGGGCCTAAATTTGCGCAGGATCCCCTTTTCCCGGGTCTGCCCGACCACCCCTCCGGCCGGCCACTGTCCAGGCGGGATTTGGGAGGGGACAGATTTGGAGACGACGGTGGAATTTAATTGTATCAGAATTTACAGTAGTTTTGTTATTTTTGTGGGGGAAGGGGGTGAAACCACTGTGCCCTTGGACCCTCCCTACCCGCCCACCCCCACCCGGACACTGCAGGCAGCAGCTCCGAAGGGCCGAGGCCCAGAAGAGCCGGCTCCTGGGGCTTAGCTGTAGAAGCAGTGGTGTGTGTGTGTTGGGGGGGAGGGGGGGGGAGGAGGGTGGAGACACGCAGGCGGATTTCCCCTGGGATTCCGGGAGAGACGGAGGGAAAGAGGGAAACCGCCAGGATTTGGGGTTTCCTTTACACAGCAGGACGGGAACTTAGGTAACCTCGAGTTTGGAAGGGAAGTGCGAAAGGATGAGGACAGAATGGGCAACAGGGACACTCCAGGGCCACTGACCCCCCCCACCCCCCGCCGCGCTAACCCGGGCTAAGTCCCCACTTGTCAGGGGGCCGCGAGCTCTCAGGGACGTGCGTGCTGCCAGGTGGCACCCCGGGTCCTCTTCACTGGACCCCGGGCCCGAGGCCCGCTCACATCTGCCCGCTGACCGATAGGACCCGGTCTGTTTGACCCGGATCCTGAACACCACATAGGTGCACCCTTTGCCTTGAGCCAGGGCCAGAGTGCGAAGGGTGACTGGGTCGGCTCGGTTTTCATTTCATCCCAGGGGCTTTCTCAGAAATACCTGCCTCTCACTCGCGACAACAGACACTCACTGTCCCCTCCCGACTCCCACTCCGGGAGGTTGCTTCACTGAACTTATCCTGGCTGCCTCACGCCCACCAGACTCAGGAAGACAGGCGATCGGGGTGCGGGGGTGCAGAGACCGGGGACACTGCAGGGGACAGCCCGCAGGTGAGATTGCAGCATATGGAAAGGCTCCAAGCTCCACACCAGGCCCGCGGAGTGGGCGACCCCGAGCTGGGAGAGGGGTGGGAGCCAGGGAGGCTGGTGCTTGCTCTTTTCCTTGCCTACCCCGGCCCAGCGCCGCCACCGTGCCCTCCATAAACGTATCTGTTGAACGCCGAATCTACCCCCACCCGCGGGAGAAAATCCAAGAGGGTCGCGGCGCAGCTGATGCGGGTGGGGGAGGCGTTGCTTCCCATTGGCGCTTCTTGGATCACCACTTCATCCCAGTTACCTCCCCGTACACCGCACGCAGAAAAGTTACTTTGTTATCCCCAGAATCCAGCCGAGTTTGGAAGGAGAAGAAAAGGCAGAGGTGCTCAGCCGGTACCAGGGGCCGCTCTGCCTGCGGGGTGTGCCCACCGCCCCTGACTCGACGCGGGCGGGCGGGCGCGTGCGTCGTTTGCAGCCCCGCGGAAGCCTGTGCTCCAGGCGCAGCTGCGGACCATGGCGCTTCCCTTGCGTCTCCAGGGGCCTGGAGCCCGCTGGGCGCCCCCTTGGCCCGGCCCAAAGCGAGCCGTAGAGTGCTCCCAGATGGAGCTGGACGGAGTCTGGGAGTCCCGGGGCTCTGCTGCCGGGCTGGAGCTCCCCTTGCTACGTACCTGTCCCGGCCTTCCCGCTCTAGCTGCTGCCCTGGCCGCGGAGCCCAGCCCAGAGCCAGCCGCCTGCAGCGGAGCCCGCCCCCGCCCTCTCCCAGAAGCTTGGCCAGATGTGGGGCGGTCTCTCGCGGGCCATTGGCTTGGGTCACTGTTTCAAGCTGACTTCGAGGATTTTCCCCCCCGGCTTTTTCGGCCCCTTTGTGGGCTGGGAAGAGAGTGTCCAGGCCAGGCCTCACCTTTCTCCTAACCTACATCTCTCCCTAATCCCTCGGGTATCCCCTCTTCCCACTCCGGGAGCTCAGGCTTTGAAACTGTAGTGACTCCGCAAATAAAGCAGGTGTGAACCTTCTTAAGGGCAGAGTGTGAAGGTTAGATGGGTGATCTCAGCGTTTCTCAAAGGTTCTGGATGTTTGTACAAGGGGAACAGGCCCTATACCGACAGAAGTGACAGATGTGGCTGTCTTCACCGCGAAGTTCACGTCTATTGTTTGCTGCCTAGGGGAAAGCTGCCCAGTGTGACAAATCTTTTAGATCCCATCACTGGAAGAAAAATCCTGGTGATAACGATTATCTCTCGCTCGTGCTATCTTGCCATCGCCCCAATTCATCTCCCTCGTGCTCCAGCCTCTAGGGGAGACGAGGAGGGTAAGGGGCTGGCGGGAAGACGGGTCAAGCCACTGCCCTTGGATGGAGCGGAGAGGCGCGCGGCCACCCCATCCGTCCCATTCCGCTCTGAGCTGGGTAGAGAGGACACGGCGGGTTTCTTTCTCTGCCCAGCCTCACGCTTCTTTCAAATGATTTTAGTCTGGTGCTTTGGTCTATCCATATACATTTCCAATCTCATGGCTCATAAACTATTAGCAAAATGGTTTCATTATTCACCTTCTGTATCCTACAAAAGGGAGAGAAGAAGCCAGCCGCAGGAAGGCAGAGTGGGGGTGGGGGACAGTCGTTGGACACTAGTTAGCAATGACGCTGCCGTGTTTAAATCATGGCTCAGACTGCCTTCTTCAAGCTGACACTCAACAAATCTGATGTTTCCAAGGATCTCTAACCCACCCTCTCTCTACCCAGCCCCACCTTTCCCTCTGTCTTTCTCTCCATCCATCACTATCCATCTCTCCTTAACACCCCGGTTCCTAGAAGGACCAGATGAATAGCTGAGATACTGCAAATCCATTATTTGCTTCATTAGGTGGCATCAATAAGGCACGCCCTTTAGATGCGACACATACAATTAATTGATTGAAACGGCTGCCTCACAGTCCCCTTTTGGGTGGTGTTGGTGATGGACTCACGTGTCATCCCTGAAACAAACCATCCTAAGACACAAGTCTGGGATGATCACCAAAAACTTGACTAGATGCTCAGTGTGGTGCCCAGGTATGGAATTGGGCACCAAGTCCTTATCTGGCTTCTGCAAGCCCAGGAAGTGAGGAAGCTGCAGAGAGAGAGAGAGAGAGAGTGAGAGAGAGTGAGTGAGTGAGTGTGTGTGTGTGTGTGTGTGTTAGTTCACGTGCACCTGTGAATGTGTGTAGCAAGAAGGGGGAGCTAACAGCTTGGGGTCTTGGGCTCCCAGAGGTGGCAATTTTTTTTTTTTTTTTAATGAATCGACCCGAATTAGAAGACAAATAGAAGCAAGCTGCATCATGGAGGCCTAAGCAGGGAGAACAGGCGGCTAAATCAGGTAGAAAGGGACAGGAGCGAGCTGGCAGAGGCAGCCTAGGGCAAGCGGAATCCGACCCGCTTCTCCGCTGGGGGCGACGATGATTTCAGTGTCTCCACCAATACTTTTACTCCTCACAAATGTATTTTATCTAGAATGGTTCTAGCACAACACACACGCACACACTCTCCCCCTGCACTTTTTGACGATATAAAGGACGCTAGGCAAGTGGGCGGGCTGTAATTATCCCTGGATGTAAAAGCAATCTGGCTGCGCCAGGCCCCTGCGCACTCGCCTGCGGCGGCGGCGCACGGACCGGGGACACCCGGCGCTCGCTGGGTCACCGCTCCGCGCGGCCTCCGCTCGCCCGCTGTTTAATATACATGGGGTGGGAACGCAGGGAAACGGATCTCGTGCCTGCACATACCGCAGGAAAAAAAAAATCAATTTGCTATTTATTTTTGAAATCTATAGATTTCGGGAAAAAAAATTTTTTCCAGCCCGACCCCCTTCCAGAACGGCGGCCACATTTAATTACGTCTTTTAATGACTTTTTCCTTATTTGTCATTACTATTTCATGTTAAGGGCGGGGTGGGGGGTGGTGGAGTGGAGTTTCTTAGGGGGGTTTTCAATTCTGGTATCTTCAAAAAGATTTGCCTTATGTGTTAATTGCATGCTGTTAAGCACATCTGGGACTGCGTGCTGACCAACTAGGACCAACTTTTAATTAACACATTGACCCGGCAAAGAAGCAGCCTCCCAGCCTCCCCCTCGAAATATGCATATGAGGCACGCGGAAGCCCTGGCCCCGCGCTGGCAGATGCGGGCGAGGAATTGCCTGCATCCAGAGGAGGGAGGGGGCGCAAATTGCAACCGTTCGCTCTTTCTGCGAACGTTTCGCTCGCCTTGCCCCTAGGAAAACAACAAAGAAAAGGAGTAAATGACCGCCTCTTGGAGCAGACTTCTTACATCCTTTAATGTGACTTGACCCTGAGCGCGGGGAGTCGGGCAGAATGGGCGGGAAAAGTCCCAAAGCCATTTCTCTGTAGCCTGACTTGGGCCTGAGATGAAGTCTGTAGCCTGGGCTCTTTGAATGGACCGACCGCGTGCTCTGTAAATGAATAGAACCAGTGCCCCAGAATCCTGGTGGAAAGAAAGAACTAGCCACAGGCTGCCTTTTCTCCTTCTGGCCTTTTACCTGCCAACCTCCTCACCTTTGTCCCGGCTCTCCAAAGCTAAGACACGAACTCCAAAGTCCCAGGTCTGAGAAGGGGGAATAGGTGTCTCTCCTGTTTGGAGCGCACAGCTGTCAGGCACAGGCTGGGGAAACCAGTGGCTCGTTTTAGGCACAGGAGTCTAGGCTACACAGCCATGACCTCCTAGCCAGGCCAGCCAAGTCCCAGCTGGCGGAAGGAACAGACAATGCCACCTGCAGATACACAATTTCACCCTAAGTAATTTCATTCAGAATTGATGGTGTTTCACTGGAGTGGTGCCTTCAACGTGAATGCCTAGCCTGCTTCCCTGTAGAGCACACACGCAGGTTAATCCCCAGGTACATACTCATTTGCTCTTTCCACATCTAATCTCAACTGCCTCACTCTTCTAAGTGCTTAGCTTTAGCACACATCCCTATAAAAAAAAATGTCAAAGTGGTATTCCTTCCCCCAGTCATAAAAAGTTGGAGCGAATCACTCCCAGGTTACTGGTTAACATCCCCTCCAGGTAACAGTTGAAGTTCCTTGTTTGACATTTTTCATTCCCCAATATAGAACTTTTCAATAAATATGCAGTACCAGCATGGGGAGAAGGCAACACCGCCATAAATTCACGGCTCTATGCTCTAGGTCGATGCTTTGGGAAATTTAATGTGACAAGTCTGTTCCCCAAATTCTTTCCACCTCTTTTCTTTTTTCTTGTTCTTATTCTCTTTTTGTCCTTTCCTTGAATCTACTTATCCAGTCGACTTATCAGAGCATCTGCCAAATTTAAAACTAGAAAAGATAAAGACAAGAGAACAATGTTCTATCACTCGATATTCCTCTGAGTCCCTCTAGATCTTTTTATATTCAGATAAAGGTATAATCAACACACATCTCTAGTCAGGAAAAAGAAACTAATCAGTTGGTAAATTGTACTATCCCTGTGAGAAGATAAAGCCTTTGGAAAGTTAGTACGAACATTGCCCAAACGGCTTTATTTTGAGTTTCAGTGGACTACAGCCTCTTATTTCAGCTTACAAATTGATCTGCAAAATTGCAGCATACACCTGATAATCCAGGGGAAACAAGACTTGGTAACTCCAGCTGGTTCTTTTGATTTACTCTGCCTGGTAAGATATATGTTGGGGTGTTTTGATAAGAAGGGAAAAAAAGGAGTCAGCAGTTTGATTTGGAACCTCTTTTATTGCTGAATATGGTTGCAGGTTTAAACTAAAGAATGTGTTTCTGCTGGGGACATTTGCATGACACATCCATATGCATTAGCAGCTGCACGGTGTTATATCATCAGTTCCTGTGAGCATTTATCTTTTCTTCCCCCTTCTGTCTTCCTCAAAGGAAGTAGGTAAGTGGTTTATGAGAGAATCATATAGACTTTAAAGACACATGAATCTTCCTGTGTCCTTCAGGCCCTCAGCACCTACTTGGTCTGTAACATTCTGTTTCTATTGAGGATTTTGGAATATTTGAGATAGCTAGCCTCCCTGGTTACATTTTTAAAAATTATAATAATGGATTAACAGTGTATAAAATATAATAAAAGAATTATTCAGAGAAAGGAGCTTTGGTGATATAACACCGTATTTAGGGAAAAGGTACTGTCATCAACTTCTGCTAATTTGCTCAATGACTTAACAGAGAAGCTTTTTAATAGAAAAATGCTCCTGTATGTCTTCAGTAATCTATACTTGATACTTGATAGAGGTAATGCTTTTGAATCGAGACGGCTAAGACTTTGCTACACTGGCCTGTAGTGATGGTGCCAGAGACCATGAGAGCAGGTCTAGAAGATGTTTGCTCCCTCAGACATTGCACGAACTGTGCAAAGACCACTGTCTAATATCCACAATGATTCTCTGCATCCAGTCCTCCCTAAACTCTGTTTCGTGTGTCTGATTCTTTCTGAATTCCAGTGATCTATACACAGCAGGGACCACAATGACAAAAT
>NW_011888902.1:1254499-1258442 GCF_000151845.1 Pteropus vampyrus
AATCATATCCTACTGTATCATGTGTATCTTTATCTTTAAGATAAAGAATTTGTTTGCTTGCTTTCAGATTTGATTTCAATATTAAATATTTCTGGATGTATTAATGGTATCAGTAGACATCAGGAAATCTGAGGACATTACATATTTGCTTGTCCATCCATTTCTTGGTTATGTTTACAGAATAATTTTATTTTTCCCTAAAAGACAGGTCACAACGCCATAGCCTCTTTGAAATACAACAGGTAACGAAGATAAAACAGACCATTACAATAGGTTCAGCAGATCCCAATCAAAAAGCAGACACAAGTTTTATTAAGTCAGTACTTAACTTTATGACTATTTATTATATTCATATCCAAGAAGTATAAGCCAATTAATATGGATATTCAAAAGCCAATACTTGCAGTCTAGCATTTAAACAGCTCGGAAGTCACCACTCTATCCTACCACACATAAGAGCATGAAAGAATTGAAAAATCAGCTCTGGTTAGATTTATCAGAGAAGTAAGGTCACCAGGAAAATGACTTCCCCACCAAATTGGAGAAACAGACAGATGAATACATGCAGTTACAACTTATGGGAATTGAAACCCAAGAGTTAAATCCACCTCAGGATCCAGTACTGGGGTAGGGAATCCTGAACTGCAATGGACAGCTGCTAGAAACTCAGTGTGAACAAACCTGAGTGTTAAAAATTCAAGAGGGAGCCAACCATAGGTAGGGCCCCATCTTTTTGTGGGTGTCATTTCCAGGAGCTCTACCAGGTCCTCAGAGTGCGTATCAGAGAAATAACTCCTCACACTTCCATGGGAGGAAGGGAAGAGGAACCCCTTGTAAGTGTGCCACAGCATTCTGTTTTTCTCACCAAGACCTGCTCACAGGAGAAGCCAGAGCCTAACCTATTGGGGTGCATCAGAGTCTAACCAACTGGGGAAAGGAACACCCAACTCCAGACCCCTCTAGCCATCCTGTCCCCCCAAAGGAGGGAAAAGCTGAGATGCACTGGTGAAATTCATGGACCCTGGGAACAGACTCATCAAGAGACTGAGACCTAATCATAGGACCATAGGGCACTTTCTGGGGTCCCTCCTACACTTCACCACCACATTCCTGAAGGCTTATTTACTGCAGTTCCTTTTATCCAGCATATCATGTCTTCTTTCAACAAAAAATTATAAGGCAAGCTAAAAGCAAAAACAAACAAACAAACAAACAAACAAACAAACAAAACAGTGCAAAGAGACTGAACAAGCATTAGAATCAATCGGACATGACATGAATGTTAGAATTATCAGACCAGGATTTAAAAATGTGTGTGTGTGTGTGTGTGTGTGTGTGTGATTAATATGCTAGGGACTTTAATGGAAAGAGTAGACAACATATAAGAGCACATGGATAATGTAAGAAGAAAAATGGAAGTTCTAAAAAAGAACCAAAAAGAAATGCTAGAGATTGTAAACACTGTACTAGAAATGAATAATGTTTTTGATCGGCTCATTAGTAGACTAGACACACTGAGAAAAGACTCTCTGAGCTTGAGGATACGATAGCAGAAACCTCAAAAACTGAAAAGCAAGAGAAAAACATAGCATATCCAAGGATTATGGGACAACTGCAAAAGACACAACCATGAATAATGGCAATACCAGAAAAGGAAAGAAAGAAGGAAAAGAAGCAATATTTGAATAAATGATGACTGAGAATTTCTCCAAATTTATGTCAGACACCAAACCACAAGTACAGGAAGCTCAGATAACATCAAGTAGGATAAATGTCAAAACAAAACAAACAAACAAATCAAAACAACAATTACACCTAGTTGTATTGTATTCAAGCTTTAAAAAGCCAAAGATAAAGAAAAAAGAATTTGAAAAAGTCAAAAGAAAAAAATCTTACCTATATATTAATAAGCAAAGATAAGAATTTTTGCTGAGAAAATTATATTTACTGAGGAAAATAAGCAATTACATCTGATTTCTCCTCAGAAACTATGCAACCAAGAAGTGGTAAGAGAAAAAAACTACCAACCTAGAATTCTATATCCTCTGAAATTATTCTTCAAAAGTGAAAGAGAAATAAAAATTTTCTCAGAAAAATAAATATTGAAGGAATTCGTTGCCAGTACACCTTGTTACAAGAAATGTTAAAAGAAGTTCTTCAGAGAAAAGAAAAATAGTGTAGATGGAAAGCTTGGCTCTAAATAAAGAAAGGAAGAACTTTGGAGAAGGAATCATGAAAACAAAAAAACATTTATTTTTAAAAAAATTCTTTATCGATCTAACGGAAAACAATTTGTTCAAAATAATAAAAGCAACCATATAGTCAATGATTATAGCTTATGTATAACTGAAAATGAATGACAGAAATGATACAAGGAATAGGAGGGAGAAATTAGGATTATTTTGTTATTATAATGTACTTGCACTAACCATGAAATGGTATAATGTTATTTGAAGGTGAACTTGAATTAGTTGTAAATGTATATTGCACAATGTAAGGCGACCACTAAAGACAGAACAACAATAAGTATTATTGATATGCTAAGGAAGTAAATAGTCATATAAAATGTTCAATTAAAACTACAAAAAGCAGGAAAAAAATGTGGAAGGCAAAAATAGGAACAGAGAACAAGGGCAATAAATATAATTAATCCTATTATATCAATAATTGTCTAAAACATCAATGGTCTAAATATACCAATTAAAAGACAAATTTGTTAGGGTGTATCAAAAAGCAAGATTCAACTATATGTTGAATATAAGGACACATAGATGAAAAGTAAAGGGATGGAGGAAAATAACACCGTGCTAACACTAGTCAAAAGGAAGCACAATTAGCTATATTAATTACACACAAAGCAGATTTCAGAGCAAGGAAATTATCAGGGATAAAGAAAGGAATTACATAAAGAGGTCAATACTCTAAGAATATATAGCAATTCTTAATGTGCATGCACTTAACGACAAGTCGTCAAAATATGTGAAGCAAAAACTAATAGAACTACAAGGAGAAAAGATGAATTCACTATTATAGTTGGAGACTTTAGTACTTCTCTATTAGAAATAGACAGATCCAGCCAGCAGAAAATCAGTAAGAACATGATTTAACTCAAAAGCACCATCAATCAAAAGGTTATAATTGACATCAATAGACTGCTTCACCTAACAACAGCAGACCACATATTCTTCTCACGCTCACATGGAATATTCACCAAGACAGGCCACATCTGTGCCATAAAACACACCTTAAGACATTTAAAAGAGTAGAAATCATACGATATCTGCTCTTAGACCAGAGTGGAATTAAACTAGAAATCAATCACAGAATGATAGCTGGAAATATTAAAACACTTGGAAATTAAACAGCACAGTTCTAAATAACACGTGAGTCAAAGAGGAAATCTCAAGAGAAATGAAAAGATATTTTGAAATAAATAAAAATGGAAATATGGCTTATCAAAATTTGTGAGATGCAGCAAAAGCATTGTTTAGAGGGAAATTTATAGCATTGAATGCATATATTAGAAGACGGATCTGAAATTAACAATCTAAGTTTCCACCTTAGGAAACTAGTAAAAAAAGAATTAAATCCAAAGTAAGCAGAAGAAAATAAATAATGAAATTGAAAACAGAAAATCAATAGAGTAAATCAACAAAATTGAAAGGTTTTTTTGAAAATATTAGTAAAATTGATAAGACTTCAGCCAAACTAACAAAAATAAAAATAAAAACAAGAGAAGACACAAGTTACTCATATCAGAAATGAAAGCGAGACATCACCACATATTTTGTAGACATTAAAATGATAATAAAGGAATATTATCAGAAACTCTATGCCTACAAATTTGATAACTAGATGAAATGGAAAAAATCCTTAAAATGAGCCAAATCTTACAAAAGAATAAAACAATCTGAATAAGCTTATATCTATTAAATAAATTGAA
>NW_011888902.1:1259823-1262106 GCF_000151845.1 Pteropus vampyrus
AATCTAAATGGAAAACTTACACTCTTCACAAAAATTACCTCAAACTGGATCATAGGCCTAAATGTAACATGCAAAACTAAAATCTCCTTTAAGATAACATAGCAGAAAACCTAATGACCTTGGGTATCGCGATAACTTTTTACATACAACACTGAAGCCATGATCCATGAAATAAACAACTGATAAACTGGACATCATTAAAATTTTAAATTTCTACTCTGTGAAAGACAGTGTCAAGAGAATGAGATGACAAACCATATGTCCGATAAAGGGCTGTTATCCAAATTATACGAAGAACACTTAAAACTCAACAAGAGAACTAACAACCAGATTAAAAAATTGGTAAAAAAGAAAAAAAACCCTCGAACAGACACTTCATCAAAGGAGATATGCCCATGACAAGTAAGCTCATGATATGATGTTCAATATCATTTGTCTTTATGAAATTGCAAATTAAAACAACAATGAGATAACACTACACACCTAATTAGAATGGGTGCATTCCAAAACACTGAAAACAGTAAATGCTAGTGGGGATATGGAGCAATAAGTTCATTCATTGCTGCTGTGAGTGCAGAACAGCCACTTTGGAAGACAGTCTAGCAATTACTTAAAAAACTAAGCACACTCTGACATACAATCCAGCAATGGCACTCCTTGGTATTTACTCAAATGAACTGAAAACTTATATGCACACAAATACCTGCACATGAATGTTTATAGCAGCTTTATTTGTAATTTCCAAAATTTGGAAGCTACGAATTGGTCATTCAGTAAATTAATGGTGAAATAAACTGTGGTACATTTAGACAATGGAATATTACTCAAGGCCGAAAAGAAATGAGCTCTCGAGCTATGAAAAGGCATAGATGAACCCTAAATGCATATTGCTAAGTGAAAATAAAACCACACAGAAAAGTCTATATGATTCCAACTATATGACATTCTGGAAAAGGCAAAACCATGGAGACAGTAAGAAGAATCAGTGGCTACCAGGAGTTCGGGGGAGGGAAGGATGAAGAGGTAGGGCTCAGAGAATTTTTAGGGTGGGGAAACTATTTTGCATGATGCTATAATTGTGGGCATACATCACTATAGCTTTGTCAGAACCCATAGAATGAACAACACCGAGAGTGGACTACTGGTGACAAGGATGTGTCAATGTGGGTTCACCAACTGTAACAAATGTACCACTTCTAGGGTGGGATGTTGATAGCGGGGGAGGCAGTGAGTGTATGGGTGCAGAGGGTAAGTGGGAACTCTCCATTCTTTCTGCTTCTAAGCTTTGCTGTGAACCTAGAGCTGCTCTGTAAAATAACGTTTATTAATTAATAATAAAAATATTTATTTGTCAAATGTTAATAAGTTATTAGTAGCATATCCCAGCTCTTAGGCACTAGGTCTTGCTGCTTTGCAAAATCTTTCCATAATTTTTATTTCTATCCATTAACAAGGAGAGAATGTATATACTACACCATATGTTAAAATAACCTTGTGAGTAGCATGTATTAGTAGAAGAAAATCAAGCCCAAGAAATATTCTCAAGACGAACAACAAACATATTTTGGCGTATTTTAGTATTATATTAAGTGGAACAACAATACGCTATACAATTGGGAAACATAAATTATCTTAACAGGGAAGAGGGTTAACACGTTTCATTTTCTCTGTCACCGTGGCCTCCGCCACTGCCATTATCCGTGTCACTTACTGCTCACTCTACGCCAGACCCCGAGCTAGTGCTTTGGATGTCCTCTCGCAGTTAATTCTCTCACGGCCCTGTGAGGGAGGCTGTGTGTGCTCTCTTTCACGATGAGAAGCCTGATATACAGGAAGCACTCTCCTGCTGGACACCTGCCAGTCTCCACTAGGAATCTGTGGGTACAATTTGGCTTGATGTTTTTGAACAGATTTTTGTGTACATGTGTGCACAGGGAGATGGTATCTATTGTTTTCTGGAAAATTATCTGAAGAACACTAGTCTAGAGAAAGCCTTTACATGGAGGTCGTCTGGGCTATTTTTCTGGTCTGTCCACTTTATTTGCCACAAAAATAAGTCACTATCTAAGTGAGATATCTGTCTGCAAGCCAAAACTAGAAAGAGTCTTTAGCTAGGGACTTACTTGCAGGGTTTGAGGGTAGGAGTGAGATTCTCCTAACAATTTACAAATAAAAGGAATAAGGTTGCTGCTGAGAGACTAAAATGTGACAAGCACAGTGATTAAGCACTGAGTGCCTACGAAGGAGCTGCCTGTAAAGATTCGTGGACATCAAGACTCCAAA
>NW_011888902.1:1262156-1268796 GCF_000151845.1 Pteropus vampyrus
ACCCATAGAATGAACAACACCGAGAGTGGACTACTGGTGACAAGGATGTGTCAATGTGGGTTCACCAACTGTAACAAATGTACCACTTCTAGGGTGGGATGTTGATAGCGGGGGAGGCAGTGAGTGTATGGGTGCAGAGGGTAAGTGGGAACTCTCCATTCTTTCTGCTTCTAAGCTTTGCTGTGAACCTAGAGCTGCTCTGTAAAATAACGTTTATTAATTAATAATAAAAATATTTATTTGTCAAATGTTAATAAGTTATTAGTAGCATATCCCAGCTCTTAGGCACTAGGTCTTGCTGCTTTGCAAAATCTTTCCATAATTTTTATTTCTAGCCATTAACAAGGAGAGAATGTATATACTACACCATATGTTAAAATAACCTTGTGAGTAGCATGTATTAGTAGAAGAAAATCAAGCCCAAGAAATATTCTCAAGACGAACAACAAACATATTTTGGCGTATTTTAGTATTATATTAAGTGGAACAACAATACGCTATACAATTGGGAAACATAAATTATCTTAACAGGGAAGAGGGTTAACACGTTTCATTTTCTCTGTCACCGTGGCCTCCGCCACTGCCATTATCCGTGTCACTTACTGCTCACTCGACGCCAGACCCCGAGCTAGTGCTTTGGATGTCCTCTCGCAGTTAATTCTCTCACGGCCCTGTGAGGGAGGCTGTGTGTGCTCTCTTTCACGATGAGAAGCCTGATATACAGGAAGCACTCTCCTGCTGGACACCTGCCAGTCTCCACTAGGAATCTGTGGGTACAATTTGGCTTGATGTTTTTGAACAGATTTTTGTGTACATGTGTGCACAGGGAGATGGTATCTATTGTTTTCTGGAAAATTATCTGAAGAACACTAGTCTAGAGAAAGCCTTTACATGGAGGTCGTCTGGGCTATTTTTCTGGTCTGTCCACTTTATTTGCCACAAAAATAAGTCACTATCTAAGTGAGATATCTGTCTGCAAGCCAAAACTAGAAAGAGTCTTTAGCTAGGGACTTACTTGCAGGGTTTGAGGGTAGGAGTGAGATTCTCCTAACAATTTACAAATAAAAGGAATAAGGTTGCTGCTGAGAGACTAAAATGTGACAAGCACAGTGATTAAGCACTGAGTGCCTACGAAGGAGCTGCCTGTAAAGATTCGTGGACATCAAGACTCCAAACAAGAGAGGACCAACGGTCTAGAAATTAGACATCTGTACCCAAGACCTGGATCCTAGAACAGCCATATCATTGTTGATTGTAAATCCATGATTCTGTAGCCACCATTTATTAAGTGCTTACTATAAGACAGGCAGTTTACATACATTGACAAATAATCTTAAAAAAAAAAAAAATCTTTAAAGTAAGTTATTATCTCTACTTCACAGGTGGAAAAAAAAAAAGCCTTGTGTAGATCATACAGCTAAGTACATGCCATAATTCAAACACTAGTCTGTTTCATTCTAAGCCCTCTCTCTTACATACAATTCTGGTTTTATACATCAGTCTTTCGTTAGCTGTGGTAATGTGAGTCTAACCCTCAGACGTGAACGCGATTTTGACATAGTGTCACAACCAAGTTTTTGAGTATAAGGACCATACTCTGGACCTGGTGATCTCTCCATGGGCTATAAACAGTACCTTGACAGGTCTGTTGGCAGGCATCTGGTAGACTCTGTCTAGTGACGCCTATATCTTTCTGTGTCCTTTAATTTGAAATTAAGCAGGAAATTCATAATGGCTACAAAAGGATTATTTGAGAATAAGTGAATTTATACCATGGACGTGATGGTTTAATATTAGCAAAATGATAAAGCCATTACAAACAGCGTTACGTGGGGATATTAACTTCCACGTTCTTTTTTCCCCCTAATTTTTAAATAAACTTTGAAACTCTTATCCATAATTGGCTTTAGGAAATGCCTTTATACTTATCTTCCTTCATCCCCCTATTTTTTTCTGTGTACCCAATTGTTACGCCAGGATGGGCTTGAAATCATTTCCTCATATCTGGTTGTTTAATGATAATTGCAAAGAATGCCTAAGCTCTCAAACCTTAGCTTTAGTTCTTTAAGGGGCATGCTTCACGGAAAGTCTTTATCAACCATCTTGCTAAGTGACAACTACTTGCTACTTCCCAGATCTGTTCAAAGCCAGCCTTGAAGAGGATTGCTTTCCTTCATGGGCTCTGCCAAGTGACTGCCACCAGCTCTTTATTACTAGGAAATGGCTCTGGCCTGTGAAGCATCGCCTCTCTGCCAGTCATTTCTCTACCTCTGTCTCTCCTTCCTGTGTCCTGTGTTTTGAGGGGACAGAGGCTGGCCGATGGGAAGGCACAGTTTATAATCTGCTGGGAAGAATGGTTTCCAGATTAGAATTTTTCTTTTTTTAAAAATGGCTTATTATTCTCTCCTTCCACCTTTGAGGAAACACGGAATCCTCCTTATGTCTGATGTAAATCAGCCTTTTTGGCTCTCTGCTTAACTATTTCAGACGAGCCAGAATGTAAGTTATATATACATGCATATACCTTTATTTATATTTCCAAAAGCATAACTATATTTTCTATGAAACTTGAATCGTCTGGGTAGCTTAGCTGGTTAACAGGGCCAAAGGTACAGCTGTAGTGCCCATATGAAAAGCTCTTCTCACTGGGTTCCCTGGTCATGGGGTGAACCCCCAGTTCCTCTGGCCTCTGGATAGTGTGTTTGTCAGAGAAAGCAGGGAAAAGTAAAAGCCATCACCACCTTTGCTAAAACAACTCAGGGCTTATGCTTACAGACCATAAAACATTGATACACATAGTTTTATAAATTTTTTTCAGTTTGAAGATGTACATACTATCTAGTAAGGGTGGTCCCTTGTGGGCATAAATTTTTTTCGGTATCATCAGAGCCTACAGAGGGTCCTGAGACGGGGTGGTTGCTAAAAAAAAATGTTTCTTCAGTGAATTAGAGTTACACAAGTTAACCTAGATATAAAAGATAACAAGTTCTATTTCTGGACTTGCAATTAAAAAAGAGAGAGAGAGAAGAAGAAAAGAAAAAGATACACTGTGACTTTTAAACAGACTATTGACTTTCGCTGGGTGCACAGTTCACACAGTGATTAGAAGTACGAACTATAATTGTTCTTGTCACCCACACACTCGGCCACAGTCGATATCTTTTTATCATATACATTTTTAATCATGTATTAATAAACAAGAAGTTTGTATCTTATTGATGATTGGATTATCCTATTGATCAAGTCCACGATTCTACACATGGCTTCTGAAAATATAAACAAGGTCAAGATGTAAAGATCACGAAAGCGCATCAAAGATATAAATTAGAATTTTCTCCAACTCTTTGTGTAACTCCTGTAGAGAATGAGTCTAAGCAGAGCATAGACATTCTGAAATTATTATCAGTCAATTGAATAAATGATAGCGTCTAAAGAAAATAATAGAAATAAAAATACTGCTCAAATTATTTTATTGTACTGGAATACTGAAAGTGGTTTTTTGCTTTTCATACATTTTGATTGTGACTGATTTGTTGCAATAAAATTTGATCTGGGCTGCTTTAAGAGTTCTCATTGATGCTATAAGGAAATATGGCCCTTGGCTATTGGCAAACAGAAAATGTTCCTGCCAAAAGTATTAGGTTTTTCTCCCTTCAAGCCTGGGCTCTTCACAGTGATTCTTTCTCTCCCTCTCCTCAAACACCTTCCAATTTTCCACCCGTGGTGCTTGTTCCTGGTGCAGGCTGGCAGTACCAGCCACGTGAAAAATAGCCCAGTTGCGGGTAAAAAACGTCAGTATGCTTCAGTTCAATTTGACAAACTTGGGTCTTCAGATTCCCTTCTGGAGTCTGGTTAATTCTTCAACATCAGTCCCTTAGTTTTGATAACGTGCTGTGGTCCTATAAGATGTCACCACCGGCAGAGATCTGGGTGCGTAAGACATCTCTGAATTGTTCTCAATTTCTTTTGAGTCTATAATTATTTCTAAATATTTTTTAAATCAGATTTTAAAAATCAGGTAGAAATATTAACAGCTCGTATTTACACGTTAATACAAATATTTCTATACTCTTGGGCCATAATTCCATAATTCACAATTACATCTTTGGGGGGAGGGGCGTTGAGGGGGAGAGATTATCTTCTTCATTACAGAAGTTATCTTTTATTTGGGAGCTTTACCTGCCTTTGGAGAGAAGCTTTTGGGGGCAGGGTGGTGGAGCACCAGGGAACAAGAGGAGAAACAGACTTTAAGCCAAAGGAATAAGAAAATGAATGCTTTGCGGCTGGACTGTCAGGAGACAATCGAAAGCACAAATACCTCGAATGATCCTGCAAAATGACGCCTGGTCTTTGCACAATGGAATGTATTCAGATGGAATTAATACTCCTTTGGAGCTCTTCCTTTGCATCAGTTAAATATGATAATGACACCTCATGTATATAGTGATTTACACTCCTCAAAATTCGCATTTATTATCTTTTTGATCTTCATGAAAATTCTGTGACACAGGCAAAGCAGTGATTCCTCCCATTTAAATATGACTGCAGATCAGAAAAGATGAGTGTACTTTCTTAAGAGAAGGTAAGAATCAAACCTGTGTGCCCCACATCCTTGTCAGGTATTCTTCCTAATTCACTATACGTTATTAGAATATCCAGTTTGGACTTTTTTTTTTTTTCTGGCTGTGGAAGAAAACCCACAAAAGTGGTTTACTTTGCTTTAATCTTCTAAGGAGGCCAGAATAGTATAGTTGTTTTTTTTTTTTTTTTCCAATTTTGTTACCGATGAGACACCTACTATATCACAGAATATAGCTGGAATGGTTAAATTAATTGAATCATCTTGCAAGCAGAGTATGGGGAAACCACCCGCAGGAGTGACGGGTGTTAAAAGGTAGAGAGAAAACTATGTGCGTCAGTCCAATAGTTAGGCAACTAGGGGGGATTGCAGAGGTCCGATTCTAGTCTCTGACCTGTCAAAAAGCCGAAAGCACTCATTCCTCAGGACTGAGGTTAAGGCGGGTTACGGAGACAGAACTGCAGTGGTACATACAGTAAGTTGCAGCATCCATTCTGAGGACCGGCGGGTCAGTGATCAGAACGATACCAGCGGCAATACAGATTCCAATGACCATCCAACCCAGAAAAATCCGGTGTGTAGCCTGGCACAGAAAACCGGCCCTGTTTTTCATACTTTGCACAACACCTGTCACAGAGGTGCTTCACATATATTTGCACACATATATGTAGGTGCCCCCACATACAAATGGAATAAAATAAAAAGCATTGGGTGAAGTTCTTGCTTGAAGTCACGACTGACCCTCAAATAGGGAAGCAGGACCGAGTGATGGGCTGGGGAGTGACCTCTGTCATGGGAAGAGGAGAAGTAGATAGGCTGGGACCCTCACAGCCTTTGAGAGAAACAGGAGTGAAAGATGCAGGAAAAGTTGATCATCTTCACTTATTTTTCCCCATGATTGTGCAAAGAAGTCATTTCCTTATTTTGAAATTGATTTTTAAACGAGATGTTTATATTTGAAATAAGTTTTATTGGTTTTAAATATGTAGATTACTGGAATTAGCTCTATTGATCACATAGAGTAAAGATTTTAGGATGGAGTAGCTTCTGCATTGTAGCTCCCAGCATGGGATCTCTTTCATCAGCAGCATTTCTGAAAATACCTTTTTCTTAAGGAAGAAACTGCTTCATCACCCAGTCGGTATTTGGGAAACGTATAGAAAGCTAATCTGCAGCTAAAGATCAGGTATTTCATTTACCTGATTTCATTATTAGCTGCAGCCAAAGCATCATTTTAGACAGATTCTTGGACAAGAGCTCTAAGATCATGAAAAACAATTTATTTCTCTCCCATATCGCTTCACATTCGGCCATGACTCAGTCTTAATTATGTTCTCATCTCAGGTATACCTGTGGACCTGCCAGGACATAAAGGAATGTGATAAAATGGCCTGAACAGGTAAACCATCCTCGTGGTCCTACAGTTCTCCTCAGGTTTCCTTTCGCCATATCCCTCATCTAGGGGCGTGGTATCAAATCGCCTGATCGTTTACCACAGATTAGCTCTCTCTCTGTTTCCAAAATACCTACTGGATGTTTAAACATTTTCCCTCCTCAAGAAAAAGTATATGTAGAAATGCGTCAGTCATGTCAAAATCCCTTTCTGCATTCCAGTCCCTCATATAACTGGTTTTATGGTTAAAGTCTCCTAAAGGTCACCCGTGCGGTTATTTGCATTCATGGCACCATCAACAAATATAAATTAAGCCACCTGCAAGAAAAGGAACTTTAAATTTAGGCAATGGGCATAGACTGGGCCCAAAGGATCCATTTCCGCTAAATGAGGCTATAAAAACTAAACATGACCTAAGCATTCTTCTGCCCTCCAAAACAAGGCTCAAGATGACAGTAAAGCCAAGGAAACATACTACTTAGTAGAAAGCGGAGGGCGGGACAAACACTCATCCCATCATTTCTTGGTACGACAAAGCACAGATAAAATACAGGTTTGCATCAAGCTGGCCTGATGCACCAGCTTTTCTCATACATGTCCGATGATATTATCAGAGATATACATACACGCGCTCGTGTGCACACACACCAATTTTATGGGAAAATGTC
>NW_011888902.1:1268846-1275295 GCF_000151845.1 Pteropus vampyrus
CCCTCACAGCCTTTGAGAGAAACAGGAGTGAAAGATGCAGGAAAAGTTGATCATCTTCACTTATTTTTCCCCATGATTGTGCAAAGAAGTCATTTCCTTATTTTGAAATTGATTTTTAAACGAGATGTTTATATTTGAAATAAGTTTTATTGGTTTTAAATATGTAGATTACTGGAATTAGCTCTATTGATCACATAGAGTAAAGATTTTAGGATGGAGTAGCTTCTGCATTGTAGCTCCCAGCATGGGATCTCTTTCATCAGCAGCATTTCTGAAAATACCTTTTTCTTAAGGAAGAAACTGCTTCATCACCCAGTCGGTATTTGGGAAACGTATAGAAAGCTAATCTGCAGCTAAAGATCAGGTATTTCATTTACCTGATTTCATTATTAGCTGCAGCCAAAGCATCATTTTAGACAGATTCTTGGACAAGAGCTCTAAGATCATGAAAAACAATTTATTTCTCTCCCATATCGCTTCACATTCGGCCATGACTCAGTCTTAATTATGTTCTCATCTCAGGTATACCTGTGGACCTGCCAGGACATAAAGGAATGTGATAAAATGGCCTGAACAGGTAAACCATCCTCGTGGTCCTACAGTTCTCCTCAGGTTTCCTTTCGCCATATCCCTCATCTAGGGGCGTGGTATCAAATCGCCTGATCGTTTACCACAGATTAGCTCTCTCTCTGTTTCCAAAATACCTACTGGATGTTTAAACATTTTCCCTCCTCAAGAAAAAGTATATGTAGAAATGCGTCAGTCATGTCAAAATCCCTTTCTGCATTCCAGTCCCTCATATAACTGGTTTTATGGTTAAAGTCTCCTAAAGGTCACCCGTGCGGTTATTTGCATTCATGGCACCATCAACAAATATAAATTAAGCCACCTGCAAGAAAAGGAACTTTAAATTTAGGCAATGGGCATAGACTGGGCCCAAAGGATCCATTTCCGCTAAATGAGGCTATAAAAACTAAACATGACCTAAGCATTCTTCTGCCCTCCAAAACAAGGCTCAAGATGACAGTAAAGCCAAGGAAACATACTACTTAGTAGAAAGCGGAGGGCGGGACAAACACTCATCCCATCATTTCTTGGTACGACAAAGCACAGATAAAATACAGGTTTGCATCAAGCTGGCCTGATGCACCAGCTTTTCTCATACATGTCCGATGATATTATCAGAGATATACATACACGCGCTCGTGTGCACACACACCAATTTTATGGGAAAATGTCATCTCTAAGATGTATTGGCAGTAAGCACAACCCCCAAAGACACAAAATAACAGCATCCGAAGGTCATTACTTAGATATACTACAGCACACATCTCTCTCCAGTGCAGAATCCTGGCGTGTGAATGTGTACCGCTGAACCTCCTCACTACCCGAAGCTAGTAAATTCTTATGAAATAGCCTGTGGTGATCCCACTGGGTCAGCTGGTGCAGCGCAGGGTTCAAATCAGCTGAAAAACCAGCTTGATGGCAGCGGGGAAAAAATAAGGCAGTACCAGTTATCTGGGATTGTGTCATTTAGTGCCTTGATCCTTTGAGGAATAGTATGGGCTCTTTGTCAGAACTGCTTCCTCTTGAAATTTTTTAAAAGCTTGGTGGTTTCTCTGATATTAACCATGGATATTCTCCTATCACCCAAAAGTAAAATCAGTTTGCTTAGTCTAAGACCAAACTAAGATTCTGTACAGCAACATTTCGCAAAGGAAAGTGACAAAAAAGAAAAAAAAAAAGAAAAGTGAATGCTCACCTGTGCTTGGGAGATGCTATTTTAAACACCATTAAATGGGTGGCTGTGCTCCCAGACTTTGCAGTGGCTGTAATAGGTCAAGGTACTTTAAGAATATTCTAGAAGGAGACATAGCAGTCAGCGTCTCCAACCTTGCTCGACCACAGACGCCTTTTCTTGTGGAGCATCTCACTGGACCAGTGTTTTCCAGAGCATACTTTAATAAAACACTGCTTTGATGGTTTCAGCAGAAGCACCATTAAAGCCAGGAGAGATTGTTGCTTCCTCCTGCTAGCTGACCCCAGGTCGTTGGTGGCAGGGGCCACACTGCACGTAACTTGGTTTCCTGTTTTCTATACAGCGAAGGGACCTGGTATACCAGCTGCTCTGTTTGGTTTGATTCTGCAGAGAGTGGCAAATCACCCTGAGCAAACTTATACGTCTACTAGCGAACACAATTCTGGAGATTCAAAATAGGCAGTCAGCTGTTCCTTGATTGATTATTAAAAAAAAAAAAAAAAAAGGTGCAGTGGTAATATTAAGTTTTTACATTAGAAAGCCTTAAAAACTTGTACTATACTATTTCTTCTTCTTCTTATTTTTTTGCTCACTATGAGTAGATTCACATATGAGGTTTTACTTTGTGTGTGTATGTCTCTATGAGTAAACCCTTGGTAATAACGCTATCTGAAATATACCGATTATAGAAGATATTCTGTACTGAGGAAATTCTGTTATTTCACTGGACCAATATAAAATCTCATTATATACAGAATGAATATGAATAGTAAATATCTCTATATTTCTTCATACAGAAATTTAAAAAATTATATACATTTTGAAAGTATTTTGAGATAAAAACAATACTTTACTCTTCCTCTCTATAAGTAATCAGATGGTTATTTCAAGACAGTCATACAATCAAGCCTGCAAATTCAGATCAATACATTGTTCAAGTTTTTTTTTTAAGTTAATTCAGATTTTGGCATTCTGTGGATAATTTTATAGACCGAAAACTTCACTTCTCAACCAGTTAGCCTTCTATGTCACAGACATAGCCTGTGTCAGTATTCTCTGAGAGCACCTCGTAAATACAGCCTGTAATGCAGTGATGTGTAGCGTTGCAGGAGAACCCAAATAAATGGCAGAAGTAGAAGTTATCCTGTCAGGTAAACAGTCAAGTCCGTTAAGTAAAAAGTTTGACTAATTTTCTTCTATTCAGTTGACGAGTTGTTTGGTATCTTCAAACTTCAGTCTTAGTCTCTGTGTTTTCAAGAAGTACACACAAGAAGGATAAATCTCAGTGCTACAGCATGATGGTGCTACCGAGATGCTGGTGTGAAGGGAGACTTTTCTGGAGGAGGCATGGTTGCCACCCGCCTCCTTATCTCTCTCCCTCTTTCTTTCCTTCACACAAAGTACCTTGGATTATACTTGAGAAAAGTGAAGACAAGGCTTAGTGGAGACCTGGGGCAAGGTATGTGTTGGTCATTCACAAGAGGTCATTCTCAAGGGAAAAACAAATGAGGGCAAATGACAAACCAGTAAGTCTGGCTAGAGTAAGTCCCAGAGAATGATTCTAGTTTGAAAGTATGAGGATGGGAAGCCTGAAAGTACATATTGATACTTTCACATTTCATTCGTAGGATGATGAGAGAAATAACTTGAAGTTTCAGCATATAAGAACATACTATATAGCTATTTATATTTATCTAGTGTTCTATAGATAGATATATATACTATAAATATAAAGATATATTGCATATATGTATAGATGTATATAGGTATATTACCTATATCAGTATATATACATATATGTTGCATATATCTAGATATAGATATATAGATATATATGTGTATATGTATATATTAATAGATATATAGCATTTCTCTATATAGCTATATAGTACATATATAGGTATATTATGCAAAGGTAAAAACAGCTAGATAAATGTACATTTTGTACAGCTATATTTATATGTAAAATCTACTAATGAAAAGATTATAAGGGATTGCCATAGAAAGGATAAATAAGAACGGATTATATTTATGGAAATGTTTTTTGTTAGAGGAACTATTTTCCTACTTATATAAATTTTTTGATTAATATTTATAAACTAAAATTTAATAGTAAGTTTCATGGACTCAATCGTGTCCCCACAAATTTCACGTCTTGAAGCCCTAGCATCCAACACAACTATATCTGGAGACGGAGCTTCATGGAGGTGAGCAGGGTTGAATGAGGTCATAAGGGTGAGGTCCAGCTGCTATAGAACTAGTTCTTATAAGAAAAGGAAGAAGCACCAGAGAACTGTCTCCTTCCATGCACACACAGAGAGGAGGCCGAGTAAGGACACAGGGGTGACAAAGTGGCCATCTACAAGCCAGGAAAAGAGGTCTCACCAGACACCAACCCTGAAAACACCTTCATCTTGGACTTTCAGCATCCAGAAATTTAAGAAAATAAATTTCTGTTAAGCCACCCAGTCCGTGGTACTCTTTTACGGCAGCCTGAGCAGATGAATACAATCACCGTTGCTCGAATTATTATCTTCCTTGCCCTTTCTACAGCAGTCCTCACTTTACCTGAGCCCTCCCACTTACGTTTCTGACGCAGGAAGAAGGAGGGGCGCAATGGAAGTCTCCACGAACAGCAGCAGAGTTTCGTCTGCCCTCCCACTTCAGAGACTGCGCATTTGGCATTAGTGATGCCTCTGTGAGTCGAGCAGCCATCCGCACGATAAGGACGTTTAACGTCTTAAGAGTTCAAGGAGAACATATCTTTTTGGCACTTGAAACAGTTCTTTTGCTAGAGAAAGTGATTAAACATGGCACATGGCTCAAGGGCACTATAGGCTAGATGGGACTTTTTAAAGGCACACATATAAACGACAATGTGATCTTCCGGCACCCTCCCAGCAAGCTTCTTTGAGGGAAAATGACACATTTGGGGATATTCTACAGACATCCCAATATACATTTGCTTTGGAAGCGCGAGGTGGGAATAAACACCCCCAAGCCTATTCCGGGACATGACTTACACTGTCCCTCCCCTCCATGGAAGAGGCAAGTCTGGCTAATGAGGACAGGCAGCTCTGGTCACATGTCACCCAGGTGCTAATAATGTAAAGTGAAGTTCCCCGGACTGCACATTATTGAAAATACACCACCCTCTCTTAGTATTGAGTATTTTTGTCCCAGCCTTCGATAGTCTCAATAGTATGTCCTGAAGGACATCCAGGGGACAGAAATAACTCTAGTGTCCTATTGGTGGAATGGAATTATCACAAAACGGAGGGGGAAAACACCCTTGAGTCCGCCAGCAGAGTTCCCAGAGTGTAATAAGTAAAGGCAAAAACATCAGCTACGAGCTATTGTAGCTACAAACATTATAAACACTGAGTATTAACGACCGGACAAAGGCCACTAATGTCCCTTTGGAAAGTCCAACAGACCCTGACCTTATACTAATGGCAACCCTTCTCTCAAAAAACAAATCCCAGACACCAGCATGTCAGTGTTTGCAAAAAGAAAGTGCTTGGTTTTATTTGATGCTGGTTTCCTATGAAAATAGCTTCTAATATCAATGTCCCCCCCAGTTACCTTACTGCCATTGCATGCATACATATGAACACACACACACACACACATGTGCACACACACACACACACACACACACGCACGCATTCCCACAGAGTTTGCCTCTTAAAGCTCAGGATGTTTGAACAGCTGTCCTTATTTTGAAAAACTTATAGTAAACATGAGCAACTGCACCATACCTGTAATCAAAATTCACTGATATCAATTTTCCAAGTCCAGAGGAAGTAAGGATTCAGTGATAGCAAAAAAGATTAAGTCATCCAGTGGGCCCCAGCACTGGGGACCAGAGCTGGATGCAGCAGGAGGCTGAGTTTCTGATTTTCAAAGTACTATCTCAACCACTCACACCAGGATTGTGGGTTGATGCTGAGGCTTGATAACTGCTTCTTAACTGAACTGATGACCTCTCAGGTCCCTTGGTGCTTGTGTATGAAACTGATCATCTTTGAGAAGTCAATTGACTTTTTCTCCACTCTGCAAAATAATATTCCCACACCGGGCCACGACCTCAAGCTTCTCATGACAGGCTGGGCCACATACAAGGGTAGTCCTTTCACTGCTGTAGAAATTACGAGTCTTAAAGCATAAAGACCATGCTGCTTCATTAGCACCGTCTCCTTGGCCTCCCTCACCCTTCTTCTCAGTTCTAACTGGCACCAGAATATCCACATAAGCCCGCTGCTATCTGCCAGCTTGAGCCACTCACAAGAAAGGAACAGCACCGATAGTGCAGCGTTATCCTGAGCTCTCATCTTTCCCACTTGGATCATTTACACTTTAGGCCTGTCACCAAATCTCATGCGACCATGAGTGAGGAGGAGAAGTGTCTTTGCAACAAGAAAGGCACAGCACACGCTGGCAGTGCCTTGCCCCACGTTGCCTTGGCCCACCTGCATCGACCCGCAGGTGCAGGAGGCAGCTCTCAGGCACAGTCAGCCCCCCACCCGACCTGCATCTGCCCAGGGCTGTCTCTGGCTCCCTGGGGCTTGCTGCTTTGTGAGCTCAGCAACCTGGAAGTGGGCACACGAGCGTAATGTGCCTGGGGAACTCAGCCAGGGAGGGACGGGAGCCGCCACATAAATGCCCATCATCCCCGTCCTCCTCGTGC
>NW_011888902.1:1276535-1282790 GCF_000151845.1 Pteropus vampyrus
TTTTTTTTCCTAGAGAAGGTGTTTTAGAGGGATATAAGAAACCATGAAAATCCAGCCGAATCTGAGAATGAGTTCTTTTTGCAAGTTCCAACAATAACTCTGTGTGCAGGGAATCGGGGACTCAGTTAACCTCTCTGTTCCTTGGTACTTTCATTTTTCCAAAAGTGATAATCAATCATCATCATATTTAGTGACCTCGCGGGTGCCCTGAGCATTAATGAGACATCGTGAAAAAATCATCGAATGCCATCCATGATAACGTTAGTCTGGCCGCTACTTATTTTAAGTGTCCCATTTCTCTTTAAGGGAAAATTCATTAAGTGGGAAGACCTAGTACTGCAGAGGATGGAGGAGGAAAGGAAGTTACTGAAATAACGTTAGCAACGGAAATGGAGAATTCGCACAGCCACAGAGGCGACCCTCTCGTGCCCACTGCTGACGGACCAGCTCGCTTTGCCAGGTCACCCAGCCCTTGCTGGGGAGCGCAGATTTGGAACTCTATATCCATTTGAAATCTCCTCTCAAAATGATAGTAGTTAATGAAAGATCTAAAATATCTGTGGCTATTTACTTATAGAAGATGCTAAAAGGTATGCTGGAAGGAAGGATGGAATTTTCATTCATTTTGGTTTTAGAGTGACATTATAGGAGGGGAAATGCCAGGAACAGTGGAAGAGGATGAGGAGTATGCCCTTCGATGTTATGACACTCAGTGATACACATTTCTCTCCATTTATCAACCGACAAGTTATGGCACTCAGTGATACACATTTCTCTCCATTTATTAAGCTTCCCACTGCGTGCAACAGGAGGAGAGTCAAAGGGGTAAACGAGAAGGCCACTTACTCGAAGCAGTTTAAAATGTAGCTGGAGACTCACAGCAAATAAGCGCACGTGTGCAAACGTGAGACAATCGCAAAGGGTGACGTCACGGCCATACGCGCATCGCACATTCGGAGGCGGGAGAGCTCGCCTGGCCTGGCTCGTCTGAGGAGCCTTGGGGAGGAGATGGCCCCGGAACCGGGCTTTGAGGTGCACTTGCTCCATGCCTAGCTATTCCTCACATTAACCCCGCGAGAGTCATCTCTTTTCTTAAATGAGCAAACAGCGCAGGCAGGTTACGTCACTCACCAAGGTCACACAGTTGAGGTCCATCCAACAGCAGTGTTCTCTCCTCCACATAGAAGTGTCTTTTCTCTGCTGTCTGGATGGTCGCAACAAACACCAGGATAAAAGCCAAAGCGGGCCTTTCCTGCCCGGCCACCCTCGCCCATCCTGCATACGCCCTGTGCTCCTGCCACACCTTGTGTCCTAGGAAGGGCCCTAGCAGGAAACACGAGAATTTAAAAGAAATTTAACCGAAAATAATGTCGTGAGAAATGGTTTGCAGAAAAGTGGGCACTTAGGGGAACCAACAAAGTCCGATGAGGCACCCAGGGACCAGCAGCAGCAGGAAGCCAATACTACCCCAAGATGAAGAAGCAAGAAGAGGAAGTGGGGATACTGAAGTCCAGACAGGGCTGGGACTACGAGGAGGGTCAAGGAACAGGCGCAGTGGTGCTGTCACCACCACAGAGGGAATAAACACCTCGCCCCTCTCTCCCTGCCCTGCGTCTCCGAAGGTGTCCTCCATGACGGAGGGCAAGGGTGCAGTCCATATGGTCAGCCTCGCAGACACGGAGGAGGAAAGGGCAGACGACAGATCTCAGGGACAGAGGGAGGCAAGATCCTCCTGCCTTTGCCAACACTGCTACCCCCCAGAAGGCCCTCTGTTGCTTGGCTAACGCCTCTCTATTTTTTTAAGACTAGCTTCAAGGATCAGCAGCCCTGGGAAGCCACGTGTTAACCACAGGCCGAGGGAGGGGCCCCCCGCTGTGCTCTCCCAATCTCTCTGCTGCCTTTGCTATTGCCCAGATTGTGTTGCTGGAGTGACCCCTGGTCAGTTAGAGGATGAGGAAGACCACTACCCTAATTCACCCTGATGCACGCAAGGGGGCCGGTCACATCCAGCACTCAGCGACAAGCACATATTTCCTAAAAATTTAATTTCGATTTAATTTTAAACGTAGAAAAATGTTACCAGATTATACAAGGAACCCCCATATTTCCCTCGTCTCCCCTAGATTCACCAATTAACATTTTGACACATTTGCACAATCATGTTTTCTCTTTTTCTCATATGTATACATGTATACGTAAAGTTTCCCCTTTATTATTTGAAAGTTGGAACAATTGTATTCCTTTGCCCCTAACTACTTCAGTGTGTGTTTCCTAGAAACAAGGACATTCTCGTAGCTACTTAGAATATGATAATTGAAATCAGAAAATTTAACATGGATACGATACTATTATTTAGTCCACAATCCATTTTCAAATGTTGTCAATTGTGCCAATAATATCCTTAAGAGCCTAGCTCCTCTCCCCTCCCCCAGTCCAGAGCCAATACAGGATCCAATACAGGATCACGCACTACAATTAGTCCTCATATGTGTTATGTCCCCTTTACTCTGAAACACATCCTCTGCCTTTCTGTATCTTGACCTTGACATTTGTGGAGAGTGTGGAACACGAATTTTGCAGAATGTCCTGCAATACGGTTTTATCGAATGTTTTCCATATGATCAGATTTAGCTGCTTTGTTTTTGGCAGCAAGTCCACAGAAGCGATGCCTCATTGGGAGGTGTCGGTCTGTACCAGCACCAGTGACGTTAACTCTGATCGGTGGCTCAGGTGTGCCTGCTAGGTGTCTCTATTATTAAAAATTTCTATTTTAAATTTATAAATAATTCATGGAAGCCTCTTTGAGACTATGTAAAGAACCAGTTTCTCATTGAATTTCAACCATTTTTTTAAAAAACGAAAGTGACACCAACCTCCAGTCACCCCTCTGGTGCCAAAACAGGGTGTTCTCATGGTCCAGGATTCTCCCGTTCGAGTCACAGCCGCCTCTGCTGGGTCTCTGTTCTATTAGGAGAAAATGGAAAGGGTTCATTTGGGCCTCAGTAAAAGGACAAACCAACCCCCGTAGCACCTCCTTGGGATCAGCGCTCAGCCCTTTTATAATTCTCCCGTCTCATCCTCCCATCAGAAGTGGGGATCCTTCCTGCCTGTTCCAACTTACCTGCATGGACGTCAAACCTGGGCAGGCTTTCCACAGGCTTATTTACTTCTAAGGTCTGAGCAGTAGAAGGGTAGCCTAATTATTATTGACCCAAGTCATTTTTCTTGCTTAGAAAACGATTTAATAGTATTAAGAGCTGAAGTCTGGCAAAATTGGAAACCAAAATAATCTTGTCCTCAGACCTTGAAGACTAATACAAGGTTAATGTCTTTGCCTTCTTAAAAATTTGTATTTATAGGGTTTTAAACCGGTACTTGCTTCCTTTTCCACATCCCCCATCACAAGCTAATCACAAGGAAGGACTTTAAATCATCTGTGGAAGGCTGCATGGCAGCGATTAGTTCAGCTTCCCACCCCGCACTAGAACAGGGTCTCCCTGAGGCCAGTGCTGTGCACCATTTATTTGCAGGTGCATACGCTTTGTCTGCCATACTACACAGAACAGCATGGGTACTCTGGTTTAGCTGAATAAATAAAATAAGCGATTTCCAGTATTATAAGTTATTTTTCACTGTAGTCTATTTCTTTTATTAAAATTTTTCAATCTAAGAGCAAATCTAAAGAAAAACCTGAGGAAAAAATCTTACAAATCTTTCAAAAATCTAAAAAAAAAATCTAGAAGTACTATAGGTTGTTTCGTTATTAAATAATTTAAATCTAGGAATAAAAGGAATTTAATTAGAATCTATTGTTTTTGGGGGGGGCTGTAGAAAATTATAAAATTTTATTGAAAACCATTTAAAGAAATCTTAATGTACAGACAGCACTTTTATAGAAAGCATGTCTTTATATTTCAAATACTTTATATTTTGAAAGAGTTTAAGACTCGTAGGAAGTTACCAAAGTGGCACAGGGACTTCCTGTGTGCCCTTCACACGCTCCCCTGACTGCTAACATCTGCTGCAAAAGAGTGAATTCGTCGTCCCAACCCAGAAATCGACTTTGCAACAATACCAATAACTCAACAATAGACCGGTCTTTATTTGAGATTCACCAATTTTTACAGGTACCTTTTTTTGGCTTGTAGTTTGAAGAAATTTTATCCCATGTATAGTTTTGTGCAATTATCATAACCAGCAGAGTACAGAACCGTTCATCACTGTAAAGAATCTCCCTCGTTTACCACTTGATAGTCACCACCACATCCAACTAACCTCTATGATTTTGTCACTTCAAGAATATTACATAAATGGAATTACACGGCGTGTTACGTATTGTGATTAGCTCTTTTTCATTCTACGTGATGCCCTTTAGATCCATCCTGGGCTCTGCCCTTTATCTCCATAGCTTCTCCATGAAAAATCAAGAGCTGACTACAACACAATGACCCTAGTTCAGCTAAGGTTTTTATGAAATCTGTATAACTTAAGTTGATAAAGTAATAGAAAACCATATTCTTTTAAGTAGGAGACAAATTTTTAAACACTCAGGTCAAATTTATTACCTTTTAATGAAATTTATGATGTCGATTTTCTCTTTTAAAGGATTCCCTTCACTGTGAAGTAAGATATAAGATATAACAAATGGTGCCCAGATCCTTGGGTTGGTATCTGGCCAGAGCTCATCCTGGACTTCTCTGTTCTGATTAATAACAAGTACTCAGATGTCCTATAATGAATAAAAAAGTACTTACACTTACTTCCTGTAATTCTGACTTGTTTGCCAAAAAGCCATTCATTAATAAACTTTATTTCTCAACCGACTCCCTGTCAGAGACTGAATGTTTGTGCTCCACCTCAAGCCCTACCCCTTAGTGTAATGGGATTTGGGGTGGGGGCCTTTGGAAGGCGATAGGGTTTCGATGAGGCCATGAGGATGGAGCCCTCATGACTGGATTAGTGCCCTTAGAAGAAGAGACACCTAAGTCTCCTCTCTCCAGCATGTGAGGACACAGAGGGAAGGTGGCCATCAGCAAGCCACCTGGTGTTGTTGCAAAGTTGATTTCCAGGTTGGGACAAATGCACCCTTACACTGGGTCCTTACCAGGACCCAACCATGCTGGCACCCTGATCTCAAATGTCCCATCTCCAGAACTGTGAGGAATGCATTTCAATCAGGGACCACATCTGTGGTATTTTGTTATGGCAGCTGGAGCTAACTAAGACATCTCCTTTTCTTTTTTTCGTTTTTTTGTTCTTCTCATTGAGTCCACCTCTTCTGGATCGACCGGTTTTAGTGGCTTTACTCTGCAGGGGGCATTTGTGGCTTGTTGCATGTGTGCTTTCTGATCTGTCCTTGCATCAGGCTCTGGCGCCATTCACTTCTCTTAAAGGGAGCGACTGCTGCCTCCTCTCTTCTCCTCCAGCATTCACCAGCGTCCTCTCGAATACCCCAGGGAATGCCATTCTCTGGGCAAAAGGCCGAGCACTTCCCAGGCACTGCACTGGAGATCTTAAATCTGGTTCTCAGAGTCAGTTTGCAAACAAAGAGGGGTGCAAATCGAATGAGGGTAGGGGTGAGGTGGTGGTGGAATAATATTCCTGGGGTTCCAGAATACTGACACTGGCCAGTGATCAGGATCACGGTGCAGACAAGGCCATGTGTTTATTTGCTATTTATTGTAGGCTCAGGAAGCCCTCATTCTCCAGCCTCCTTTGCATCTCAGTGGGACCATATGACCAGTTCTGTTCGGTGATGTGTTGGTGGAAGTATATCTCACCACTTTGGGACCTGGGATCAAGGTGGGGGGCAGTGATGTTCGAGAGGGTAGGAAGGAGCTTGATATAACTGAGAAATGGAATTCTCTGAGGATTATCCATCAATGAAAGCAGTGAGAATAGGTGTCTAGCTGAAGGGTAAGTAAACTTTCTTCTCATGGGTGGGAGTAGAATTTAGTAAACATCCCTGTGAAGCACAGTAGCTCCTGGTCACAACACACACACACACACACATACACACACGTTCACTTGGAATTCATACTATGTAGTGGAAGAAACTTATTAAAAACTAATAGAACCACATAAACAAAATAAGAAATAGGAGCAAGCAGAGAAAAAGACTAAAGTACTCAGAACTACAAAACAAAAGGGGGTGGGGGAGAAGCGATGGCCAGCCATGGGGAGCAGCAATTACTGTCCTCGATGGTGTTTTCAGCTGTGGTCTCCATTCTTCTGGCCGAAGGGAGAGAGACTGCC
>NW_011888902.1:1282846-1289638 GCF_000151845.1 Pteropus vampyrus
TAGCTCCTGGTCACCACACACACACACACACACACACACACACACACACACACACACACACACACACACACACGTTCACTTGGAATTCATACTATGTAGTGGAAGAAACTTATTAAAAACTAACAGAACCACATAAACAAAATAAGAAATAGGAGCAAGCAGAGAAAAAGACTAAAGTACTCAGAACTACAAAACAAAAGGGGGTGGGGGAGAAGCGATGGCCAGCCATGGGGAGCAGCGATTACTGTCCTCGATGGTGTTTTCGGCTGTGGTCTCCATTCTTCTGGCCGAAGGGAGAGAGACTGCCTGGGTGCCGGGGCTGGGAGGGAGCATTGGGTGGGGGGCACCCCTTACACAGACTTCCAGCAATTCTCCCGTCGCCAACTCCACCTCACGCCCAGCTTCCAGAGGCCTCGAGGTTTGGGATGGGAGCCAGCTTCGCCCTTGTGGGTGTCCCTGTGGCAGGCAGTCCTGTTTCATCTGTTGTTCTCTGTCTGAAGCAGCCACTTGGGGGCACTTTGGGCTGTAAACCCTCAATCCAGCTGACTTCAGAGCAGTGGTGGACAGTCCCACACACACCATCTGTGTCCCACATGAAGCAAGGCCTCGGCATCCCTGGGCTTTGCTGGCCCGGGGCTGCCTAAAGTCCTTCCCTGGCAGCAACCACAAAATACGAAAGTTGTCATGTGTTCATACTCTGGAGGCAGCCCTCACGGTTAGCGGACGGCGCATCCATGGGTAAACGCTCTAGCCTGTGCTGAGCGGGTCCCACGTGGGCCCTCAGGGAGCTCCCAGGGGATGTGAAACCCAGAGGTGCATGGCGATCACCAGCTCGTGAACCCCCTTTCCTGTCTCACATCGCCACCCTCTCATTTCTGCCGTCTTGATTCACTTCCTGTATAAGGCCTCACCCTCTGCTTCCAGACGGGGCTACAGTAAGGCTAGACTTTCCGACATCCAGAGTCCTGTTACTGTGTCTGCTCTGGTGTCTTCTCTCATTCCTTTTGTCCATGTGGGTTTATAGTTTAAATTCCTTATGGACATTTCTGTAGAATTCGGAAGTAAAGATAACATGAGTCTTCCAATGACTCTTCTCCCGCCACTGACCCCTACTCAATCCGCACCTTCAATATCACCTCCTCGGAGAAGCCTTCCTGGACCTTCCCATCAAAATGAGGTCCCTTGTTTTGCTTTCTCATAACGTCCTACATTTGTCTTTATAGCACTCAGCATAATTTGTAATTGTATCTTTATTTGTTGATTGGTTTATCACTCTCCCAATAGACTAAGCTCTGTGACGAAGCCTGCCTCTCTTCTGTAGACCTCTACGTGTTTGACTTTGGTGAATGAAGAACTTTTCCCCTGTCCAGGGTGTTCTCAACAAATCTAAGCTCCCTGACCCTTCACACAGCGGTTTGGTCACCACTCAGGTCACCCACTTAGAGACCCTTTTCTGGTCCTCCTCTTGGAGATGCTCAGCTATAAATTAAGTCAGCAAGAATGAGTCATCAGCTAGCAAAGTCTTATCAACATAGACATGAGTGGGCAGCTGACTGGGGAACAGAGACAACAGAGGAAAAAGAAAGGCAGAGGCCACAGCACCAGACTGGATTTGCTTCCCTGCCCTCTGCTTTGGCTAATTACTGCCCAACTCCCAGAATCTTACATTCTGAATCGCTCTTCAGGGCAGAGCTACGCCCAGTGATCCTGGTTCCCGGCTTCAGACACTCTTGGATCCCTCGCCTACAGAGGGGAGTCTCCCACGGTGCTGAGGTGCCCGATACCCACTCAGCCCAGGCCGCAGACCCCACCTCGAAGGCAGTAAGCACACAGACGCTCTGAGAACCTCCTGCACGAGACCCTCAACCACACAGCAAAGCCAGTGTGAGGACAGTGCCTTTAAAGTCTCACTTAATGGATGCTTCTTGTTGGACAGATGAAAGTAAATGACTGCTTCAAATAAAAATTTGAGTATTTTACAGAGATAAACCAAAGATGATTTGGTTTAAAAAACTATTAAAACACGACAAAGGGATTGAGCAGATTTTCTCCTCCCTTTCCTCAAAGTCCTTCGCGTGACATCCATCTGCACACTGTACCTGATTTTAAAACTAGCACTTGTATGACATATAATACAACATTTATAAATTAAGGAATCCCACCTCTTTTAAGTAGTATTCTTTAAATCTCCATTTCTGACAGTCCTACTATTTGCACAGTAACTGTAATAGGCGTATTTTTTGGAAAATAGTGAATAAAAGCTGACAAGCTATCTGGGGAATCTGAATGTATAATTGATAGAGGCATAAATTAATACGATTAAGCCTTTATTGGGTGCAGTGGCTGCCAAACCTACAAAAGGGGCCTGGAATGAAACACGACTGTGGGCTCGGGGCTGATAGGCATCAATATGTAATGTGGATTATCTCAAGCTTTCTCATGTGGTCTGCTTATGACAGCACTGAGCCTAATTGAAATTTTTATCTTTTTGTTGCAAACAGACAGTTTTGGCTGGTCACTTCCTTTGGAAAGAGGAGCAAACCAGGTGATAAAAAAAAAAAAAATCAAGGTTTTCAGTGAAGGTCTTAATAAAATCATTTTATTAAGGCTTTAGAAATTAGTGCTTTGTAAAGCCACTTTGGAGAACCTGACTTCTGGAAATTCCTTCGCACTATGATTTTTCGAATACTAAGCAGGCATGTCCAAATCAAAGTAACACAGACAGAAGATTCAGCCACTTCTTTGGAAACTGATGAGTTCTTCATAAAATTATGGTTAATAGTTTAGCCTTTTATGACACTGCATAGAGTCATTTCTAAATGACTATGATAAAATGCATCTTTGCAGAATAGCATCTTTATTTCCATAACTAACAAAATTAAAAGTTTTCCTTTCCATTCAAATTCACAGTAGAACAGCAACATCGCTGCTCACCAGTATTTTTCCTTATATACAACTTCCCACTGTATGTTTTGGTTGTAATTCAATATTAAAAAATAGGAGTTTGGGGTTATGATATTTACAGAATGACAGGTTACGTTTCAGAGATTGAAGCACTTATATCTCTAATTTTCCAGAACTTCATCATTGTATAGCATATAAAATATTAGCCATATTTTACATCTGCCCTTGGTGGTAATAAGTTTAAGTTGTGAAACGAGTTCAATATGATTTTGGGGAACATTTGTGTACTGCCGCCAGAAAGGTCGTATGTTTTATGTACTTTGTGATCAAAGTAAGTGTTGATATCTAGGGACTGGACAATGAAAACTAATGGGGCACTGGAACTTTCTTGGTGACCTCATGAAGCAATTTACGATCCTTTTATCACCCCTAATGTGATGTTGTCATAAAAACAACCTTTTAATTAAATGTAACAGAAATACTGTGCACCCTCATCGGGCTGTTGCTGGCTGTGGTGAGTTCACATTCTTAGCAGTGTACTGCCCTCAGCCAGCGATGCTGGTTCTGTGAAATGCCGCTCCTCCCCAGCACTTCCAAAGCTATGACCTCTGTAGCTGCATCTACCCAAGAGATCGAGAGCGAAAACAAAGCAATCAGAAGACTTTCTCCAGCAGAAAGGCGGCGGAGCACCCTGGAAAGGCAACTGGTCTAAGAAGAGAGATGGATTAGCACTTGTGAAGTGCCTACTACGTGCTAGGCATTCTGCCAACGACTCTGCTGTAACTTTTATTTGATTTAGTTTAGCTCTCGTTCTCTGGAAGAACTGGGTTCTATATCTGACTCTGCCACTATTTTGGTGTATGATCTTGGGCACATAACTCTGACCTCAGTTTTCTCTTCTGTAAGTAGAAAAGAATTGGACCAGATGGTCTCTAATTCCGGCTTTAAATTTCTATAGAAGAAATAAAAACAAGAATAGAAGAGGGAAGGAGAATCGGAGCAAGGGATGTTACTGAAAATTACCGCGTTTCATCCATCGTCCTGGATTCTGGAGACACGGATAATCAAAACAGACTCCCTGCCACCAAAGAACTTGCTGTTTTGTGACGGACTGCCACTTCATTAAAAGAAAAAAGAACATGGCAGTGGCAAGCGCAGAGGGCTACGATGACAGAGGAGGAAGCCCGGTTCAAATGAAATGCTCAGGGAAGGCTTCCGGCGGGAGATGGCGGCTGTCAGAGCCTTAAGTAGCGAAGACCGTGATCTGGTGAGGAAAGGTAAGAATGTCGTTTCCGGCCGAGGGAACCCCGAGAGGGATGAACAGTCCGTTGGATGCAAGGAACTGCAAAAGCTTCGCTATTACCTGGGCAAGGTGGGTACGAGGAGCGAAAGCCGGAAACCTAACGGAGAGCCAGTTCATGAAAACTCTTGCAAGGTGGACTAAGGAGCACGGAATTATCCCACCAGAAGCAGGAAGCCACAGCTTGGGTTTTTAGAGAAATGGCCTTGGCTGCAATGAGGTGGAGAGCCTAAACAGGACACAAATGGAGGCAAGGAGGTCTGCTAAAAAGCTACCATGATGTTCATTGACATGACATGTCCCTGAACCAGGGAAATGACTCGGCTGTTGAGAGGAATCGTGAGAAACGTTTGAAAGTAAAATCAGCAGGCGTGGCCTTAGCTGGATGTGGGATCAGTCTAAGAAAAGGCAACAGTCTGGACCAAAGTGCCAGCCGACTCCATCGATCCAATGAAGCTAAAGGTCAGCTAATTTGGTGGGGGAAAAAAATCAATGAGACACTTTCGGTGTTGCTGTGGTCTCCAAAACCAAAAATGTTAATTAACTAAAATCTTTATGTTTTTTCACCAAGTGATTGGCATGGGTCTCGCTGTAAGTTACCTTTTCCAGAAACCATAAGGGATAAAGAAAGCCATTTATACCTCCACTTTGTGGCTGGGGAGATGGAAGCCACAGTGGTGGGTACAGAGGAGGAAATCAGCTTGCCCAGCTCCCAGGCCACGTGGTCACCCCCACTTGCACAGCATACCTCCTCTGTGACAGAGGGACTTAAAGCAATTTTCTAGAAATTAGTATTGGTTATTATTAGCATGTAGAATTTTAAAAATCTTTATTTCCTTTCTCTGATGACATAAATATTTATAATTGATAGTTGTCCTTAGAGGAAAAATTATCTTTAATATTTAAAATTAATTTAAGCTTCTAAAAATTTGCCCGAAGAGTGACAAGTAGTAGCCACAATACTATTTAAAAATGGACACATTTAAAAAATAAACACCCTTCGACTTGAAAAGGTAGCCCAAAGTAATCCAGTATGGCACATTTACATGAGAGGTGTTCCATTCACAGGACGAGTCTCGACAGTGTGACTGACTCTTGACTTTCCATGGCTATTGGATAATGGGAAAAAACAACCCCAAATCTCACTTTAGCTAACGTTTTCAATCTCCTCTTGTACCAACCCTTTTTCTAGGGCTGTAGTCAAGCAGCAAAATTAATCTTCTTGGGTTTTATCTTTTTCCCACATCAAGAACGATTGAAAATTTCACCCTGGGACACTGAGAAATCTAAAACACAAAGACTTCGCATATTAGCAAATAAGATGATATTTAGCAATATCAACCCCACGTAATTTACAGTGACTCAACTGGATAATTCCGGCAGGGGGAGGCATGGCGCCCAGATGAAAGGGTGCTCAGCAGATAGACGAGATGTGTCCACTACATGGGTCAGTATCCGTTCAGTCCCCATTTTACTAAAGGCGGTAAATTCTCACACTTAGTTGAGACTTCTTATTCTTGTGTGGGGAAGATGCCCTAATTAAAGCTTTAGAAGGCAATCATATGGCCATTTCAGGTTTAGGACGGTCTCTGGACTCTTTTGGGTGAGATAAGGGCAGGAAAACCACAAGCTAGCGGGCAGCTGAGACAAGCGGGTTCTCAGATGGGCATCTGCATTCAGTGACTCAGGTGTCACCAAACAGCTTACAGAACCACGTGCAGCGGCCTGACTGTCGAACCTCTCTGGTGTCCTGAGAGGTTAAACAGTCTGAAGACTAAAATTGCCATCTATACGTACAACAAAATTCGCTCATTTTGAGTGTCAGTCTATGAGATTTGACAAATACGTATAATCATATAACGGCTACCCTAATCAAGATAAAGAATATTTCTATCTTCCCCTAAAGTTTCCTCATTCTCTCTTTCAATGGCCTCCTCCTCCTACTTCTGGCTTTCAGTTACTTCTGATCTGTTTTCTATAACTATAGTTTTACCTATTTGAGAATTTTCTGTAAGTGCAAACATATGACTTTTTATAAATGGCCTCTTTTACTTAGTACAATTCTTTTGAGATTCAAAAATAATGTCGCAGGTTTCCGTAGTTTGTCTCTTTTTATTGCTGAGTAGAATTGTATTGTGTGGATATAGCACAACTGATGTATTCACCAGTTGATAGTCATTTGGATTATGTCCAGCCTTTGGCTATTATCAATAAAGCTGCTGTAAACATTCATGTAAAACTCTTTGTGCAAGACATTTGTTTTCATTCCTCTCGGGTAAATAATTAGGTGTGGACTTTGCCAGGTAAATTGCAAAGTTGAATTTTAAGGTAAATATATATTTAACTTTATAAGAAACTGCCAGACTCTTTTTCAAAGTGCTTGTACCATTTTGCATCCCCACTGGAAGCGAATGAGGGTCTGGCTTGATCTACATCTTTGTCAACACTTGGTATTTTCAGGCTTTTTCATTTTAAACATCCTAATAGGTCTGTATTGGTATTTCATTGTGGTTTTAATTTTCAGTTCCTTAGTTTTAAGAAAATTAGTCCTCATGACTAATCATGTAAGCATATTTTAGTGACTTACT
>NW_011888902.1:1289688-1298326 GCF_000151845.1 Pteropus vampyrus
ATTCATGTAAAACTCTTTGTGCAAGACATTTGTTTTCATTCCTCTCGGGTAAATAATTAGGTGTGGACTTTGCCAGGTAAATTGCAAAGTTGAATTTTAAGGTAAATATATATTTAACTTTATAAGAAACTGCCAGACTCTTTTTCAAAGTGCTTGTACCATTTTGCATCCCCACTGGAAGCGAATGAGGGTCTGGCTTGATCTACATCTTTGTCAACACTTGGTATTTTCAGGCTTTTTCATTTTAAACATCCTAATAGGTCTGTATTGGTATTTCATTGTGGTTTTAATTTTCAGTTCCTTAGTTTTAAGAAAATTAGTCCTCATGACTAATCATGTAAGCATATTTTAGTGACTTACTGGCTATATACCTTCTTCAGTGAAGTGACTGCTCAAATCTTTTGTCCCTTTTAAAATCAGGTTATTTACCTTCCTATTATTGAGTTGAAATAGTTCTTCATATATTCCTATATCATTCTATCAATCAGTGGGGGAGGGGCTTACTTCTGCCATCTCAGATCAAAGGACCTGTGTATATTTAAGGTAAAGAAAACTGGTTACAAGACTGGGACACAGATAAGAAAGAGGGGTTATTTTTAAAACTATCTTTATGGAAAGGTCACTCAAGCGGCTGACATCAAAAATCAGATGAGGAATCAGGGACCGAGAGTGTAGAAATATCATGGAAGTCAAGTAAAATCTCATAGCTGAAACACTCATTTGCCCAAGTTTAACTGACCATTCTCCTCCCACTCTGGGAGAAGACATTGCTGATTGGATCTTTGCTGGGGGCATGAGTGAAGACAGATGCCATGGTGTGAAGGGGTGGTCTGGGACCAGACACCGTTTTTACCAGAGACAGTATCTGGGAATAATTTAATTTATGTAACACACTTTCAACAAGGATTTGAGTGCCCATTAAGTTCCAGGCATTGTGTTGTGTTGGATGTAAAATGGAGAGGAAAATTTAAAAAACACACCAAAAGGTAAGATGGGTGCTGTTAAGGGACCGAGCCCTTTAATCGGTTTAATTTTTTAATTAATTTCAGATCTTATTGTTAATTATAATAATTATCATAATTACATAATAGCTAAGTAAATAATTATACCAATCAAACCCTGATGGTCTGCATGTCCACTTAATTATTTAGCAAACATTTTTTTGGACAAAAGGTATGTTTTGGTCACTCTCTTTGGTGCTGAGGCCAATGTTTGAGTATCTCTCATTGTGAGCTAAAGCTCTAGTCTTTTAAGCTCATTCAGAATATAAGCACAATGTTATATTATTTGGTGAAAATGTTCATTTTCAAGAGCTCTTTATTCCAAAAAAGCTCCAGACAATTATACATTCATTGCTTTCCTTAAGTGCTATCAGTTACACAGCCTCCACATAGTATTTCAACAGGAGGTTAATTGCAGCTAAAGAAAAGTTTATAATTAGTCCAGACAGGTATTTTTCTTCATTGTCTAATACCATAAATCCATTAAATTCCTATCCATCTTGTCATCCTCTCCTTGAAGACTTGGTTATATGACCTGCAATACTAGTTCAGTTTCGTGATTATAATAGTGATTGGCAGAGAGCTTTCAGAGTTGCAATAAATTTTGCCACAGGCAGAGAGGGATTTTATATCAACCCAATTCCATTGTGAAATCTGAATTTTTTAACTATCTTATTACTGGTGACCGGTATCATTCGACAGAAAACGGTAACAGTCGTCTGACTTTACTAATTACAGTAATTTGCTTTGGAGGATAAAGTTTGAAGTAGCTTATAGATGTGTGGCTTTTCCTTTTACTCATTGTGACTGAAGCATACCACTATCTTCATCCCCACATTCTGGAATTATCCTGTATCAGACACAGGATATCAGTATCTGTTTTTCGGGTCGTTTTAATTCCGGGATATGGGAGAAGGGTAGGGCTCTTGTCAGTGGGAACAGACAACAGATTTCCTCTGCTCTATTTCCTTCTCTCTGAAAAAGCAGCAAATTTCAGGGACTCTCCAGTGTGTGTGTATATGTGTGTTCACACGTGCATGTGTGTGTGTAAACAAGCAGCCCGTATGCCCAAGATACATGTATTCCTTTTTGAGATTTCAGTTGTTGACATGCTGGAAAAATTGGGTACGTAAATTATTTCTGCCCCCAGGCACTTTAACTTGAAAGGCCAGCACTTACTCAGCTGGCCACCGTCGGTCTCCACGTCCTTGGCAGCCTTACAGGGGTAATATTTTTTAACATGGTTGAACAGCTCTTGAACATTTCTCCAATGTATTAAGCATGAACGAGCCTTTCTTCAACATCAGCCTTGTATGTCTCCCCTCCACATTTACTTCTCCACAACAAACATATTTATTGGGGCCATTATGAGAAAAAGCTTCCTCTTCATAAATGTTTGTGTCCCCCTTTGTCCCTTTTATAGGATCGTGAAGAAATGATGGAGCGTCTCGTGGCCTGATTGTGTGTGTGTGTGTGCGCACGCACGCGCATGTGCCTCTGAAGGCATCTAGCTTTCGTGGGATTATCCCCATGAAGTCTTCTTTAAAATGTCAGACACTAGGTCTGCTTTGGAGTGAGGAATGGGCTAAGTAACAAAACAGGTAATAGATAGGACTCAAGTATAGAGATAGAAAAATGGGGTATTCTCTGTACCAGCATTTGCAAATAATTTCGTTTACCATATGCAGGGGTGTCACTAAAATGTATCTAGGGTCTAGTGTTTCATTGATAGCCTCTGGCCAAATAGCCATCTAAGAGCAGTTCAAATTATGGAATTCAGATAAAGAAATGGTCAGATATTAATTTTTCAAAAATGTTATGACTGTAGACACAGCCGATAGGAAAGTAAAATTTTTGACCATCATTAAGAGCTGTTATCTTTGTGGTACCAGACAGTATTGCCAAGACGGCCTGACATGTCTATGGTCACAGCTTCTTGGTTCATAATTAGAATAAAATCTAGGATCCATTGGCATTTTGTTTGTGCAAATGGCTATCATTTAAGGTTTTCTGGAATCTAGGGTGACAGCTGGATAAGGCAAGGATGTGTTTTCCATTGTGACCTTATAGAGGGAATAGAGAAAGCTATAGCTTACGGCGATCCCGGCCAGTCCCTGCTCCCATTTTGGTAGGCCTGGCATCCATTCCTCATCTAAAGTGCTCATTTACTACTTCCTGATAGTCGAGGGACGGGGGGGCTGGGGCAGGGAAGGCAGGCCACGGGGATTTCCGACGAAGTTCTATACCGAGACTTCGCACAGTTCCCAGCCAGTCTGCTGGGGATCTGGGCAAATGGGGCTAGAGAACAAAAATACATCTTTCTGGTTCTGGATTCCCAGGTGAATTTGAGGCACACTGCTCCCTCAAACACTCATGTCTACGATCACATTCCGTCAGGTTCAGCTGGGAGCACACGATCCGAGCGTGTGTCCTGGGGGATGTTTCTCAGACACACAGGGACCGTGGCAGCTTCTCTGGAAGCCATGGAGACAAAATGACCCACTGTGGTCTTCCCAAGGCTGAGGGAAGATAGGAACAGAGACTGGAGCTGCTCCCCTTGGATTCTAACTCTTGACACCGTGACAGAAGAGGGACATAGGCAGAAATCCAGGACAACTACGGGGCTTACCTTGTGTGCCTTCACGCTCTCCAGATCCAGAGGCCTGCTCTGCTGGTGGCTTGTCGCTCAAGGCCTGGAAACCGTTTCCATGTCATGGCTGGAAGCAGAAGTCCAGTTCTGTGTTCACAATAGATGTAATGCAATGAGCTAGTTTTTCTGGGTGTTATGGAAGATCTGTAGATAAATTCTTAAGGAAAAGCATTTTTTCCCCTAGCGTCGAACCCTCTACAGATTTTGAAAAGCTTCATCTGTTTGTCAGAGAACAGTAGCCAAAGGGTCCACTGCTAGATTCTGTGACCTCACTCAAAAGAAAAAAGTACTTTTATAAATAGATGTAAATCAATAATTGATTCCTGAGTTCTAAATATAGTCTTTGCTATATTGTGTTCCCTCCAAATTTGTGTGTAGAGGTCCTAACACCTTAGAATATGACAACATGTGGAGCTGGGAGTTTTAACAGGTAATGAAGGTTAAATGAGGTCATATGGGTGGATCCTAATCCAATAAGACTGGTGTCCTTATAAGCAGAGAGAGCGACACCAGTGATGCAGATGTACAGAGAAAAGGCCACGGGAGGACGCAGTGAGGAGGTGGCCATCTGCACGCCAAGAAAAGAGGCCTCAGGAGAAATCAAACCTGCCAACACCTTGATCTCGGACTTCTAGCTTCTAGAACTGTGAAAAGATAAATTCCTGGTGTTCAAGTGTCTCAGTCTGTGGTACTTTTTTATGGCAGAATTGGTTATAGAAAATCTGTTGTTTTTTTTTTTTCTATACAATGGGATATTATACATCCATCAACTATGAAATATGCCTATATACATGGAAAATATTTATCATATAGATGAAAAAATTTGAGGTAAGTTTTATAAGAAAAGAGTTATAATGTACTTTTGGTTCCAAGCTTGTAGCCAAAGTCAGGTCATATTTCTTTTAAGAGTTAAATAGTTAATAAAATAGTTAAATGACTGCCATAATGCGAGAGAGAAAGTGAGAGAGAGAGAGAGAGAGAGAGAGAGAGAGAGAGAGAGAGAGAGAGAGAAATACTAATGAGAAAGGTATATGAAACAGCCTCTAGGATATTGGAAATGTTTCATATCTCAGCTTGAACGGTGATATCCTGCCATGACCCACCACTTCCTGTTCAGCCTGTTCCAGTCACATGGCTCTCATTGCTGCATCTTGAACATTTCAATTCCGTTCTAATATCAGGGAATTTGTACTTAATTGATCTCCGACTTAGAGCATTTCCCCCCAGATCCCATCCTGGGACAGACTGAGCTAAAGGAACATCCTTCACACCCACATAATTCTCTTTATATTATTACCCTATTTTATCTTCTTTGAAATGCAAGTGGACACAGGAAACTATTTTTATAGTTATCCGTATGTATTTTTGGGGGGTGGCGGCGGGGAGTCTCCTTGTCTATAAACTCAAGAGCAGAGGCTCTGTCTTGCTCAATGCTGTGTCACCGGTTTTGAATGTTTAGAGCCTATGTTAGTTACTCTTACTTTAGCTTTTAATTCAAACACGTATCCATAGTGCCTGATCTGCCAGATTAAAAAATTTTACTATTCACAGTGACATACCATGTCCATAACTGACCCTTCCCCGAGACAAGTCAGGTCTTGGGATTAAACATTTTGTTCCCTTTTGCTGGCTACTCTGGTCTTCTTTTCTGCCCAGTGGTCTTAACATGTCCGTTTCACTGATCCAGCTTGGGGGGTTTCCTTTTGTTTCTGTTTTTTTTTTTGCAGTGTGTCGCAGACATGCTCTCTTTAAGTAAGGATGGCTCGTCATTGCAGAATTATTACCCATTTAGCACAATGTAAATGGGTAATGATTTTTTTTTCATAAGAGATTAGGCAGAAAACAAAGAATTGGGGGTAAAGGAAGTAAGAAAAAAAGGAGATTATCATCTTCTATCCAGCTATAATATAAAAGGTTCCCTTTATTCTCCTGATGTGAGGACAAAGGGTCAAATTAATGAAGCTCTGAATAAAATGATAGCACTTTTCAGACATGTCTTCACGTTCCACTAGTGAAGTGAGGAGATCCAAAAGTGAATCGTGTCGCTTTTCAAAGTGTGGCTGACATTCCTTGAATGTTCAAAAGTTAGAAAGCTAAACCAAAACAATTGTTCCCAGGTGTGCCAGGCAGGATGAACTGGTGACTCGTTGGAATGCCACCATTTCTGTGGCTTTCTTTCCAGTTTCTGTCCTTTATGGTCCATTTTCATGGTCCATTTTCATGGCTCAATTATCAGACCAATTATAGTTTTCTCTTTTTATTTGTTCTCTTTTATTGCCACTTGGGACGGGAAAAAAAAAAAAAGGAACAGTGACAGCCATCTCGTTTATGGAAAGCTTTCAACATTACTGATTAGAATGCTCTTTGGTGAGTCAACTTGCCAATGACACACTATATAAGAACAGCTTTTCAGATCAGAATCTTCGTGGCCATGGAGATATTTGTCACTAATGGAAATATACAAACGTGAGCTGACTCTCCGAGTGAGGGACAAGAGGTCTCCTTCAGGAAGGTGTCTTAGACCCAGTGTTTCTTTTCTAAAATTTTCATCATCGACTTGGAGAATGGAGCATGCTCCTAGATGTTATGGAAAAGCAGTTGAAAAATTCAAAATTACATAGGTTCTTAACTCATATTAAAAATAAGAGTTCGAAAATATGGTTTTTACTGTTTTAATGTCTGAATTAGATTGCAGAATGTTTAATCATGTTGAATTTGTTCTGAAAGAGACCTGAAATGTGTGTGTGTGTGTGTGTGTGTGTGTGTGTGTGTTTATACACACACACACAGAGTCAATTCAGTGGTCAATGATCACAGGCAGGTACAACATGAGTGAACTCAGCTCAGAGGCATAAAGCTGAGAAGAGAGGAAAACACCCACACAGGGCTGGAAGGAGAGGGATCACAGGGTCAAGCGAGCACTGAGGTCATGACTTTTTATGAGGTCACGACTTTAAAAACGGAATAAACTTGTGTTTGGAAATGCGTTCTGAATGTTACATCTTCATCGCCGGAGATATGGCATGTTGTCTGAGAAGCCATTTGTATTTAAAAGTGTGTCTAGTAGTTGCCAAGCTGTTTATATCTTTTTTCTAAAAGTATAGACCACTCGCCTCCTTCATCTGTAAATTTAGTCCTGTCTCACGCTTTCAGGATAATTCCCATGTCTCAAGGTCTCATCCCTAAAAGTGAGATGGGTCAGACAGGGTTCCAGGTGCTGGGCTGGAGCGGGGGGTTGGCCCATGATGGGCTGGCCATGGCAAGAACATTCGAGGTGGTAGAGGAGAAAGGAAAGCCAGTGCAGGAGGCCTAGCCTTGGGTAGGACACGGGGATGCAGAGGGAGAGGCACGAGACCACACGTAGGTATGCCTACGAGAGGTAGGCACTGGGCGGTACTGCAGGGGTGAACATCAAGAAGAGTTGAGAGACCTTTGACTATTGCCTCATCACTTCTGTGGGTACATGGTGGATGGCCATGTCTGAATCACCTATGGCTTAAAGGTCAAAAAAGACAGCATCTGAGATTCTGCATCCTCAATCTGGCTGCGAAGCCTGCCTCTGACTCCTGAGACTCCCAATCAGGTGACCGGGGATCTGGTTCTTCCTGGTCCGAGTCCTGCCCTCACTTTCAGTTTGGTGTCTAGGCACTTGCTCTCCGAGACTTCCCTGTGACCATCTTCCTTTCTCCCTTCCTTCGTTCGGCTGGTTTTCCACATACGTCTGACCTTCCAGGGTTAGATGGCTTACTGGACTAGGGCTTCTAGTGTAACTGCACCCTTCAGACATAGCAGCCTTTCTGCTGAAGAAGACGCATTCTCAGAAACATACATTTGGTGCAGAATAGGTGTCCACTCATTGCTATGAATTCAGGAAGGTGCCAGGGTCTCCCCGAAATATTTCTTACTGAATTGATGATTGATGCCTAGAATTTCAGGAGCTAGACATTTATTTATCCATTACAATATAATTTCTATTGGAGCCTTAATTATTATCAGGCCTTTTAACCTCAGTGGGGTTAGGGGTTGGAGGGAGACATTCTCATAGAGGGGAGAGGGAAAGGAAAAACAGGATACTAGTTACCTAATGTCAATATTATGGCAGAAGCAAAAAAATGTCCAGAAGATGATTTCCCTATTTTGCCTAAGATTGGCTCTGAATGTTCTAGTTGATTTGACTATAGCAGTTAGGTACAGAAAATGAAGGAACTAAACAAAAACTTGACCCCTACATTCTGTATGCATAGTCTCATGGACAATAAAATAATGCTCTGGACAATACAATAAACCCCTTATTCTCCACCAGTCAATTATTCTGAAATCATTATTCACAGGGTTCCCCAGCCCACCATCCCCCACACCACCCTACCCCACAGAACCCCTGTTTTTGTTTTTACTTACCCATCGGGACTGTCAGCGACTGCTGTGTTCCAGCAAACCAAGCTAGGTACAGTATTTCATTATGGATTTTCATTTTTTTGCTTTTATCACAGCCCTCAAAGACCTAAAAGGCAAAGAGATTAAGAGAGATGGATTTTCAGATCAAGGGTTGAAACATCAAGACCAATTATGATAGGAGGAGTCAAAGAGTTTAGGTACATTTGCCAGATAACAAATACTTTGATCAGCAGCACATGGAGAATGTAGAGATGAATTTTATGGGTGCTGGGGATTTTTGAATTCATTTTAGAGTTGACTTCTAGGTTATACTAAATCACCTATTTCTAAGGATTATAGTCATTGCAATCATTTTATCCTACGAGAATAAAATAGCTTTGGCACTCCAAAAGCATCGTATATTCTCTCTTCTCTATTCTTTTCTATGTGCTGTTTTCTGTAGCTCCCCTTCCCCTAACAACTCAGCCTATTTCTTCTACCTTACCCAGCAGTGGCCTTAAGACTTAATATCAAAGTGTGGGAGTCATTTCTAATGAAGAGACTTCTTTGAACTCCTATGATTGGGTTAGGAATCTCTTGTATGTCCCATTAC
>NW_011888902.1:1298376-1352934 GCF_000151845.1 Pteropus vampyrus
ATTTTTGAATTCATTTTAGAGTTGACTTCTAGGTTATACTAAATCACCTATTTCTAAGGATTATAGTCATTGCAATCATTTTATCCTACGAGAATAAAATAGCTTTGGCACTCCAAAAGCATCGTATATTCTCTCTTCTCTATTCTTTTCTATGTGCTGTTTTCTGTAGCTCCCCTTCCCCTAACAACTCAGCCTATTTCTTCTACCTTACCCAGCAGTGGCCTTAAGACTTAATATCAAAGTGTGGGAGTCATTTCTAATGAAGAGACTTCTTTGAACTCCTATGATTGGGTTAGGAATCTCTTGTATGTCCCATTACACCCTGCACCTCAGACATCATGTACACTTTATAACATTACTACGTCTTTGCTTGTCCAACTCTCCAATCAGATCGTAAACATTTTTAGTGAGACTATGTCTTTGGGAGAAGATGCCTTTTGCTTAGCACCATGATTGCAACATACCAGGACCTCAGAAACATTCGAACTACCTCTCTCCTGTCAGACACCTAAAACCAAATTGCTGCCTGACATCATTTTCTTAGAGGTGAGGAAGCAGTATTTATGAAATTTTGTTCCACTGTCAGCAGAGATGTTTATCACAGCTTTCATGGTCTTAGTTCCAAAGAAATCTAGCAACTTAAAGCAGGTCAACAGAGAGAGTTGTTCTCAGGGGAAGAGTGAACTTGGGCTGGGGACTCTACCATGAGGAGGTAGCTAGCTCTGCTGCTGTCACTTCCACGGGACTATAGCAAAGATAGGTCTTTCAGAGGGTCATTAGCCTACAAGTCCAATCTGGTGGAAGGGTTAGCATTAGGAGTCTCTGAGGAACGTGGTCCCATAATCATGGTTCTAGGAAGTTTTAAAGGATTGGAATAGATCTCAAAGGAGCAATAGGTCTACTTTCTGAATGAGAAAAATGAAGGGAACAAGGTCTCCAGACAGATGTGCAGAGAAGAATTAGGAAACTGGAACACAACCCAACGAATGACATAGAAACTCCATGAAGTGGGGTGAGAGTTGGGTATGGAAGCTGCAGCTCTGTTGGCACGTGGACACCCAGGGACTCACTCCAGCACATCAGACAGCATTCAGAAGGCAGCAGCCAAATGCCAGTCTCAACAGGACCCCGAAGGGAGAAACAACAGATGCTTTTTCTGCAAGAACAAGGCTTTGGGCAAGAACTTTTTTTTTTTTTTTTTTTGAAATTCGATTATTAGAGTAATTCAGTTCTTGGTTACAACCTTTTAGATTCGTGGTCACAAACATTTAGCATGGGGGTGGGGATTGGGAAGAGGAACCAAGGACAACACACACAATGCTCGAAGATTGCGTCAAAATGAAATTCAGACTCACAATTAATCCGTAGCCGTTTGTTACCGGTGTGCATACCAAGGAAGGTTGGGGACAGTTTCTGAACATCACAGGACACTAAATGGAAACAAAATCATTTTCTTAGGCATCTAAAAATCAAGCCAGTTTTAAAGCATCAACTCGGGTTGTCCACGATCCAACATGTTCCACAGATATAAAATTATACACGAAAATTGCCATAAAAATCTTCTCCAAGATAATTGGGCCACATTTATAAAATTGTTCAACCTGTTTGGTTTACAGGTAACTTTTTAAAATCACAGTTGAAAAGAGAAGAATGCTTTCTACACTGAGCTGCGACAGGATGCCCAGCACACTGTGTGGTCATCACAGCATATCCCGCCCCGACCTCACGCCTTCACACTGCTTTCTGTCTGTCTCCCTAACCGATCGTGAATGTCTTTAGGAACTAACCTTGCGTTTTTAGGTCCTGGTATGGGGCTCACATTCAGTCAGTACAGTTCAATAGCTCTGCTTCAAAAATGGTTGTCTCCTTCTTTGGTCACAGAGCTAGATTCCAGGGTCCTGAGCATTACTCAGCAGCATGATTCTTCAGGCCAAATCAGGCATGATTCTAGGTCACACACGAATATAACTTAATGCAGAGCTGTGGTCTCAAGACAGAAAAACCGAGTTTCATCTACTGTATTAGAAACAAATGACATGGGCAAAACCTGGCAAATTCTCAACGATTTGGATCGACATGGTGTCACTTTTATAAAACCAGGCCAGCCACAACCACTTTATGAACATATTTAAACACCTTTGATTTTCCCCAGCAGCTCACATGTATAAATGCTGAAATAAAAGATTGTCAGTCCCCTGGTTTCCTGAGATGATTTTTCTGATAGGAAGCGATACCTTTTAAAGGGTTATGGTGTAAAATGTGGGAATTTTAACAATATACTCTCACAAGTAAACATGTGCTTTTTCCTTATGAAAGATTACAGCAGGGTGTGTTACCACCGGGCAAAAATATTTTCTAGTCTTTCCCCCTTTTTTGCTTCTAACCCTGTTTATTTACGCACATTATTTCTCCTCCCAGAAATACAACCTAGTTCATGCTCTTTCTCTTCAAAATTCGACTCAATATTCACTTCTGGTAGTAAGGAGAGTCTAGTCTAGGAAATGCATGTTTCTCAGCATCAACCTCATTTGACCTTTGCATTTGTTCTGAGAGTCTTCTAGACTTTGAGTATACATAGTGGCCTTTGAAACAAAATCAGCTTGTTTAGAAACTGAACAAATAGTTTGCAAACCAGCAGAAAAATTTCCAAGTATGAGAAAAAAAATCCGATTCAGGGATTGAAATAAATGATGACATTAATGTAAAAGTCTATTTTTCTTCAGTCAAAACAATTAACTTAATTAACAAACACTTATTGGGTTGACATAGTGACTTCAAAATAATGACAATAATGAAAAGCTTTTATTTAGTTTCAAATCAATGATATTAATTAGTTCTAAACTCATTATTTCTGAACTCAATACTTTAAAAGAATTAACTTCATAATTTTTAAGTCATAAATAAATCTTCTGTGTTTTTAAGCAATAAATAAAGCCTTTGTACTTTCATAGGTCATGTCTCTTAATTTGCAAATGAGTCATTTTCTGCCTTTCGATTATAGCTTATTTCCAGGTTAAATTACATCACAACAAATTGTACTGCAATGAAATCTTTCTTTAGATTTTTTTTTTTCTTAAAGGAGAGGGCTTTACAAAGATAATGCATCTCCTGTGATATTGGGTAGGGTTATATTTTTTGATATAAATATACTTTTAAGAGCTAGTGACTTTTAACTCTTATTTTCCCCTTTTTAAATAACGAAATTCTAACATAAGGGAAGTTTGACAGATCTCTTGAGAACTTTGACAAAGTGGCTTACCTGCATTTATTTTTAGTTTTTCTGAAAACTATGATAAGACTGCTTCTTGAGCTAAAGGTATAGTGCACATATGAAAAGGAATAAATTAAATCCAAATGTCTAGAAACCATACAATAATTGGTTTGTGATTTATATAGATTAAATATAGATAAAAGATCACTCACATATTTAATCTTTTCATTTTTAATTTGGTTTTGTTTGGTGAATAAGCAAGCATAGCAGAATGTTTAGATGGGTTACTGTTTGTAAGATCTATAATTGTCTTGATCTACCACCTAGTGTTTCTAAGATCTAACCCTAATAAAAAGTTTCCTATCTCTATGAGAAAAGTGTTGAATGATTAAAAATCTCTATACGCCTTCTCTTAAAGGTTAAGAGTGACTCAACTTTCAGAGCTACTATATCCGCACCTTTGAATCACCCAAATTTTTCTATAGTAGGTCATATAATCAGACATCCATGTGTTCAGACTATATTATGTATTAATAACAATGGTGAAATATGGCTCATTATTATAATTTAATAAGACCAATAATTATTAACAATCATGTAAATATTTTTTTTCAATGGACCTCGTTTTATTATCTGTGATTGTTCAAAAGCACAGAGTTGAAGTTCTAGTGTTATTAATCAAGCGAATGAAAATATTGGTATTTGGCAGAGTGAATTTTTTCTCATGAGATGAACTTACTGTTTCTTATGCTGACATAGAGCCACTGGCACATCACAGCGCAGGAGGTTGGAGAAATACACACGCCATGGCCCCGTTTTATTGAGGAGAGGAGAGAAGATGTCAGCTGGAGATGTGTTAGAGAGAGTGAAGACATGCGAGAGCTTTGGAGTCATCTCTGACGGAAAAGAAGAAAAAGACAACCCTGCTCAGGTGCGAGAAAATAACTCGGCGTGTTGTAAGCGCATATGATATCGAAAGACCTTAATTTTAGATGCGATACTGAAATTTCATGAATTTTTAAACACCCAATATACGCTTGGTTGTTCTAGGCACTGCAGATTCAGCCAAGCTCCCGTGTAGTTTGTCTTCTGGAGGGATAATAGTTATGTGATTTTCTGTGGGATGGGAATGAAGTAGCCTCGTTGCTTAGCTGCTGTTTGAGGACAAGTTTGGAAGAAAGGCAGGGGGTGAGTTCGTTTCATTTCAAGGAATATTTGTTGTGCACCTATAATACTCCAGCTACTCTGACAGGTGTTAGAGAATCAAGAATTGAAAAAATAAAATCCCTCTTCCCGGAGAACTTATAGTTTTGGGGGAAAGACAAGAATATTAGCCAACCTTGTCACCAGCCTGGGGTGGGTACTGGGATGGCTGTGAGAGGGGTGTTTGCAGAGGCTGAGGTCCTTAGCTCAATCTGGGAAAAGTCTGGGGGAAGGTGACAGGGGGTGAATTCCAAATGAGAAGATGCACACACCAAATCTTCAGCCTGCATGGCAAGGCTCGAAGACATAACACAGCCTTGTGAGGTGTTTGCAGACAGCGGTGAGCTTGTTGATGCTCTTCTCACATTGAGGAGGAGGCAGTCAGTGCCTGGTGATGAAGCTGGAAGACGAGGGAGGGGACCACGGGACTCTCAGTGGCAGGCACCTGTAAGAAGACAGACCAGGTGATCAATCGTGGGGTCCAGCTAGGTAGCAAAGGCCATGAAGCCAGGACGGCTCTGACAGATTGGAGAACGATCAGGGGATCAACGCACTGATCTCTCTTTGAGGTTGAAAAGCAGCAGCGTGAGAGGTGGGAGAAAAGTACATGAGAGTCTGAGAGTGACGTTTGTGAGTTTCGGTCTGACGTGGCGTTGCTCTAGGTAAAGAGAAGATCCAGTGTGTGACCCTGAGAACAAGGGGCTTGAAGGCACAGGACGTGAGGATGGCTGGAGCTGAGGAAGTCCAAGAACTCGCCTACTGGCTGGCTCATTCTCATGCAGTGTCATGACTAAGAAGGGTGTCAGGAGGTGAAATAAAGAGGAAATCTGTAACCTGGACTCCAAAGCAGTCTGCGAACATGAAGTAATACCCTGCAAATCAGTTGACTGTCGTTATATGAAGCAAGGAGGCTCGGCTTGGCTAGATGTCATGGGTCTTAAAAGCAAACGACTCCATTCAAGAGTTTCTGCAAAGAGTGTCGAGCCCCAAGGCACCTGGGAACTCTGCTAGGCGCCTCCCGGCCACAGTCCAAGGATGTTCCCCAAGCTCTCACAGACACCTGGGGGAAGGGCTGCACCCTCTTCAGTCTTCCTGGACGTTTGCTTTGTCTGCACGGACACTAGAAGCAGAAATGGGTGATTTAAACTTGCCCGGTACACCCGTGCTGGTTCCAGGGACAGAATGAAAAGATTCTGCCTGTACTTTGTTATACTAGACTTCACTGTGTTTTTTAAAAATTAGAATTTCTGTCAGACAGTGTTTTCCAGTAACAAATTATTCCTTTTAGTATAAAAGCACCAGCAAAAACTCTTTTCTTAGGAGTATAATCATGCAACTCAGTAAAGGCTTGTGGATAAGTGGTAGAACCCTCCTGGCCAGTGCGTTGTCCCGAGCTTCACACACTGACAGCGTAAAGCCGAGAGAGTCCTGAGTGCTCAGTGTTGCTGCTGATCTAGCCAGTTAATTCCAAATTTCTTTTTTGGGCACAGCTTGATGTTTTCCCCCTTAATTTTGATAAAGGTTATTTTAATATAGCAGGTCCTTGAATGACATTTCATTATAATGTTGGAGAGATGCCACAGAAACTTAACTCTCTATCAGTTTAGTCTATGGCAAAATGGGTTTCATTGCACCTCATTTCTCTGCCGTTCCAAGAACTTATCGATAACGTGAAGGGAGGACTTCTGTCTCTATCAGATGGAAATTCTGCTCACTGTAGAACTGACCTCCACGTCCAGGACAAATTCTCCCAGGCTGAAGACTTGGGTCAAAAGCAGTCAAAATATTCAATCTGCTGCAAGTTTCTAAATATTGACTGCTTATTTTTGTGTGGGTAATGATCGAACACTCTGATATCCTATAATTATACACCCCCCTTTTTCAGTCTTCCCAAGTGGCTGGTTTCAGAGAACTATCTCGACTTAGGTCTCTGCGGGAGCGTTCCCAGAACTCCACTGGCTTGCTGGTGGTTGGAAGGCATGCAGCTAATTCCTTACAGGTTTTCTCTGCTATATTATTTTTTTACGGGAGGCTCTGAATGGTTTTCGTCCTTCATCTACCCGTCTTGGCAAGATGATGCCTGTATCAGCTCTAAGCAGTTGCTCTTCTATGTGGCTTTGCCTTTCGGGACCTCCACATAACATCTGTGTCATTCCTGCTAGTAAACTTTATAGTTCTACCTGCTCGTATTTTTGCAAAAATATTATTGCCAATATTTTATGTATTTCATCCGCAAAACATTCCTCTGAAGCAGAACCAGTGCTTTGCAGGCCAGTTTGCAGAGGGGAAAACTGTGACACACAGCGATGAAGTAATCTTCCCTAGGAGAACAGACAGCACCGGCAGAACCGAGGCCAAAACCTGAGTCTTCGAGAAGTAAGGCAGGCAAGGGACCAGCTCTCCTGTTTTATACGATAAAGGTAAATTGACTTCACATAATTTTCTAATTAAAAATTTGATTGATTTAAAAACCGAGTTTGGTCCATTATCTTGTTGAGTCTTTCAGAACCAATAAAAAGTGAAAATGTAGATGTCTTCCAGAAATTACAATCTTCAATCTGGAAGAGAAGGTATATCTTCCTAAGCTTGTATTTATGCTTAGTAAATTAAACATGTTTAATTTTATTTCTAAAAGACAATGAAGGTCACAAAAGAAGATTTTACAGTGTCTACGTATCAGGGTCTGGTGAGATTTTTATGGATAGCAAAAATTTATCAAAGGGCCATGAAATTTCAGCAACCCTCACATTTATTTTTAAAAACTAACTTTTAGATTTGGCTTCAGGATACATAAATATTCATGTGTATACTCTTTCTTGCAAACTGGTGTTTCCCCTTTTCAGAGATTCCTTGAGGGTATTCATGTAGAAAGGTGTGACCATTAACAAACGGAACACATCATGCCTGACTTCATAGCCCACTTCATATACACTCCCAATTGGTAATGCCATGGGGCTACCACATTGATAGTTAAATTATCAAGGTTAAGGAAGAAGTGATTTTTAAAATAAGTTTTTTTTTCTCTACCCCTAGCCATAATCAAAAGGAGAATACTCAAATTCATTTCTGACATCTCCTATGTTGTATTCTTTTTTTAAGCTTTCCCTTAAATCGTCATTTCTTGCCAGCTGTGGCAAATTTGTTATTCCTTGTTAAGAATCAACTTTATTGAACTGGAAATCTCATCCTCTTACTATTTATTAATATAGTTTTAGAAGAATCCTCCCATTTGGCTGGGAGCTGCTCAGTTGGGTTTAAATGGGCTCTTGTTGGCCGCTTAGTCCCATGGGCACCATGCAGACAGATCTGCCCAGTCTTCCTTTGAACACAGAAATGAAAATCAATAAACAATTTGAACTTCTTCGAGGAGAATTTCTCTTTTCTAATGAATATACAAGCTTGGTTACAGCTTAATTCAAAGACTGAATTTAGTAAGTGTATTCGAATGCACGATAAGCATGACAAACACAAGCCTCCAATGGCATGCCCCACAGGGAGACTTAATGTTTAAAAAAAAAAAATCATCATACTCTTTCATTTCAAGCCCACATAAAAATGAGGCAACTCAACTATAATAATATTTACTTGAACCAGAGTCTTAAGAAATGGCCCAATGAGTAGTGCCTCGTCATATAATTTGTGCTGTCTATACACAGAGAGTTTTGAAAACCAACAAATACACAGGGAAAAAAAAAAATAGAGCTCAATGAAATCAAACGAGTAAATGTTTTATCAGTTAGGATTCGTGGATTTTAAGTGACAAAAACTCGTCTCTGGTCTTGGTAAGTCTTGATCCGGGGCTCACGTGGTGAGGCTCCTTTTGCTTTCCTTGGTCCTGCCTTCTGCCACATTCACTTCATTCTTACTCTCCACGGGGAAGCAAGGCACTCCTGTACGATGGCAACGTGGCTTCCAAGGAAAGGAGTTAATATTTTTCACGCAATAGTTGAAAAAGAGCCCAAGTCCTATTCCTTGCTGACCTAAATAGGGTCACATGCTTATTCCTGCCCTTGTGACCAGAAGACTAGGATGTACTGATTGACTGAAAAGCAGCAGAGTTCGGAATAGTATCGATCCATGGTGAGCCTTGAGAAGACAGAGGTGATTTCTCAGAAGAAACTTGGGGCAATGTTTTACCAAAAAAGTGGTGAGAGAGGATGAGAGGACCCAAACCACAGACAGAAGCAGGTAAGACAGATTTGAGGAATGGTTGAATAAATTACTTAATGGTAGTATTAGAATCATCTTTAAAAGTGTAGTAATAAGTTGTGCTATACCCATAACTGATCACCAGTAGCTTATTATATTAAGCACATGTTAATGGTGACATTTTAAAAAGATGTAAGAATGAAAATACAACTATATAAATACCAAGCCAATGCCATAAGTAAAACTCAGGTAACTACCAATAAAGTCTATTAAATACCTTTGAAAAACAAGATTTTCTATTTCTTATTGTAAATGACTCCAAGGACTTAGTTTCCCTTTGATTTATAGCATTTTATCATTAAGCTTCTGATTTTTCTGCATTGCTTAACAATAAATACATGGAACCATGAAAAGGGAAGAAAATGTTACATTTTACACCTTCTCCCATATTTTTCCCTGCTGAAAGGGAATTCAGAGAGAGAAGCTGTAGGACTGACCAGCACTGACCTTTTATCTTTTGTAAATCAAGAGAAAACATCCTTCCTTTTGTTGGTTGATAACAAGGTCAGTTGAAAAATTCACAAGTGAGATAATTAGTTTATTAATGCTGCTGATGGTTTGGGGGAGGTTACAGATGCATATAAACCACACATCTTCTTGAGCCTGGTGAGAACACCAGTTCTTTATTCTAGTCCTAGATTCTTGGTTTGACTCACGTCTAATGTATCTGTGGTGGTTTTACAATATGTCCACAAATTCTTCAATGTTCTTCCATCTAAATGTTGGAGCCTAATTACCATCTTCTTCTATATGGGTTGGACCTACTGACTCACTTCTAACTAATAGAACACATAAAAGTGATATAATATCTGTCTTAGGTTATAAAAGGCTTTCTCCTTGAGCTATCTTTCTCTGTTGGACCACTCATTAAGTAGGAAGCCAGTAGCCATGTTGTGAGGACACTTCACAATCCTGTGAAGAGGTCCATGTGTTAAGAGGTAAAGGCCTTTGCCTACAGCCAGCAAGAGGCTGAAGCTTCCATCCCATAGCCATGTGAGTGAGCCATCTTGGAAAGGGGTCCTCCAGCTCTGATCAAGTTTTCATTTGACTACAACCTCAGCCTATGCTTTGGTCCCAGGAGAGACCCTGGACCAGAATCAGTTGGCTAAACTCTTCTTAGATTTATTACCTTCAGAAAGTATGTGAGATAATAAACATTTGTTGTTTTAAGTCACTAAGTTTGGGGGCAATTGGTAATGAAGCAATAGATAAGTAATTCAATACCCAATCTTATTCCCCATTGCTCATCAAGATGAAAACTCTCCTGACACGTATCAATAAATTAGTCAGTTAAGCAGTCAACCAATTGAATATGTATTTTCTACTCACTTCTTCCATGTCCAATATAATCTCATATTTAACCTCAGCACCTTCTTGTTCTTATTTTACCTTTTTTACATTACTGTTTATTTTTTAGTCAGTAGCATACAGTTAGCACATAATTTTGCATTAATTGATTTATATATGTTATATTTGACCAACTTCCTGAAAGGCAGAGGTCTTCATATTTTAAAATATTTCCGAATGCATTTCTGGACTCAATAATAAGTCTCAATTAATCGAAGTGGAAAATTAGTCCCTTCCAATTGCTTGGTTCCCAGAAATTAAATAAATGGCTGTTTGTTTTGGAGCGTGTGTTGTGTTACAGTTTTAGGCAGATCTGTTTTGTCCATATCTACCACTTTCCACTTTACCCATCCAGACCAGGGGTCAGCAAACTGTTGCCATAAAGAGGCTCAACAGGAAATACGTTTGGTCTTGCTGGGCATACACAAAACTCAACTTTGCTGTTACAGTGTGAAAGCCCCGCTAGATGATAAATACATGAAAGGATGTGACTATGTTCCAATAAAACTTTATTATAAAAAACAGGTTCGTGGGCTGTAGTTTGCAGACCCACTCCCTAGAGTGATATTTCTATCATTGCCACATCTTAAAAATCACTGAAAGAGCTTATTTTAAAATTCGTCTTTAAATGTGTCTTAAATAAGTGACTCTGGTATTCCTTATAATTTGACAAAATTGGGAAGCCTGGGGAAAAGAATCCAGCTTATTGTCTCCTTTGTATTACAGGATGTTTCCTCCTGTGAGTGAGATGAGAGCTGTGATGCAGAAATCAAAAATCACATTTCTCAAAAACTGACATGTCTATAGTTTTGCAAGGCCGCATGCTTCATCTAAGGACTGACCGTTATGTTTCTTATAAATACGCAGCTAAATTTCTCAGGGCAGGGAAGACAACAATGGGTTACATGATCACTTCCCCATTTCATGAAGAAAAATTAATGTGCCAAGAAAAACTTCTGGACTTTCCACTTGGATCTGTTACTTTAAAGGATGTGGTCGCCCTAAACACTCTTCTGCATGATGTTTAATTTCCTTAAACAGATAGCTGCTTTGCAAAATTAAGATTTTGAAGATCCAGAATTCAGATCCATAACATGACACTAGGTATAGGGCACAATCATGTAAGTCCAACCAAGAGCTGACCAAAGAGGGGGTTAATATCTGTAGAACTGCGGTAGGACTTTGAATGTGTGCTTTATCTATTAAAAGTGGTTTTCCTATACTCACCTTGGGTCACTGCCCTAGTCCAGTTTAGTGAGTTATATGGTATCCTAAGAAAAATTGTCTTTCGTTTCCTTTATGCATGATTACTTTTTTTCTTAATGTAAAGATACATAATCAAAGAGGAAAACTAACCTATGAATTGCCTCCAATTCTCCCACGCAAATTATAGATATAATTTGTAGAGAGCACGGTTGGGTTCTCAGCCTTGACTCTGTTGGCGTTTCAGAATGGAATGTTTTTGTTGGGGGCTTTGTCCTGCGCATCGCAGGCAGGTCATCAGCATGCATTGCCACTATCGGCTGGGTTCTAGTAGAATTCTTAAGTTATGATCATCACAAATTTCAGACACTGCCAAATGTCCTATGCAGGAAACGTTGCCTCTGGCGGAGAAGCACTGATACCAAGGGCATGTGAATACCCTACGCAGAGTGGAGGGTGGGGATGGTTTCCCAGCCATCTCATATTAAGAAAAAGAAGGGCTCATGCAAGCTATAATTCAGGCACTTGACTCATCCTCGCCTTTACTGTGCATGTGTGAACAGCAACAGTGATACTTAGCTCTCCTGGGAATCAATTCTTCGGCAACACCTGGGACATCATTTGTAGGAACCCTCAGTAATGATTTCCTAACACCCAGATGTTAGAGAAACCATTTGCACACACTGACCCAGGCTCACTGCAGTGCAACAAGTCTGTACCCAGAGAATGCCAGGGAGTATGAGTAAGAGTGAGGCAGCATACACCATCTGGCGTTTTAAAAAATATATATCATAAGCCCAATTAAGAACTTACATTTCAGCTGAATGAAACAGGAGAAGCCTAACCCCAAAATAAATAAACTAACTCAAAATTTTTCTCTTCAACTGAATTTTCTAACATAGTATTTCATACTAATAGGATTTTAGAATATCACCTAAAATACTGGAGTGAATTATGCTCCCCCTCAATTGATATGTTGAAGCCCTAATCCCCAGTAGTTCAGGATGTAATCTCATATTTAGAGATAAGGTCTTTAAAGAGGAAATGAACTCATGAGGTCTTTAGGGTGGGCCCTAATTCAATATGACTGGTGTCCTTATGAGAAGGGAGGTTCAGACACAGACGTAAGTACACACGGATGAAAGACCACTTGAGGACACAGAGGGTAGGTGGCCATCTGCAAACCGAGGAAAGAGGCCTCAGAAGAAAACGACCATACTAACATCTTGGTCTTGAACTTTTAGCTTTTTGTTTTTTAAGCCACTCAGTCTGTTATCTTGTTTTGGCAGCCTTAGCAAATCAGTCTGGGGAGTGATTACATTTGTTCCCTACGATAGGAACAAGGATCACTTGTACGAAAGTGACCAAGAAAGTCTGGGGAGTGATTACATTTGTTCCCTACAATAGGAACAAGGGTCACTTGTATGAAAGTGACCAAGAAACGAACCAGTCCCTAAAACTGCCCCTCCCAACTCCCCACCCAAGTCAAGATTGCAAATCAGAAGCAAATCACATTCCTGAAGCATTGACAGAAATTAGTAATGTCGTTAAAAACCAGAAGGATACGGGCAGGGTGGTCTCTTGTTTACCCACTGTATTCACCCGTTTGGTCTCAGCAAAACCTGGTGGATCTCAGCCGACAGAGGACAGAGACTTCTGTAAACTTACCCAGTTGTGGACTCAGTTGCATCTATTGTCTGCATATGGTATCTTTACTGAAGATGAACGTGGGCTCTTGCACTTGGTAGACGGAATGGGTTTGACAAATTCTTTCATCTCGAAAGCCTGAAATAGGGAGGACCGAAGCAGTCTGAATTCACGAGGCAAGTACAGGAGTGTACCTTCGTTACCTTGTTCCCTAGCTACAATGGTAACCTTTTTGCTTTGTGACATAATATAGCGCATGGGGACCTCGATCATCACGGTATTGCATAAAATATCATACAAGTCCACTTATTGATGATGTCAGGACAAAAGGCCTTAAGGAGCAGGGAATGGCAAGTATGCCGTAACTTTGGTAAGACATTTGCATGCTAGTGGGTGGGAGAAAACCATATATATTCATAGACCTACCATATTGGTGAAGTTTTAGGAGGTTAGTGATCTCGGACATGCTGTGCTTTCCCCTCTGCCATAAACAACAAAGTGTTCTTCCTTGTTTCTCTATGATTAAAAAAGGCACTCCATATCTGCTGGCTCCCCTTGAACTCTGAATGCAGTGGGAATACGTGTATGATCCATTTACAAAGTAACCTAGGGAGCGTCCAGTGTTGAGTGATGATGCTCAGAGCAAGAGGGAGCTAGCTCTGCAGGGCCCAGGCTGTGGTGGAAGTTCCCCTGGTCCGTGGGCCACGTCAGCAGGTCCCTTGGCCCTGCCCTTTCTGTAATGGATAAGATGCCTGGCAGCATCTCTGCCAAGCCCCTACACCAGGGTCAAAGTTCAGAATCTGAGGATGCTGGGACAACACCATGCCGTATGTGGCAGAGCACCACTCTGTGTAGAACGGCTCTTGATTCACCACGTGGCCATTGTACATACTGAGCATAGGCCCACGGGGCCCAAACGCCCCAACCTGAGCTACCGCATGAACGTGGCAATACTGGGTTCACCCAGCTGTAAATGTGGGTGTCAAGCACATGGTAGATCTTTTACAGACATTCGTAAATAAAAAAATTAAGTATTAACTTAATTAAATCATTTATCTTTAAATGATTAAGTATCCTTTTAAAATTAATAATATTCAAAGACCCTGCGTGTGCCTAGCTCTCTGACCATGAAGCATAAGACGTAATTTCAACTTTGGAGCAGTTAACAGTTTCAAATGCACACACAGCAGCTAAACAAACACACAGCAGTTTAGTGATATTTGTCGAATCGATGACGAGCATTCCCCTTGACAAGTGCTGTAAGAGTTCAGAGGAGAGTTTTGGAAAAGGGAGTTTTAATCACAGCCGGGAGCATTGGTTTGACGTCGGCGGTAAAGGAGAGAAAGAGCATTGTCCTGTCTGCCTACCAGGGCCTTACCAGTGCTGGATGGGTTGGTATCCAAGCGAGCAACCCATGAAAACACCTGGACCATCATTCACCCGCTTACTTTGTCCACGTGGCACATGCGTCTATAAAAAAGTCATCTAGGAGATTGTATATGAGTTTATGTTCATGCGTAAGGGGCTCTCAGTTATAATTTGAGCTCTGTTGCAATGAGATGAATACATATTGATTAGTTCAAATTTGGAAAACTCAGTGCAAGTGCTGAGCTACGTCCGCATGCTGCCTCAGGAAGGGAAAAGCAGGATGGGTTCTGTCTGTCAGGGACTGACCCAGGTCCAGTCCCACACCCTCATCTGATGTCAGCCTCTCATAGAAATGAAGCCAGTTGATTTATCTGAGTACTTTTTCACTGTGACTATTTGACAAAAACCCATTTAAATTGTCCTCACCGATTGTCTTCTTGTATCCTGGCTTCCGTTCTCATTTGTGTTTTCTTCTCAGGGCTCATGTGAATTTTCCTTGCTTTTACTTTACTTTTTGAATCTAAGAAATTCATGTACTTTAAAATTATTTTTATATATTGGTTTTAAAAACTAATAACAAAAGATATCTAATCTTCCTATCTCCAAAACTTTGGCTCCCTGCCCTTGAGGTTAAGCAGGACTCAGGTCGTAGATGGCATCCACACACAATACTTTTTGTCCCTTGAGTTGATTCATTAATTTATGGCCAGGAACTTCTCTCCTCCTTGTAGGATCAGTGCTCATCAGATGCCTCTGAAGGAATGTCGTTCTTCTTAGTGACATTAGAGCAGAAGAAGCTAGGAAGGCCCTTTATTTCTAAAACTATTTTTCCTTAGCCCATAAACATCTGGCATATTAGTAACTCTACACAGGACATTAGAGCAACATCAACGCAGAAATGAAGGGACTTGTGTTTCTTTTCTTCTCTTAGAAAAAAGGAAGAGGAATTCAGATCCCACTAATATTTGCCCAGGTCACTATGGAGGCATGCTGAGAGGAAAATGCAAATTTCTCTTTTTGGTTTAGGAGAATGTTTTAAAGGGGTTCAATAAGTGGTTTCCAAAAGTTTGATAATGAGAAGACTAGTTCCTAGAGAAATAAAGAGCCACGTAAGACTAGAAAGACGAATCACAGTCAATTTAAATTACTCGTGGAAGAAAAGCCAATCAGGTTATTGCTATTAAATAATTCAAGGAACTTAAACTAAGAACTAAACAAAGAATAGACACCTAGAAAAAGAGATATGAACTGAATGTTGACTTTAAGAAAATTCGAATGAATGAATGAATCGGCAAATCTCAGAGAATTTTGTTACTCATTCTGTGAAGTATAAAAATATAAAAGTATAAAAATCTGTGAAAACCTAGATTTATGGCTATGAGATGTATCAATCCATATCTAAGAATGATGTAATCTCACTGCTATATTCACTGAAAAAGTATTGTTACTCATTGGATAAAGACTAAAAAAAATTTATAAAAACCTAGATTTATGGCAGCAAGATATATAAATCTATATCCTTGAATGATGTAATCCCACTGCAACATTCACTGAGAAAGTTCTTCTACTCGAAGCCATAAGGATTAATGTTGCTTTCTTGGTAATATACCAAGAAACAGTCGACGTCTTTTAAAACAAAGCAATATAACACTCTACTGTACAAGCAACATTGCTTCAGGAAACACATTTGTCTGTCAGAGCCAAATAGTAATCCTAATTTAATGAACATCCCATCGGGGAATGGAAACAGTCTTTTGGGAAAGCCTGAAAATGAACTGTGCCAATTGATTAGACAGCTTTTTATTTAGGGTGAAATTTGAGTGCCTGGACTACTTAACCGAGAGATTCAAGAGTTCTCCAAAAATTGAGTCTCTTATCCAAGATCATCCCTTAAATGCTGAGATTAGGAGAAATAGTTATCTCTATATGAGATAATTACTGGCTCCAAGGCAAATTACTTGTATCTTTGTACCTTCAGGTCACCTCAAGATATATTCACTACAAGGAGGAAACTCTGTGTACAATCAAAAAACAAGCAAGCAATATTAGATAGATAGATAGATTGATTGATTGATTCATTCATTCATTTCTAAGGTACTGAAAAGGCTTGCTACATATCAGCATCTCTGTTTTCCCTTTCTGAAGTCCTTTCACTGCAGTCATCGTTGTGTTATCAAGGAAGAGAATGAAAGACACTTTAAAACCACGAATCTGTGCCTGTGCAGAATAAAGAAACAAGTTTCGCACTCAGCCTGGACGATTTGGCACTCTGCTCAACCTGGGTGCTACTTTAACTGTTCTCTAGGATTCGACATCTCATTTCCTGTGGGACTATCTGGTGGCAGCTGGCGTTTCCTTTTGTCTTAAAACTTCTGTAATAGGAGTAGTGGCTTTTCTTTTTCCCTTATTTGACACATCTGATTTCTGTATCTGTGTACTGTCTCATCTACTGAGGAGGCTGGACCCTAGGAGGGTCCATATGTATCTATGCTTTGAGATATGGACAGTGCTGAGCTCTACCTGACAACTCTTCTGGTGTTTAAGAGCTGGCACATTTTCAAATGATGCCAAGGACCCCTCAGCAGCAGCTAAGAGTGGGGTCTCGATGCATAATCTGCCCTGAACTGGGAGCTAAGATCACAATGGCGACTTTGTTTCTTCCATATCTGCTATAAATCATCTGCAGCACGTTGTGGGATGTGGATGGTTATGGTGTCTGGGGAGTGAGGTGAATTGGGGAAAACTATTTAACATTAACAGGACGGAAATGATATATCACTATGAAAATTTCTTCCTGAAAACTGGACTTGTGCTATTTTATTACCTGCTTCAGTAGGCATCATGAGATCAATAAAAGTCCCTAAGATTCAAGGAGCCACACTAGTCTCTCTCTTCACTATATTATCCTGGATCCCAGGTAGGCCCAGGTACTGAGTCAGGCTCCTGGTAGCTCTAACTGCCATTTCCTTAAAACAGCAAGTGATCTATGAACATTCTCTTGCAGAGGGAAGAAATGGACCACAACTTTAAAGAATAGGATTTGCTTATTTAATACCTACTCTGTTAGTTTCCTGTGGCTGCTGTAACAAATTATCATGAACTTGGTCACTTAAAGCAACAGAAATTTATTTTCTTGTTCTGGAGTCCTGAAGTCCAAAACCAAGGTGTCGGCAGGGCCACCCTACTCCTGGAAGTTCTAGGAGAGAATGTGTTCTTTGACTCTTCCAACTTCTGGTGTTCGTTCGCATTCCTTGTGGGTGCATTTCTTTCGTCTCTGCTTATTTGGTCACTTCGCCTCCTCCCCTGTACCCATGTCTTCTCCTCTTTTGCATCTTAGAAGGATACTTGTCATCCAGGTGGTCCAAGATAATCTCATCTCAAGATCCTGAATGGAATTACAGAAGGACCCTTTGTCTACATGTTAACACAAGCTCCAGAGATGTGAACATGCAGCTGCCCTTTGGGGTCACCACTAAGCTCACTCGATGTGCCATGTGTTGAGTTCTTTTCTAGGTATTTTACATGTAGTATCTTAACTTTGAATTTCAGAAATCTGTATTCTCTGCATAGCTCTGCTATCAAGCACCTATATGACCTTGGGTAAGTCATAATCTTGGGTTGCAGTTTCGTACCTGTAAAATGAAGGGGTTGGACTAGATGCTGTCTATTTTAGTGATTTCAGACAAAGGGCAGACTCTCTGTCGAGAAGGGGGCATAGAAGAGGCTCTATTCAATAGATCGCAGTGTTAGTGGTGCCTCCTGGACATGTGCAATGTGCCTCCATTCTCTGTGGTCTGTTGGCAAGAAACTCCCAAAGCCACTCCTCTCCCCAAGTCTTACCTGTGTATATGTGACACCTGAGCCCCCACTCCAAACATCCTCCACCATCTAAATATGACCTAGCATTCCTATTTTGATAGCATGTCTTTATTCTCTTGTACCTATGGCCAGATAGAACCAAGGCAATGCTCCCTATCTTAAAGCATTTCTATAGCAGCCAAACCACGTTTATAAAATTTTCTTTCTATAATGACCAGCACAACATCTGAGAAAATGATATCAAGATAATGATAATAATTGGTATCTCACTTCCTATTAAAGAATCAAAATAATGAAGCAGGAAGATACAGAGCTCTAATTTTATAAGATTTAAAAGAATTTTGTTCAATTCGACCTTATATACCAATCGCCACAATTTGCCAGGTGCTATACTAGGTGTTAGGACAGTTGATGACTATAAGCCCCTGTTCTTTCTCTTACGTGCTTGCCTTAAAGGAGACAAAAACATTATGCCTGTGCCCAAGCACTGGCACTCAAGTAGGTGAAGCTGAAGAAAAATTTTGAAAAGTCAAGAAATCAACAAATCGAACTGTGGAGAAGAAACAAAATTCAGAGCCACAGCTTGTGGGCTTCATTGCTAAATCATGAGAAAGTAGATGCCAATAGCACCGCCACTGAAACCCCAGAGGGCACAACTACTCGTGACCATCGCGGAATTAATGGTGCATTTAAACTGTTCTCACCGGAGGTTATATATGCACTGAGCCCTTGTGGAGGCCAGAGCTGTGTGGCCCCTAGTGGAAAACTCCAAAATGCCCCTGCATTTTTTTCGGAAAGGAGCATTGATAATATCCAAAGATGTGGCAAATAGTTCAGGCATCTGAACCCTAAGAAGGGCTCAGGTCTCGTGGGACTGACCACCTGGGTTCCACAAATGTTTCCAGGGGCCTCTGTCTCCTGGGCAGATAGTTGTAGGCCGTGAGCACACACTTTGGTTCCGTGAACTCTGCCCCACAAGGATGGAATTAATCATCACACTAACTAAAGTGGGGGACTGGGGTACCGTGCTAAGTGCACAGAATGTCTCCACTAAATGTCAGGGTGAGCTGTGAACTTGCCAAGATCATACTGAGCCACAGTTAACATTTTTCTCAAATCCCCCAGCAGACAGTTTGGCCTGGTTGGCAGCTTGCTCGTAAGAGACCCAGAAATACATAATCGGTTCAGCTAGGTGAGCCCTACAAAGAGATTCGCAATAGAAATAAGGCCCATGTTCAACCTTAAGTCGATTGATAACAGCTTCTCATTTGGAAATGGAAGGAGCATCGTCCTCCAGAAGCAGTTTGTATCAGGGGGAAGCCAGTAAGGCTCAAGTTCATTTGCAAGAACAAAATTCATCTGGTCAACCTAAGAAATAGGCTGTCTAAGGCAAAGCTGAGCATGAGAAGTGCTCACAGTGGCTCAGGCACATGGCAAATCACAGAACTATAGTTATATAAAAAGAGAAAGCTACAGTAATGCTGGCTGCCAACCTCAAAAGTGCCAGAGAATGTCAAGGCACTAAAAAAGCCTAACTATTTGGAATAATAGCTTTCATGCGACACACACAAGATGCTCGGGGATAGGGCCTATTGAAAATTTCAGAGTTCTTTGCCCCTAATGCCATGTTTTTCTCCAATTAAATGCTAGGGGCTAGGAAATAGGAAATAATAATGATGACGACGATGATGATGATGATGCGGTAATAATAACAACAGTAATAGTAGCTTCCAGTCAACTTGGGCTATTATAATGAAATGCCATAGACTGAGTGGATTATACAACAGACATTCATTTCTCAGTTCTGGAGACAGAGTAGTCTAAGATTAAGGTGCAGAAAGATGAAGCTCTTGGTGAGGGCTCTTTTCCTGGTTTGCAGACAGCCACCTTCTTTCTGTATCCTCACATGACAGAGAGAAAGTTCTGGTCTCTTTCTCTTCTTAGAAGGATACTGATCCCATCATGGAGCTCCACCTTCAGAATCTCATCTAAACCTAATTATCTCCCAAAAGCCTCACCTTCATATACCTTCACATTGGAGATTGGGGCTTTGACACATAAATTTGGGGGGACATAAACATCAGGTCCATAGCAATCATCATCATCATCATCATCATCATCATCAGAAACTGTTTCTGCCATAATGAAGCTCTGTCTAATGAAGTTACAGATATTAATTAAATTGTCATACACAAATATGTGAAATTACAATTGTACTAAGTTTTAAAAAGAGATGCTTGAGACTATGAGAGCATATAATAGGGGGATTCGACTGATGGAAGGCCAAAGACATCCATGGAAGATGGTGACAACTGAGCTGAAACTGAAGAACAAGTTGGTGCTAAACTGTGATATTAGACATAGAATACAAGTAATGCCAAGGGAAGTAGAGAGCCTGACAAATAGCCAGAGGAACCTTTAGTGTCCAGGAGTGCGCGTGCGTGCGTGCGTGCGTGCGTGTGTGTGTGTGTGTGTGTGTGTGTGTGTGTGTGTGTATGCATACTATTTTAAGGAAGAAATTTGAATGCAGTGAAATAATAAAACTGGAGTTCATATAGTCAAGTGGTGAGTATGACCTTCATGAAAAGGTTCTTCTTCATTGTTGAGGAAATATGGGAATATTCTTCTTCTATTTTAGTGAGGTCAGTCTTGTCACTGTCCTTGTGTGTTGCCTACCTACGCCCACTCCTACCTCTGTGCCCTTTCCCACGCCCCTGCCTCCCAGCCCTTTCTTCATGACCCCCTTTCCATAGTGCTTGGTGCACAGGTCCCTGAAAGCTGACTTATTCTTGTGGTGGACTCTGTATTGTGTCTCTACTTCTGAGTCCTTATTGCCTAAATTGTAGCTATTTCAGGGCTTTTCTATTAAAAAATGGTCTGCAGCATTCTATAAAGATATAGAAATATTATTAAAAATGGAACAAAGCTTCCATTTGAAAACATATTATCTCCTTGTAACTAACATCAACATGTTGGGTTTGTTTTTTGTTTTACTGTTTTTTTGTTTGTTTGTTTTGTTTTTGTTTTTTTGTACTTTGCTTTTTTGAGAAACATCTCAGAAAGGGTCTTGCTCAATATTTTTATGATAAAAACCTAGAATTAATTCTGTAAAATGCACATGTTTTTTAAAAAGGGTCCTTAAATTGAAGACACAGAGTCTTACCAATTGAACTTTTTAAAACATTTCCATTAGATAGTTCATCATATCTATTCATCCTTATAAAGAGTTTTCAACATGCTACACATTGAGTGAGTTAAAGATCAGTATCAAAAAGCATCAGACAGAACCTGATCCATGTAAGGGCTTACAGCCTACGCAAAGAAGAAAAATAAGGATCCGTTTACTCATAAATACGGTTAAGCACCTATTATGAGTCAGTAATGAACTAGAAAAGCGTCATCCTACATTTGCAGAGATTAGAGTCTAGCCAAAGCTACAGACTCAGAAAAAAGAGAAGAAAAAACATTCAACTATGACTTTCAGCCAACTCAAACATTATTTTATTAGCAGAGAAACAAAAATAATAGTATTCTAACTTTGTCACTATGTAGACAAATTATTGATTTAATCTATTTAAAATCAAATCCTTAACAATGTAGTGATGTCAAGCACTTAGACAAATATATAACCAGGATATGATTTTTAGAACATCCAACAGAAAGGACTCTGCAACTATATATCGAGGTTGAGGAAATCCATGACGCGTATTACCAGGAATCTCCTCGTTTACTGATAGGTCTCTTGTTTATGATAACTATCTACGAAGACACTAATGGATGGGCAAAATTGTTTCAGACTGAACTGTGTCCCTCTACAATTCATATGTTAAAGTCCTGAACCCCAACGTGACTGCATTTGGACTTAGGACCTGTAAGGAAGTAATTAAGGTTAAACGAAGTTACCTCGGGATAGGGGCCTAGTCTGACAGAGCTAGAGTCCTTCCAAGAACAGAAGAGACATCAATGTCTCTGTTTCTCTCCCTCCTTCCCTCCCTGGCCACCCCCACTCTCTCTCTTTCTGTGTACAGAGAGGAAAGGCCATATGAGGACACAGCTAGTGTCTGTCTTCAAGCCAGGAAGAGCCCTCTCACTACGAACCAAATTTGTTCACATCTTGTTCTCAGACACCTTGTTCTGGCCCCTGGATCTGTGAGAAAATACATTTCTGTTGTTTAAGCCTGTAGATACTGTTACGGCAGCCCAAGCAGACTAATACAAAAATAAACTAGTATTTGCTGAGTAGGTGCTATGTGCCAGAATCTGTTCTTCATAACAACAGCCAATATTTACTGAACGTGCACAGATGAAATATACCCCTGGGACCCTACCTTCTTTTGCCAGCTCAAGATGGCTCACCACATTCCAACTACAAGATGAGTAAAGGAGAGCGGGCATCCCTTCTCCTTCAGGCATCACCCAGCCATTGCAAATGATATTGGCCTGCACCCCAGGAAGACTTTAATCACGTGGCTACCCTATACTGCAAAGGAAGCTGAGAAATGTAGTCTTGATCTACTTTTCCATAGGAACCGGAAGTTCTACCCCTATCAAAGAGAGAAAGAGTACATTCTGAGGGACAGGAGTCCATCTCTCCTACACTCACACCCTCAAGCGGACTTAGATATTACCAAACACAGTTTTTAACGTTTATAACTCTGCAGCGGAGCTTTGGCCTAGGTCCTCTGATTAAACCACTGGATAATGTGACCATTTAGTTGGGGCTAATATTTTCTATACATCTTACTGACTCCAACTGCAATGAAGCCGGCACATCCTTTTGTTGATTAAGCCCAATTGTTTATTGCCCTCATAACAGAAGAAACACAAATTTCTATCATAGTCATGAAAGTAAAATGGTTTGCTTAAGGCTTCAGATAGGTGGTAAATAGAATAACTGGGATATGAATCAAGATTCTGATATTCTAGTGCAATTTTATTCCCAGTTAACTACCAGATGATTTAAACTTGCCTCCTAAAACACTAGGAGATTAATAAATGAACTAGTTTTTATTTAAGAGCTGGTATTAGGTAGGCAGGTTGGATGGTGAAAAGCATCCTACATGAACAGAAAAGAATCTTGGTGTTTCGTTTCTTTCCTGTTTCTTAAATAGTTTGACTTTGAGTCACTAATATTCCATGATATGAATGTATCATGGCTTACTAAATCCCCTATTATTGTATATTTATTTAGATTATTTTTTCATTCTATTTTACTGCTGTTATAAATCACACTGCATTAAACCTAACTGTACAGAAATATTTACACGTGGTGGAGAAGCCAAAAGTTCCAGACATTGGTAAAGTCTATTAATGTCTTTGGCAATATTGCCCAACGGCTGTCTGAGAAGATTTAGACATATGAATGCACAGTGCCAGGTGGGTACTGAACTAATTGGGGAGATAACTTAGTAAATGATATGTCTAACCACTATACTGTGCACCTGAAACTAACATAAAATAATACTGAGTGTCAGTTTTAATCAGAAAATTAAAATAAAAAATAAAAAACAACATATGCGACTAAAATTGAGGACTTAGTTTTTCCAGAAGCAAAACCTGATGTGAATATCCTAACGTGAGTGATTTACTTAGGAAGTGATTCCAGGGGACACAGGTAAGGAAGTGAGAGACAGGACGGGGAAGGACGGAAGCCAGGCAAAGGCTCTCAGGGGAAGTGCTGCAGAGCGTAGGCCTCAGCCCGGTCCTTCAGGGGCCCTCTAGAATAAAGTACACCTCAGAATTAGTCCAAGCAGAGGAAAGGGAGCTAGGCTTTCCCATTCTAGTGCCTGATAGTCGTTTGCAGAGGACAGGCTGGTGAAGAGGTAAAGCCCAGACAGGTACCTTTGGCTCTCGGGTGTAGGGTAAGTCAGCTCCGATAGCCAAAGTGTAGCCTGTTCTTGCCAATGAGATGTCTTGCCAGGACCTTGCTTCATGGTCATCCCTAATCTATATCTAGGAGTATTGTGAAGATGAAAGGACATAAGTATCTTCAAAACCAAGTATTTGAATAATTTCATATGCAATAATATTAAAAATAATACTAATGTGAGAAATTAAACAAGTTATTTTTCCTTTTGATTTACTCTTAGATTGTCACTATTGTTTGGCTATTTGATTTAACAAGATATCTATAGGTTTAGTTTATTCTATAAGACTAAGTCAACTCATCCTACAGATAGAAATGTACAGTTTCACTGTGAATGTGCTGTTCAGAAAATGCAGGAAATCAAGTGAAGACACAAGATATGGTCAGCTTCTAGTCCTTGCCTTCTTTTAAGTAACGGAACTTACTTCCATGGGTCAGTGGCAATAATGGTAAATAAGGAAAAAGGGGGTATTGAAAGTTATATTGTGAATTTAAATTTTGCACAGTCCAATGATGAAAACCAAGTTCTGTGAGCAAGCCCCAAGTAGCGAGTTGTACAGCAACCAATCACCGTGTACATTTTCAGGTCTTTATAAATAATCTCTTGGTTTTCTCATTCTGAAAACAACAAATGAGTGACACTGGGGCTCTGACATGCTAAGTCAAGTTACTTCAATAGCTGCAAGTTCGATTCAATTACCATTACTACAGATTGTGAATTGGCGAAACCCTTGGGTCACGCTGTGAATTTATATACCCCTGTGTTCAATGTACTAGTCAGGTCACAGAAATTTTTCATCAGGTCATGTCAGGCAAATGGTAGGGGATGAATCGATGTATTGGCAAATTGGGATCTAACAGGCACTACTGTATAAGCCCAACTGCTGAGCTACGAATGCCATTACTGCATAGAAAGAGAGCAGAATAGGAAATAGATGAACATGCATCCGTGTTTCTTAGACTGGCTACCTTACGATAAAGGGAATTTGGTAAAAGGATACTGAAGAGCTCACCAATTTGGAGATAGAAGAAAGGGCTGGTTGATGAGCAGAATTCAAGGAAGCTTGGAAGTCTAAAAAGCAGGACACAGAATAATCATCCTGTTCGTAAGAATAAGCTGGTCAGGACACCGTCACTATGACTGCTGGACCAAAGACCTCCAAGAGCTCATTCTGGCCTTGTTCACCTTGTTTAACCTCAGATATCTCAGAGAAAATACCTAATTGGTCAAACATACGTTATGGCCAGCCCCCTTGATGGTACCAGTGCCAGGGAGAAGTTAGATACAGTTCCCCAGACTTCTTAGAGGGGGCTGAACTAGGACTAGTCACAGTTAAGAAAAGCTTGTTTCCAAAAGGAAGTCAGGTGCTGCTCAGAAGAGGGACCAAATGCTAAGCAACCAATAAAAAATAAATATCCATTGCCAAGCACATAGGACAAATTAAGAAAGGGGGGAAAAAAAAGAGAAGGAAACAAAAAATTGAGGAAGTAAGGAAAATATTAGGTTCAAACTTCACACAAACAGCTACATAGGAAATTATTTTGTTTTGCTCTGTTTTTATTACTTTTTAAATTAATTGAAAGAAAATCTCTTAAGGACTTGATAACAATACATCTGGTCCTAATAATCCTAGAAATCTCAATTTATAGACATTGAATGTGTTGTTGAAATTAAACATAAGACGTGAACAAAAATTTCAAGATAGGTTTAAGATTTGCTTTTTCCATAAAGTATACTACGAAGGGAATAAAGAAATTCTTTTCTCAAATTAATGGTGAATTCTTTTGTCATGAGAATAGGAGTTTATATTCATTTCAGTGAAAGCACATAAATTGTTCTAGACAAGAAAAACAAAACTAGCCCAAGGCAGTATTTTCATTATAGAAAAAGGCACATGTCCATGAATATCTAGTTTAATATTAACAAAAGTCATTCAATTAGCTATGCATGTGCCATTGTTATGAATATTTATTCACGTCCCAGCTAAGTAACACTGATATCTTTTATTCACTGGTTCAGAGATTCAGATGTTATAAACATTACCCTTCTTGCCCCAGTGTGGCATATGGGGATTTGAGTCCAAAAAAGACCTGATATTTTTCAGCACTGGAAATGCAAATTTCTTTAGAACTTTCAATTTTATGTTTAAAAAATTGCCTTTGTTGTTTGCTGATTTTATTTCTTCTCTGAAATTATTAAAAGAAAGAAAAATACCGATGCACTTAATATTGCTTCTGTACTAATAACAGTTTTTAAAGATCTGAAAAATGATTTCCTTTTTCATGTCTTTAGGTGGCCCAAGAGAAACACATGGAAAATGCAGGTGAATGAGACAATTGAGAGCAGAAATAGCAAAAATGTAATAGGCAAGCATAGCTATTTCGTCGCATATGATAGGCTTTGCTCCTATCATAGGGTGCTCCTTCCTGCTAAGCCCAAACGTGGTTTCTGTATCCTACACTCAACTCTTAAGTATGTGCTTTCGACATGGCATGTGAGATGAACTATACTTGAGCTACATAACTTAGATCAATTCCATTTATTTAGGAAAAAAACACATCTTTGCAGGCTACCCTTATCAGAAGATGTATAGCAGCACCTACTGACTCAGTGGTCTCAATTTTCACCATTTGGAAAGTCTCACACTGTCCAACCATCAGTGGCCTGGAACCTTATGTTTTGCCTTCTCGCCTCAAACTTGATTTCTTCTACCGCCACTGAGAATGGATTATCTAAACCCTTACATCCTTTCTCTTCCAGGCTTTAATTCTCTTCTATCCTTCCCCATGATAGGCGGTCATTTCTTATTTTACTACTAGAAATGGAACACACGCACAGACACACACACATACACGAATGCTTTTATATGTTCTAGATCAGTTCTGATTCAAAGCAGTAAAATGTTTTCTAAAGTAAATATACATGTTACATGTGACATGTACATTTCAATTGCCTGAGACTTATCTACTCTCTACCCACTTAAATAAGTTCCATTCACTATCTACAATTAAATTTTTTAAATATGTAAAGTTTAATTTCACAATGCACCAGAAATAATCTATCAAAGATGTCTTCATGTTTAGGCAGCTGTGCCATCCTCCTTGACTTGTCAATAAGAGAGCCTATCAAACAAAATCTGTGTTGAAGAGCACTGAAGTCCATCCTAGCTGGCCTCAAACATGGCCTTCCTCCTTCACTAGTAATTCCTATCCATTTTTATCCTTAGTTCAAGGGTCATTTCCTCAAAGAAGCTTTCTTTCCTTGATCTCCTAGGTTACTTTTGAATCCTTTTCCTACTGGTTACTAATGACTGGGGCAGAAGCTGATGTTCTTCTCTATTATTTATCTCAGGTGATGATCACACATTTATTGTTGCATTTGTTCTGTTGATACCTACTCATTTCTAACACCAGACCGTAAACTCTATGAGTTTAGGAGCTGTATCTGCTTCTCATTCCTGTTATCTTCCCAAATGTCTAGCATAGTATGCGATCTATACCTGTGGCTCAGTAAATAATGGTTGAATAAATTATTACGTATTTAACTTCAAGGTATGGATGACCAATGGTAATTTAATGCCATATTTACTAAGCGCATTTTCAGCCTAGGGGAGAAAATATCTTCATCCAAAGGAATCTCCAGTAGAAAATCTTAACCATTTGCAACAGGACAAACAAAACTAAGAAGGAGGTGCAGCTCCGCTCATCGCCACCCAATGGATGCCACATTAGGGCACTCCAGTCCCCTCAACAAGGGCATCTAGGATTGCTGCTTGCGTTTCCAGAGTGCTTCGAATTCCAGCTCCATTTCTGTGGATGTAAACTCTCATCATCCTCAAATGGCCAATCAAGGGCCTCAGCAGGTGGATGGGTCACATGCAGGCGATAACCTAAGTAATGGGATAGCAATGTTCTCCTGGCCTAGGGCTCAGGGTGACCTGGATAATCAGGGTCCTTCGTACTGCCAGGCTTCTTCCCTTTGGGTCAACACTCTTAAAGTGACTGAAATTGCTGTCCTCAGTTGGTATGGAATTAAGGAGAGACTTTGTTTCTTATAGCCATTAAAGTCTTAATTAAGTAAAAAACAAGAACTCATTACCTCCTGTGCAGCTTGTGATTCAGCTTTCCAATCACGGCACTGCCGTGTGCCTGGGCCTGCAGTCTCCACTTCCAGCCAAAAGGCGCTTTGCCCTTCAGAGTGGTCATCGTACAGTCTTGCCTCTTCTCTGAAGGCCATCGTCAACTCCTCACTGAATGACACTTCTCTTCTGATCGTCTAGATGAACAGAAAGGACATGTTTGTTCTTCATGAAAATGCTGGGACTTAAAAAATCCTGAGGCATTGTGAAAGGCAAGTTAGAAATTCCTTGAAAAAAGGACTGTCCTAGCCATGTCTCGTGGCCTGCTCAGTGCCTAACAATGGTTGGTACTAAGGAAAAACTGTTACTGATTAAAGGATTGCTTTGTGGACACACTGGGTCAGCGTCATTAGCCAGGGTCTCCCCACTTTGTCATAAACAAGACTTGAGATCAGCGGCCCCTTGAGAAGCTTGTCCTGGGTACATCGGAATCACCAAGAGAGTGTTTAACGAGAGCAGATGACCAAACTAAACCATCCACGTACTGTGGCTCACTGTGTCTGGGGGTGGGGAGGGCGGCCTGAAAGCTGTATTTCCTAAACCTTCTCTACACGTCATTGAACCTAAAACAGCATCAGTTGTAGATGGGAGTATCGTTTTGCCTATTTCTAGATGGTAAGTTGCATCCCGAGTTTAGAGTTGTGAAAATGCTTAAGTGTGAAAAGAGAGGTAGAGCATTTGGAGTGAACCTGAGGATATATTGATGTTGGGCTGAGCCGTGAAAAAGCAACATGAAGACCAGAGGGGAAAGAGGGTAGCAAACAGCTCAGTGTGTGCTATTAACCTGGGAAAAACCTGCAGGTGGCTGCTGTCTGCCCGTTAATAAGGTTGCAAACTGCGAGTGTGTTATCTATTTTTTTTCTTTACCCCCAAACTCAGAATGCCACGTCCAACAAAACTTTGAGTTTATAAATTCATTTTTGTAAAAAGCATAATAAAATATTTAACAGCATGTAGTTATTCATGTAGGTGTCTTTTTTTCAAGGGAAAAATGTACAAAAATGTGTCAGGCTCATAATTATAGCCCATACCAGCAGGAAATGATATTTATACAAGTGGTCAGGTAGATGTAATGATTTGATTCTGACAGTCCGTGTCAAATCACACACTCCGTTATCAGCTCTGTCCAATAGCAACATAACGTGGGCCGCAAATAAAATTCAAAATTCTCTAGTAACCATAACCTGAATGTTAAAAGAAACATGTGAAATTAATTTTAATAACGCATTTTATTTACTGCAACATATCCAAATATTATCTCAATATCTAATCAATAAAATCATAATGAATAAGATTATATTAGATATTATATTCACGTTATATTTTTCATACTGTGTTCAAACACTGGTATATATTTTACCCTTAAATAATGTATTAATTTTGACCAATCACACTTCGGGTTCTCAGCAGCCACATGTGACTACCACATGGGATGGTGTAGCTTTACATTTTTCTAGCACTCTATGTGTCTATAAATTAAAAGGGTATTTGCCTCTCTGTAGTCATTTCACGGCAGTGTGGTGGGGAAGCCTACTGGAATAGCTGTTAATTCCCTTAGTGGAAAGACTTCTAGCTCATTTCCTATTATCATAGTTATTATAAACATAAATACAAAATAAATGTGATAATGTGCTAATAAAAATGAAGCTCAAATCTATGGCTTTATCTAATTTAAAAACAAATGATCTTATTCAACAAAGCTTTATGTATCTCATACACATGTTTTACATCTAGGCATAGCAGATAAACTTCTGTATGTATGTCAGTCTCAAATTCAGATACAGATTTTGCTCATGTAAGGCTGAATTGGCAGCTGAAATACAGGGCTACGAAGAAATGTAAGACACAGTCCCTACTCTCAAGGAATTTCCATTATGTTTAGGGAGAAATGCATGAGGCCCAGTGGACTCTGAGATACTGAACCAATTACTTTTACACACTACAGGTTTGTGATGTTACATATAACACGAAATAAGCTGGGTATTAGCTGGGTTTTATGTATCTTTTTGGCAGGTAGGAATTTTCATTGCAATGAGTCTGTATAGTGAGATGACCTGTAATCTTATTGAGCATCAATTCTATGCTATAGAATTTTGAACCTTCAAAAAATTTCAAAGCAACTCACGTTCTCAGACTCTGCCAGTGGGCAGCCACATGGTTTTCGCCTACGTGGCTCTTTCTTCCTGTGACGGCCCTGCCTGGGTACTCTTAGATGTGTAGGTTCATGGTCTGCTTCAGGTTCTGCAAAATTCCCTGAATGAGAAAAGAAAAAGAAAACCCCTGTTCGCTTCCTTGTTTCCATTTAATACCAGGTTAAGAAATCCTGTTTGTGCTTGAAATCATGTTTTCTGAGCTAAACATCCAAACGAATTGGAGCATGAGGAGCCAATATCAAAGATTAAAAGCCCATTTTATTTTAGTTCCTTTGAAACCAGTTTCGCATATTAGTTGTTGATTTTATATCCTTCTCCAAAATTGCCCTATGTCTGATGATTCTGAGGTGGAAATGAAAAAGGTTCTTGGCATCTTATCAATAGCCAAATTATTGAGTAGATTTATGTCCTACCATAATGTTGGCTTAGAGATATGTATGTCTCCCATCAAGCTCAAATAACCTTCCCTCTGACTTAAACTACAGGTAATCAATTCCATGGCAATAAGGAGAGACTTACCTATTTCTTAGAAAGGAATAGAACAAACAAATGTTTGGACAACCATCGCTGTATTAATATACATGAGAAAGCAACAGCTAGTGTTATTCTACAGAAATGAATGAATGAATAAATAAATAGACTCTGAGCACTTTATTCTTCTCACATAATTTCTTCTCAGTGACATTATTGAACAGGCTGTTGAAAACAAACATCGTTAAACGAGAAAAGAAGAGCAGCCGCCTTTCTTATTCCCCACTGCAACATTTTCCAATGACGAATGCTCCCTAAATGGATTGAGCTTTTTGAAAAGAAGTCAGAGAGAAATTTGATGTGGCCCCCTGACCCCTGGTAAGCACATGTATCTTCACCTGTCACATAACACACTGGCACTTGCTTACTTTTCAGCAAAGACTATTGATTTTGCTTATTGGCTGCAGGCAAGTCCATAAAGAACAAATTACAAAGTCAGAGGTCCACAGTTAGCAATTGCTTGCATGATAACAGGGACCTCACTCCACCCTCACGATTCACCACTAAGATTCTCAGGACCCCAGCCAAAGGAAAAGGCAGGATGAGAAACCTGGGGTGTGTTTTCACCTGCTGTGAAGTCAGCTTATATACAAGGGTTGCTGTAAAGGATGAAAATGCAGGAAATAGGCTACAGCTGTGGAGAGAGAGCAGAGAGAGAGGAGGGGGAGGGAGGGGGAGGGAGGAGAGACAGAGACAGAGAGACAGAGTGAGAGAGAGACAGACGGTGAGTGTGTGTGTATGTACACACACACACTGAATGGGAAGCAGAAGCCTTGAAGGGAGAAGACATCATTCTGGATATAGGAAAGGAAACCAAATGAGCATTGGGTGCAGCTGTGGGACTGTCCTTTCTTGAGGCTTAAAGTGAAAGCTCATAGACTGACATAGGTATGTTTCTGCTTGAAGCCAGTTCATGGTCTGGACAGCTTTTCAAGGTAACTTCCAGGACAAAGAGTCCATGATATTCTTACAGAGATTGAAGGGTGGCCGAACATGTTTCCCTATAATTAAGCAAAGCCCGTGAGTCGAGCTTTTAAATAACCAAAATTAGATGAAAAATAATGTGACTCAAATCAACTTGAAGCCACTAAAGTCATCAATTTATTTCTATTAGCACCTTAAATAATTTAATCAATTGAATTAAACATTAAGTGAGCTGAGTTTGTTGTTAAATTCTGCAAAACTGGTTTTCCATGTTACAATTGTCATCAGGATTGTAGTCCAAGATTTGTTGGTCACTATGGTCAATAGCCTAAAACACTGGGGACATTAGTGGATGATACTTAGAATAATTAGATGATCTGACACATTTTGCCAAATATTATAGTCTAATTCCAAACATCTAAACACCAAGATGCTAATTACTAAAGAGACATAGGAATTTCTTAAAATACATGTTATAAAATTCATATATAATTCATGTAAATGAATCTCCTAGCATTTCTAATTCTTCAGAGGGCAGATATTAGAAAGACGAGTCACATACTGAAGGTACACAATTATTGATGAACATGGAGGTAGCGAGTGGTTCCACATGATGTTTTCATAGTGCTTGATCAGAAAAATAAATATTTGAGAAATATATCTGAAAGTTATCACCAGGTCATCTTGGCCACATAGATAACCAATCATAAAGACTACTATAGAGTCCTCAAGTTCAAGTGTGTGCTTCATTGCCAGTTCGTAGTAATAAATAAATAAATAAATAAATAAATAAATAAATAAATAAAAATTTAGTTTGGCGTTGGCACTTATTTGCTGACATTCATTTACTATATTTGAGGGGACGCCAGGCTAATGAGACTGATCTAACTGCCTTAAACAGCTGCACAGAAAGAAAACCTTTTAAATATACCTTCCCACAAAGCAGAAGCTCTTATAAATATTATTGTGCATTAACATCACTTTGACGAAACTGCTGAGCTAGACTGCAGTTTTAAATGTAAACTAAAATCCTGGTCACTTGATTTCAGATGACACCATAGAGATTCCCAGGTAAGCTCACCCCAGAGAGTGTTTTCCAGAAATATTTGGCTATGCAGATTACCTGCAAAAATGGGTTTGGATGCAAAGGCTTGTAGGAAGATTATGAGAGTTTGAAAGGAAAAGGCCAAGCCCAGCTTGGGGCTCAGGGTATGAAGCATGGTCGACGGGTATTGGCTGCCCTCTTAGGCCCTAAAAAACACACAGAATGGCAAGCCAGGATAAGTCTCAGACTCCAAAGCCAAACTTTTTGCACTCTCGTGATGCTCCCCCTGACCTCCCTCCTATCCCCCTCGGAACAACGCAGCGCTCGAGCACATGGCCTTTTTGCACTGTCAGGTGGACGGAATAAGTTTGTCATCATCTTCGGCGAGCAGTAGCGGTGAACTGGTTTGGGGATTGAGACAGGAGATGGGACATTTACGATCTTCCACAGTGATTGCTGTTGCTAATTCTGCTGTGAAATATGTAGAGCATCTGGAGAGGGAATTCAATAAAGTGTGGCCAAAATAGCACTCACTTTATGCCCTAGCTTCTGGCACCGTTTAAGACAGCACTGAGACAGATCATATGACCCCAGCCCTTGTAAGACCTCATCACTTTTCATGGGAGAACTGAAAAGTGCTGATCCTGGAGCGTTTATGCTGATGGAACACAGATAAAAATCTGCAGGTGTAACTTTTTTAAAAATTTAGTACGTGAAGCATAAAAAATATATCAGTACCAGTATACATCATCCAGACCCAACTTCAACACCGTGTTGTAGATATAAAAACACCCATCAGACACTTTTGATGTGCAAGAATTCATATATGGAGCTGTGCAATAACAAATAAAAGCTCAGAATGCTCCTTCTGTGATTTTTTTGAAGGATATCAAGTAAGATATTTATGTATTATAACCCTAAGAGAACATGCCTTTTCAATGTAAAGACATAAAATCTCATTGACACGTTATAATCGTCTAATAATCCTCTAATTTTTCATTGAATGAGAGTTTGTTCTATAGAATACTTGCAGAAGTATTGAGGGAGAGGAAAAGAGTAAAGAAGATGGATAATTCTGTAAGGACTAGAGGTGGAAGTAGCTAAGCTGTAGATGAATGCAGAAAGAAGAAAATACAAATTCCTAGCTAGAGGGTGAGTTTCTGGAAGGGCACTGAGCTTAGGTACCAATTTCCTCCCCTAGAAAGTGAAATGAACTAGACTTTGAATCCAATTCAAAGCTCATCCTTAAGAATTCAATCACAAAAAATGAAGTCTGGGCATGCAAAGATAATTTGTACACTTGGAAGGTACACTTATCCATTGTTCCTAATTAGGAAGGCTTCTAGTGAGTGAATCAGATTATAATAAAATTGTTTTAGGAAAATCATGGGCGTAGTTACATTGTGCCTGTAGAAATTCAAAGCACTTTATCAAACGTATACTACCCTGTACTTGCTGAAATCATTAAGGTAATTTCTTATCTAGAAAAAGAGATGGAAACAGTATTGACTCAGAATAAGAAAGGGTATGTAGGTAAAAAAAATCTCACTCAGGTGTTTGGCATCAGCTACCACCAAATTTAGGTTCTCAAATCTAAATCCTCAGCTCCTTCCAACTGCTCCTTCAAACTCAAGATGTCCAAAATCCATGCTGTCGTCAACCTCGCCACACCATGCCAACTTATTTTAAGGTCCTTGGTTCCATTGCTCTATGAATGGACGACTAGCACTTCAATAGAAACATCGAGGTTATTCCGTGAATCTCCTTTTCCTTCTCTCTCTGCTTCCTCAGACAGGGGGTCCCACAAACATAATGCCTAAATCATCTGTCCTACCATCTTCCTCCTCCAGCTCCACTGCCTTAATTTAGGCCCTCTTCATGTCTTCCCTGAATAACTGCACCTCCTAACTGCCTAACACTGTAACTCAAACCACACCCACCTCTCTTACCAAATGATCCTCCCTGCTGCCAGAGAAATCCTGCTATGTTACACTCCAGCAGTGAATCCTTCCATGGATCCCCTTTACCCTGTAGAATCAAATTCGAATTTCCTAGGGTGGCACGGAGGGACGTCGCCATCTGACCTTTGCCTCCCTATGTAGCCTGGTCTTCTTCTAAAGCCTACGTTCACCCACATTCATAGTCCACTGCTTCTGGCTAAAGGAAACCACAGACCATTCCTCTGCCTCTCTCCCCTGCCTTCCCCAGCCCATTCACTGAACTTGGCTTCGACCATGAGTACAAGAAAAAACAGACTCATAGACCAAAGATTCCCAGCACTGGTCCTGAGACACCCAGGCAAACCATGTTTTTAGATTCTCCCCAAACGTGTCTCTCTCATAAGCTTGACTCTGGCAAACCAAAGGTCCTTTGAGCTTTCAGGCCGTTATCTCTGTTATAGTCTTTGAAAAACTCATTTTGAGACTCGAGCTGAGTTTCTTTGTGAGAGTCTGGCTCTGGCCTTCTCTTTGAAGCTACGAATGATATTAATTCTATGAGCATAAAGCTATGTATGGGCAAACTAAGAAACGCTAGGAGTTACCGGAAATTAAAAAGATATCAGGTAGTATTTTAGGATTATTTTTTTCTGCTATAGGATTTTATCAGGAAAACAACAGGCTCTGGTCTAGGGTGTCTGACTCCCTAGGAAACCACTGAATCATTTTAAAATGGTGAAAAATAATCCCTAAAAATTCCAGTGACTGAATTTCTGTGAAGAAACACCTCTAGTAAACACAAGCTTGTACTTCACGAAGACATGATATTTACGACAGATTTAGAATAATAAGAAGTAATGTCCCCACCTAACATGGCACTGAGAGCACACATCCATGTATTTGTTGACACTTCAAGGATTAAGAATGTGTCTCTTCACGTGACGCCTGGTGGAGACTGGTGTGCAGGTGGGTCCCCGAGGAAAGCGCTGCCGAGAACACAGAGGAGAGAATTTTACTCCTCTCTGCAAGGGCAGGGGTGAGAATGTCTTTGCTTTGTTGTGTCTAGAGGAGCCAGAAAGGGAGAATCAGAATGATGGTCTTGAAACAGTTGGAGCCAAATGAGACAAAGCAGCGAAGTGTTTGCGGATGCCTTTGCTCATCTCTAGTAAATGCCTAGTTCAAAAAGACAGTTTTACAAGCAACGAAATTAGCACCTAAGGGAACCATGCAATTTATGTTTTTTAAAAATTCACTTCCAGAAACAACTCTCTTATCTTCAAATCTGGTTTGAGTCAATTCAAATTTAGTTATTTCTTCACTCTTTACCATGTATGTATACTCAACTGAGATTTTCTTTTTCGGCCATCTGACCCTTGATTCAAACTATGAGTAGTGGTTTTATCTCTATTATTAGCAAATTTCATGAAATGTCTTAAGTAGTTTAAGAAACAAACATCCTACAAACATGTTTTCTTAACTCTCAAGACAGATGTAAACCAACTTTTTTATTCTACAGCTTGACAATTTCCTGAAGGATTATTAGTTTTATCTGAATTTCCAGAATCAAATCCTATGTGCTAAATTAACTATTCAAAAAGCTTATATAAGAAAAATAAAGTACTTCCATTACACGGACCTCTGCCATAATCAGTCACGCTGCTTTAATATGAAAGAATATTCATTTCCTTATTAGGGTTGATTCCTTGGTTGAATCACAGAAGCAGACAAAGAACCTCTCCCCTTATTTGCTAGGTAATTTTCTCATGTGGTTTGGCTCAGTTCTGTTCTCCAAATTTAAGGAAGTCGATCAGGAGCCACGACTGCTCCTCCCTACCCTACAATTCATGTAGTGGATCCTCAGAGCTTTCCATGTGTTACTGATTTCTCCAACTGTTCCAAGTTCCACAGTCTGTCCTTACTCCATCCCCTCCCGATCTATGAGTTCTCAGAAAGAAATGTCAGACCTTACACTTATTAAGAGTATTCTTAACTCTAGAGTACGCACAAGATCCTCTCAAGAGACATACTACTCTATATTCTTAGTTTAATATCTACCAAAAAAAACAAAAACAAAAACAAAAAACTAATAGGGGTAAAGATTTACAAATATCTTACTTAGGTTCCTGGATATGAGATCTCTTGGGGACTTTGATTTCTAGAAAGTTTCCAAGTATTTCTTGGTAGTAGATTATCATTACTGCAAATACTTATTGAATACTGATTATGTGCAAAGCCGTATCTTATTTAATCCTACGAAGTAGATACTCTTACTATTCCTTATTTTATAGATAAAAGTAGGCTTCCAGTGTGCTGCTGAGATGCAAAGTACCCATTAGCAAGTCATCACGTCTCCAGAATGCTGAAACTAATAGAACCTCCAGCGTTTCAATGTCTACCACTCATGCAGCTTTTAAATAGTACAGCATTTTCCTTTACGGTTTCCAACCCCGTGTAGGTCTAATGTTTCAGTAAACGTGATCCCTATGAAAGATAAGGTCTTCCTCCAGTGGATATCAATATTCACTTTCTCTGTGAAATGTTTTGCCTTAAAGAATAAACATGGTGTTTGATGAACATGTCAGCCATAAAAAATGCCCAATATTGAATATTGTTGATGCTTATCAAATAGCTATGATTGTTGTTGGTTATAATGATAAAAGAATAGAGCCTAAGACTAGCTATTGTTATCCTACCAATAGTTAGTCTTAATTTTAAGGACTTCATGTCATTTACATCAAGCTTGTGTTATAAATATCAATTAACCATCATTATAGATAACTTCAGTTTGCATACTAGAGAATGCCTCTTTCTTTTCGACATGTGCATAAGATTCTCCACACTGACAAGAAGTCACAGTCAGATCTGGAATAACATTCTTTCGTTGACCACTGGCTTATACTCTCACTGTGTTCCCCAGCCTGTGTGCCATCTGATAAAACTTCTCTCCAGGAATCTTTCATCGAATAGGCTTGTTTCACAAACTGAACAGTAATCAGCTCCTCTCAGTATTTAAAGGAGTAACCAGGGACCCGACCTTTCTTTGATCTAGTTTTTCCTCTCTTGAAAGTTCAGATCATAAAATTACAGCAATTCAGAGCTGGAAGCAACCTTTGGGATGACCTCCAATTCCCATACATTATAGAGAAAATGGAATTCCAGAGAGATCAAATGGACTTACAAGATTAGTAGTTCTGACTCATAATTTTGGTCCTGTGCCACTTTTTCACACAATTTCATGATTGATATTCTAAAAAGAGAAATAACATGTTGACTGAATTAAACACAACACACACTCAGAGGCATCCTGCTTATATATCTACAAGGAAGGGTAACGAGAAACCAGTATAAAAGTCCTTCTCACTCGCTCGCTGACTTCACAGACACGGTGCTGGGCATCTTCCATCTGTTATCTCCTTCAAAACACAACAACTCTGCAAAGTTTTACATATAAGGAGACAGAAGCTGAGAGATTTTAGCTAACTTGGCTGAAGTCAGAATTGGTAAGTGGCCTATCTGGATTTCAAACCCAAATTTTCTGACTCCGAGCTTGGTTCTTTTCAATATAACGTGTTGTTTGGCATTTGAGAAAATGGAAGTGACTTATTGTTGGAAGACAGAGTAATATGTTGGAAAGGGGTGTTAGAAACAGGAAATCTGGCACTTCTTTGCAGTCCTTGCAGAGACCACAGAGTGAAAAGTACACTGGATGATGGTGGTTTGCTGACTTACACTGTGAACATTCTGTACCCTTCTTTGTAGCTGTTTGATATTTTAGGCCTATTGATCAGGTGATTTTTTTTTTTCACGAGGTACTTTATTTTATGCGTTGTTTCAGTGTCCGGCTGTAACTCATCTCAGCAAAATGACATGTCTCTTCCCTGCCAAAGAATATGTAAGATAACATGACTCATCAGAAAAGCAACATGACACATCAAAAATAAATGCTCATGACTAGCGATTTAGGCAGCTAATAAAGGCAAGAACCTTGCATTATTCATGTCTCAATAATAATCATGGATAATTCAGTATGCCCAAACCCCTGGAGAGGAGGCTCGTAAGGCAAATACGCTGTTTCTGTGGACTTTGCTAAATCAGACCAGATGTGCTGCAAGATACGTTTTTATCTGAAGCTGTCCTTTATAAATAGGCCCACCAGCCAGACTCGTCTCCAGGTCCTGCAGCCAGACTGAGTGCAGGCTGTCCGCCCGCTTGGGCATGGGAAGCGGCCATCTGCTTTAGAGAATGGAAGTGTCTCAGCAGATTTCTCACTCTGAACTAACATTTTTAAAGCCCTCACTCCTCAAACCATGGGTGAAGAGACAGGGAAAGGAGCCCCTGGGCCAATGCCTGCTTTATTGGGATGGAAAATAATGTGTAGTTCAATAAAACAACAATCGGTTACCAAAGGATGGGTATTAATGGAGACCCCTTACTTATATTTGTTTACAGTTACCTACGATTTAAATAGCTTCCAATTTACTCAATTACCAAGAGAACCTGTGTCCGTCAGCCTTTCATCTGGGTGTTTCCACACTTGCATGCAGCTCTACTTCACAAAACGGAAGCCCGGTGGAAATTCAAGTGCAATTAGAGAAATCTACATTCTGCGTCAGGCTAGTTTCGGTTTAACATATAGTATGAATTCATTTTTTTTTTTTTCATTTACTAAAACTTTTAATCCCCAAATTGCTCATCTGTGGATATTCCTTGTCATCAGCCCTCTTGGAACCCTTATGAATTGCTCTCGACTCAGAGCATAATTACAATTACTTTCAATAAACAAGAAACATGACATTAGTGGTAGTTTGCAAGGGATAGAAAAGACAATCCCTAAATGAATAAAAAATATATATTTCTGGAGTGCCAACAAATCAAACTGATGTAAAAGGACCCGTTTACTTGACTGACAGCAAAGGGAACATGCACTTGCTTCTGGCCTACCACTGTGTGTCATCTCAATGAATGTCTGTCGAACTGAACTGTTGAACTGAGTAAACGGAGCCAGGGTGAATCGGTTTTAGCGTTGGCCAAATGATGGCCATTTAGTCATCTTACCCTGCAAAATACAGTCAATTGCGCAACAGTCCCATTCAGGACCTGATATTTAAAAACCAACTAGTTGAATCAATATCTTGTATAAAACATCTATTAGAACTCATTTATGATCATTAACAAACCGAAGGAAGTTTTTCTGCCGTAGTCAACAAAAACACCACATGATGTTTGATCAATTCAAGGAAGGAAGTGGGGAGCAAAACCAACCTAAAGGTGATATCAACGTCTACACCTAGAAATAGTTTCACGATATCGATTTCAAGACATCACATTGGCACTTGGAATACATTCCAAAGTTTTAGCCATGGGAAAAAAATATCTTTCTCTCATCGCCAGAGAGATCTTTGGTGTCACAAAGTGGGACGGGCTATCCTGAGCCGTCAACTAAATATTCTCATGATCCAGTTCGCTATAGATGCCTTCTTACTTTTGTTCATATAAAATGCAAGTTTTTGCTCTTCTCTTTGCTAAACCCTGTCTTAAGAGATAAATCTGGCAAACTATCTCAAACTATGATAACAGAAATGAAAAATGAATATTCCCTCTAAACATTCTCTCTGGCAATCACTACACCTGGAGATACAGCAAGAAAACCTCTTGATGCAAAGTGAATTTGGAAGACAAACTAAAACTACGTTCTAGAGAGATGAAATGCATCAAATACGACACAGTAAAGCAGCAATGTGGATACTGTTGGAGAAATGCATAGAAAATGAGCTGAATTAAGAAGTGTTCATTTTTCTGCACAAAGTGTCACCTGTGGGAATGTGGCTCTGCCGATGTCGTGACACGGAGCACATTTCTTAAAGTAGTCTACAAATGGTATTTTGGTTTGGGATCCCACAAGAGAAAGACAACAGACAAAACAGGACAAAAAAGAATGGCTAAGTGGCTCTGCTACTGATGAAAAAGAGAAGATAATAGCTTTTCTCTTGCCCTCCAAATTGAACCAGTTAAGGAATAAGACAAGAGTCAGCAGATCAAAGCAAACTGTCATTTTCATTACTGATAAAGGATAAGTTAGGCAATATAGCATACCCAATATTTTCAGCCCAAGAGGCCTGCTACCTGAACAAGAGAATCAGTCAGGCAGACTCACGTGCCCGGTGTCAGGCAGGGCTGGCTGACGAAGGACAGCACCCATGACCTGGTGACTAGAGAAGAACCTGCCCTGCTAGACAGAGCTGAAGAGAATGCCTGATCCCTGTGGGCAGCCAGCTCCCAAGACGGAGAAGGAGGGGCTAAGTTTTTTCTTTCCAGTTTCACCAGAAGTTACTCCACCTCCCTAAAAGTGAATCAAGGTTGAAGAAGGGCCAGGAGTTGTATGATTGTGTCATTGACAGTAGATGCAGCATTAGGAGTGGGAAGCATTCCCTTCTTAACAGTATTAGCTGGTACAAAATTATTGATAATTTTTTGTCAACCCAGCTCAGCTAAGATTTGCAATGGCTAAACTTTGTTTTTTATTCCCTAGATGAATATTTTCTCCTGTCTAGTCCCAAAATACATGCACTACTAACGTATAGGTGACATAAATTCCTTACTCTGGAATGGATTAATATTTTTATTCTGCTCTCGGTAATCCTTACATATATTTTATATATTCTGGCTTACACTATGCAGTCTGGTCTCCGAGAACACTTGGTGTAATTACCTGGTACCACAGTGGTCCTCACAGTGCTGCGTGCAATTAGACGATGAGCACATGCTCTGACCGAACTCAGTTCCCCCTGTACTCACCTCCTTCCCCAGCAGCTATAATTTCTCCTTCTTTTTGTACATTAACAGTCACACCTAGTTTGAGGCTATGGGCAGTAAAGAGGGTTGAAGCCAGAGCAAAGCTATGCCAGAGCACAAAGTGTTAATAAGCGTGATAGTTTATGCTGTGGGGTTATGTGTTACTCTACAACATACTCGCTGTCTTTCTGCTTAATTGGGAGTTACTCACCCTCATACAAGTGTAAAAAATGAGAAAATGTTGAAAGAGTTGGAAGAAGTAAACAATTATGATAGAAATGGAAGAGAAACTAAAAGTTTCCAAGATACTATGCCCTAATCAATTGAAAATGTCACATCAGATTTGCCAACAAATGGGATCAGGAAAAACCTTTCAAAATCTAGACTATGTGTAAGTCAAGGTGCTTCTGCAACACATCAAGTCAGTTTCACTGTATAATTTAGGCAGAGTTCAATTATTTGTTACTATATTTCAAAATAAGTCACATCAGGCTGAACTGGATCTTATTTGCATTTCAAAAGGTAACAACTAGAATTTTTATTCTTATTTTTATATTCAATGTATATAATTTTCCTGCTAAAACCCAAACAAAGATTTTTCTCTTTCAGAAGTTTGCAACAACAGATAATCGGGGGAGATCTTCCTGCTGCAAGACATACTTGTGGTTGTCCCGCTGGGCTGAGAGGAAGAAAATCCCCAAGCCTCTTCCCCCAACTTCACGTCAGAAGAGGGGGACACACCACGGAGACATGGCTTGGCAGAGAGCCAGTCAGAAGGGCAGTGCTATCCTAACAGCAATTCCAATGGCAGCTCTACAGCCTACGCATAAGATATAACACTTTGGGTAGGAGGGTAGGATATGTTGTAATTCTCGCATGAAGAATTCTGATACTACATATTTCTTCTGAGAAGGGCTGGAGAGCCCGCAGCTTCAGTAGGTCAGACTGGTTTGAACCCAGACAATCTAAACTCTGATCTTTAATAACCAAATACTCAATGTCCCAGGCAAGAATTAGACTTGTTTAACAAGTACTTCTCACACGTAGGAATGGACGCCTGCCTACACAGGCTTTAACAAGTATGTTAAAGTCCTTTACACACCTCAAAGCAGTGTAAAAATGAGAGGAATTGAACATTGTAACTTATATTCACTTATTTCTTCTGGGCAGATATGTTCAATCAGTTACTGAGAGGACAATGATCATTCACTGGCACCAATAGCAAGAGATAACTTTTAAATATATTTTAGTGGTTAAGAATATGATAACTGAGAATTTTCTTTTAAACAGTGAATTTTGTTTTTCAAGAAGTGGTATTAAAATGGTATCCCTAAACATTAGGCATTTTAATTTTTATTAAATATTTTATGTTCATTATGACATTTATTTATAAGTCACCTGAAATTCAACAGAAATTCAAAGAACTGGATAAAAGAATAACGTCACAGTTTATGAGTACTACACCTCATTTTATATATATTAAGGCATGCTTAAGAATATATAACTTTTGTCATGTGGCTACACAGTTTTTTATTATGCATTTACTTAATTTGATATGCAAAAATATAATAAATTTTTTGTTATTGGGCTATCATTTTACTATTATGGGTTAAGGTGTTTTTACCATGTTAGGGTTATTTCAGTACAATAGGAATGAAATTAATGTGTTAAATATGACCATATCTCCCCCCAACCACACACACACACACACACACACACACACACACACACACACCCCTTAATAGTTCTCGATAAACCCCGCCTTGCTGTCTGTGAGCCTTAGCATGATGCACAAGGCTTTCCTATCCAATGTCTTCTGCCTGTAGAGACAATCCTCCAGTCACCAAGTTCACATTATGTCCCACATTATCAAATGTTTCATAGGTCTCAGGACAATCCCTGTTATTCGTCTCTGCTTCTCTAATTCTCTTTCCCAGAATTGGGCTTCTTCTCTCCCTCCACCCCAAGATTTGTCTGTCTAAAAACTCCCCATTCATCCTTTAAAAATCTGTTTAGATACTTCGTCTAGGAAGCTTCCCCTGCTTAGCACACAAATGGAATCAAAACATTCTCTTTTTGTTGTTGAGTTTTATTTTTTGGTACTATTTCCGAACTAAGAGCAGAGTTCTATTATTTAACATTTCCCTCTGCATCATAATTATTTATTTACATGTCTGTCTCCCCTCTGTCAGGAACCATTTATTAACCTCTGCCTACCCCCTGCCTGGCACCAAGCCCGGCCCATACTCAGCAAATGTCTGTAAATCTTTTAAATCTAGAAGGCATAACAGTTAACTTTATATTAAAAATATATATCCTGAAATCACTTTAACAGGGATTTATATTCATTCATGTTGCTACCAGAACATCACCGTCTGCTTGTCGACAGCGGGCGTTAGGTTCTGCTCATGGTTACGCATGACCCTCCGTGGTGCACGTCTGGCAAGGCAAGGCCCAGGGGGCATATGGGGCATGAATATGCTGAAAATATAACCAGATTCTAGAAACATGAAAATTATTACCTCATATTTTTGAGGTCGTAGTTTATGGACAGAAAGTTGGAGTCAATGAGTTTTGTGCCTCAAGTGCTTCTGTCTGGGTGTCTTTATGAAAGGGAAAAGCCATGTCATAGAGTGTCCCTCCCAAGATACAGTTGCAAAGTGAACAGTTATCTGTGCTAATGCTTGTTTGGGCCGAGAGAGAGTATCTCTCCTCTTCCTTATTCACAGCTAGTTATATGACTGTGGATTTCAAAAATCATATGCTTTTTTTTTTCCACTTTCACACATAGAATTGAAATGAATTTTATGTTTAAGTTTGCTTCTTGTTTGGGAGCAAGGCACATAAAACGGGTGGCATGTGTCATTTTTACGTTCAGACTCTTGGAAAGCTAAATAATTCTCTCCTTTCTCCAGAGCGTGTCTATTTTCTAAAGAGATTCCCTGTTTCACCAATAAGAGTAATCACAGAGGACTCTGCCCCCCTAAGGTGTTATTTTGATTTCAGGAATTAAGCTCTAATTGAGCAGCTGAGAAAGATCCTGCTAGAAATGGTAATGATGGAGCCGGCTTTACTAATGAACTCCAGCTGATGAGGGGGCAGGCGGCAGGAAGAAGGAACAGTGAGAAGTATTAGGGGAAGGGCTGTGTTGAATAGTTGAAAACTGACTCCCCAAATTTATGTCCATGTGGAACCTCAGAAGATGACCTTATTTGGAAATAGGATCTTTTTAGATATAACTGATTAAGGATCTCCAGATGAAATCACCCTGGAATTAGTGTGGGCACTTGCCTTGCCAGACGTCCACCACTGAAGGTCATGTGTAAATGAAGAAAGGATACCGAGAGCCAAGTGAAGATGGAGGCAGAGATGGGAGTTATGCTACCACAAACCAAAGAATGTCTGGAGTCACCAGAAGCAGGAAGAGGTAAGGGAGGGCTCTTCCCTAGAGACTTCAGAGAGCACGTTCCTGCTGTCACCTTGATTTTGGACTTCTAGCCTCCAGAACTGTGTGAGAATAAATTTCTACTGTTCTAAGACACCAAGTTTCTGGTAATTAATTATAGTAGCCACAAGAAACAAATGCAGGCTGCATATCTGTGTATCCAATCTTTGTATGCTGAGTTCCTACTATTTGCCAGGTACTGTACTAGGTACTGGGTATAAAGTAATGAATAAGAGATGTTAAACACATGCAATACTTATACTACCTTGAGAGTGTAAAATCAGTGTGTTCTTTGATGGTGCGGGGGAGATTTTTGTCCCAAATAAGGCAAACAATGGGTATGATTGTCCAGGCGAACAGGGAATGTGATGGCAACCATTACAGCACAGGAAAGATCGAAATCTCTAAGGAAAGTACCAACACCGTGAGACACACAGGAGCTCATTTGGGAAAGTATGTCTGGATCATAACGTCTGGAGATCAGTGATGCAAAACGATGCAGGGGATGCAGTCAGGGATGATGTCGCATAGGTCCTTGTGGGTTATCCTCAATATTATAGACATTACTCTAAGGGCAATCACAAATCTTCCGCAGACTTTTTGGAAGAAAGTAATGGGATTAGAGACATATTTAAGAGATCGCTCTGGTTAGTCTACGGAAAAGAAATTGGAAGAAGGCAAGAATGGGTACAGGCCACCAGATAGGAGGCCCTTACAGCGATCCAAGAAGAAAACAATAGTGGCCTGGACTCAGGTAGCAGAGAGTGAGAGATGTGGATTGATTAGAGATACATGTGGGAGAAAAATGTCACAGGACTTGATGTATAGGGGGAAGAATGAAACAGACAGATGTCTACCCTGTTCCAGGTGGACGAACTAGAAGAGAATCATGTTTTAGGGAAGCAGTGACCTTGGGTTCACTTTTTGGTTTGTTTTCAGAAGTATCTTTGAGACAGCTAAGTAGGGATATCATGTTGATCATCAAATATACAGGTAAAAAGTTGAAATGCGTTCTCTGGCCTGAAGATTAAATTCTTAGTCATCAGGATTTGAAGCAATGGGAATAAAAGATGTCATCTAGAGAGAGAATGGAGACAGAAAAGAACAGACTTGAAAAACAGAGGTACTCCTGAAGAATATGGAAATAGGCTTTAAAAAATATCAAGGAAGACCAGAGAAAACTGGGTGGGTGGGGTTATGGAAGCTGAGAGAAAGAAGTGGTTTAAATAGAAAAAGGTCAACGAGGTCAAAGTTGATCGGTGTCTTAGTGAGATGAAAATGTCTCTTGGACTTAGCATTATGGAGAGCATGGCTGACCTTAACCAAAACCAGAGATGTGGGCCATGGTGGACAGAGGCTGTGGGGTGGGGTGCCCATAGGCCACAGGGATGCAGAAGGCCAACAAGTTAGATGGTATTAAGTCAGGAGTCGATGCTCATCTTTGCCCTCATGTCTTGGTGCTTCAAAAGGTCCCTGATGTATTTCTGAGTTGCCTGAGATTGGCTTTCCATGCCCTGGAAGCTTGAATTAGAGATCAAGTTCAATTGCAGAGAAAGCCACTTATGTTCGCACACATGTTTGGACACCGAGATTCATCTTGCTGCAATAAAGTGAGTCTAGAAAGCATTGAAATGGAAGAAAAGGAGATGGATTATCCTGGAATGAGAGCGACAACTAGGACACTCAACCCTAATGAAAAACAAAAACATTCCAGCCTTCCAGCAGGAGTAGACAGGCTAAAAATCTCTGGACGGGATTTGCAGTTGGTCCCCCAACTCTCTTCCAGACCTACAGTTCTAGGAATTAGTTATCTGCTTCTCCACCCCATTCAGCTGTTCAAAGTAATGTGTGTGTGTTTGTAAACCTCTCCAGAGGTTCTGATATTCCAGGGGTGGGGGACAATTCTGGCACCTCATGGTTCAAAGAGGGTAGAGGATAGGCACCATGCCAGTGGCTTAGCCGAAGCGAATTCCAGCTCATATCTGGTCTTCGGGGGCAGTCTCCAGCTATTGGTGTGGATTTCCGGTTTCATTTCCAAATAAAATTTAAAAGACTACCTAAAGGTATAGGAACTGGATCCAAGAAAGCTTGATCAAAGGAGTACCTTTGGAAGACATTATAAAAACAAAATCCAAAGCCTCTTGTCTTTAAGGAGCTGAACGTCATAGCCTTTAGTTAACATGCATATTTTAGTTTTAAAAAGATGTATTTCTAAGAGAATTCATCTCCTCTTGATAAAAGGTGTCCTTTCCATGGCCTTTGAGTTTTGTGAAAATAATAAGCAAACAAACAAGCTTTTCTATCTAAGCTTGATCCCAAAATTGAATAGGTATTTTTTAGCTTTTTTTTGTCTTCATGTGTGTTCACTGTAACAAAAATCAGTGTTTTGTAGTCAAGCTACAGACAGAAACCCATGAGCGACATGATATGACTCACGAGATGGTGGAAATGACTTCTACTGCAGGGTGAGTGAGAGCTAAGCCCTGCACCCTTACAAAGAAGGGAACAAGCTTCAAGAAGGAGCGTATGAGAGGGGGCAGGGTGTGAGAAGGAGGAAGAAAGGGCAATCAGAAAATGCAGGGGACAAAGCCTGCATTTCATACACAACTCATTTTAGATATTTCTTTCATTTAATTCCTTCTTTGATTCTTGAAATAACCCTGCAAGGTAACTATTATTTATTATTCCTATTTTTGATATGAACAAACCAAATCTTCAAGAGATTAAGGAATACAGCTAGAAAAGAGGTGCTGTTGAGACTTGAATTTAGGTGTTTCTGATTTTTTTTTTTTTACTAATAATTCCTAAAACAATGTATTGCTTCCCTGAACTAATTATTCACGCTATTCAATGTCTACATGTTGATTGGCATATAATAGCTTTCTATCCCTGACTAGAATAATTTTTTAAAAAAGAGGAAAACGTGGTTAATACAGATAAAATCTAATTCAAATGGTGCCATATGGAATTTTCAAGTCAAGTACACATTCTTTAAATGAAAATGATAATAGTACTTACCTAACATGGTTATAAAGTTTTAAAGAGATCATGCATATATGATGCTTAATAGAATACCTGGAACATAGTATATACTCATTAAGTACTGGTTATATCATTTTGACTATTACCATTATTATCTGCCATGTGATAGATATTTTAAAGCTTATGTATTAAATGATAAATTTATTGGCAGTATTATAGATTTCAATCCTATGAATATCTAAATATACATTTTCAAACTATTGTAACCCTCTCTTAACTTGAAGTAACTTACAGTGCAAGAAAAAACCAGGAAGGTGTTTTTCTTAAACAGTTTTGGTATTTAAGACGATGAATTCTTAACAGAATTTCTTTTTATCAGTGTATGCTCAATCACATATATTATAAGTATTCACCAAAATCACTCTAGTAAAATTATTTTTGAAGACATGTCACGTAATGCAACATTATAGGTTAAAGAAATATTATAGTTATGCATTATTATTTATTGATAGTAGTTAGGGCCACCCTCCTATCCACATGCCTCACGTTTCCAAGTAGAGGGATTTTAATGTGGTGGGACATCCGTTTGAGTCCTTCCGGCCTCTGTCACCTCACTCAAACCTCCAAAGTATCAGACTGGTGAATTTGGGAGGAGAATGTGGACCTGATGGCCTCTCATTCCACTACCTGCTCCTTTCATCTCTGCTCCTTGTGCCACTGTTCCTACCTCGGCAGGCTCTGTCCTTGTGAAGGAGACCCACAGTCCTTTGGTTTCCCAGGGGCTGGGTGGAGGTGTAGGAAGCACATCGTTGCTGCGCAAATGAGGCACTTTCCCCCAGAGCTTCTGCTCACTTCTCATCTCTCAATTGGTCCTGACTTGGCTGAGGGTTGGCAGAGCTATTTGGGAGTCCCCTAAATTTCCAACAAATATGCCCTTTGTATTTAATGCCTCTGGGGAGAAATAGCACATAAAATAGCTACTGATTGTGTCCTGTCAATGTTTGGACCTATATAGAAAAATTAGCAAATAAAAAGGCTCTTTATTCTTGAGAAGTTTATGTAGTTAGCTAGTTCTAAATATTTTGATAGTTTATATATATTGACAGTTTTGTGAACCCCTAATCAAATATTAGTATTTCATGAAATGACATAGATTTAAGTACACTATGTATTTTGATCAAATGCAGACAAACCCTCAGATGTATTATATAACATAATTTACAATATGAAACAGCCTCTTTCTTTAAAGCCATCCAAGTGCCTGACTACATAAAGTTCTTGTTAGTAATTCAATGAGGGCGTGTATATAAAAGTGTTTTATAAGTTTCAAAACATTACATGCAGATAAATTGTAAATTATTATTTTGGTTATTATTATTCCAAACTTAGACTCCTTTCTCTATTCCCATCTAAGATTTTATTACATAAGGCATAAGCTAGTTATATGAGGGAAAAAGGGAATAGCCACCTCCTTTTCCTACTCTAGAACAATTTTTATCAAGTAGACTTTGTCAAGTAGAAGTTAACATATTATTCTTGCATTCCAACTTAGCAGTCTTTAACTGACAGGAAAATCAATGTCATTTCCTCAACAGCAAATTATATTCCACTTTCCTTGGAGTTGATAAATAAGGGAAAAATACCAACGGTCATTTAACTTAGTAGGATTTACTTAAATGAACTGCCAGAAAGAATTTAACTCTTAAAATAATTGATTTTTCTCTACGTCAGATGAAAAAAGTACAATAGAGTAAATGAAAGTCTTTTAAACAAAAGTAGTTTGCTGCTCATTAAAGGAAACATACAATACACTATAAAATTGAATTATCGAATCTTTGAAAAAAAATTATTTGCAGATTACTAACCAATTTTTTAAAGGAAGAAGCTTTAAACAGCACTCAGAGCATTTTGCGACCTGGCATGCATTGAGATGAAATTTTAAAACAAATAAGTATGACGACTCCATTGCTTTCTACATACTGATGCAGTAAAACAGCTGAAGTGTAGTAAGTGATTTGAAATTGACAAGTCTCATGACAGGCGATGGCAGCAGAGAGACCTCGAAAAAAATCCATACTGACCTCACTGCTGTTCAGCTCCTATCGACAGTTGTCACTCAAAAGGCGATATCACATAAAAGCTTTCCGATCTGTAGCTTAAGTTTTCCATAGTAGGGTGAAATCCTATTACCTTCTAACCCACCTCTCAGACATCTATGCTCTTATCTTCATGTTTGCAAAACCACTGACAGTTTCTCCTAGGTAAAATGTTTCCTACTCAAGTTGGTTCTTGTTATCATCCCAGCCCCAAATACTCTTCTAAAAAAATAATCGATTGTACAGAATGATATGCAGGTTAATTGTTTTGAATTGCCATCTCTTACCTTCGTGGGTTCAACTTAATTTTTCTAGGGCTGAAAACTTACTGGTATTTAAATTATGAGGGTTTTTTACATTTATTTTAATATATTTCAAACATTTAGCTTGAAACCCAGACATAGAAGAAGCTAATTGTAAACATCACTCATAACTTATAAAATGTATAGAATGTATAGACATAAGCCTAATATCCTCTATTCTAAAGAAGTTAGTTGAAAAATTAAAAAAGAAAATATCATACCCAATTTTGCCTATTTTTGTTTGATGTGGGATGATTAGCTTTGCTTAATTTTTCACCAGACTTTATATCTGTATTTGTAGACATAGTCTAGGATAAAAGAAATAGCAATATCCATTCTAAGTGCTCATCAGAAATCAGTCCAGAGAGAAAAAGAAATTTATAGGTGTTTTAAATCAGAAGAAACTAATGAGATCATACTTTTGTCATTGTGCTATCTGCCAAGGGACAGCGGTTTCCAACTCAGCTTAGTCATCCTGTTTTGGCATGTCCCCAGTTATCTTCGGACCTGGAGAGGGGGCTCTCATGACATACGCAAATCACGTAATTCTCCAAAATCATAAATTTATTCAAAAATAATTATGTAATACCTACTATTAATGCTTGCATCATTTCCTTTCCCTAGATGTCCTTTATTGACTCCTACTCATACTCAAATATTTAGGGCGGACATTAATGCCTTCATGAAGTCTTTCCCTGCTCTTTTTCAAACCTACCTTACTGGCAGAATGAATCACATTGTCCTAGGTATAGCTTTTTTTTTTTCTTTTTTTTTTTAATAAAACTTGCATTGAGATATAATTGACCTATCATAAATTTCATTCTTTTAAAGAATAAAATTCAATAGTATTTCATATATTCACAAGGCTGTACATCAATCACCATTACCTAATCCCAGGCTATTTTTATCACCTCTAAAACAAACCCCACATTATTGCCACTCACTCTTCACTCCCAATCTCTCCCACCTCTGCCCAGCTCCTAGAAACCAAGAATTTACTGGTACAATATGTGGCCTTTTGCGCTTGACTTTTTTCACTTGGCACAATATTTTTAAGGGTCATCCACATTACAGCCTGTCATTCCTTCTTGTCTGCCAAATACTATTCAATTGCATGGATATACCACATTTTGTTTATCCATTCATCAGTTGACAGTATTTTGGGTTGCCTCCAATTTGGAGCTGTTGTGAATAACGTTGCCATGAGCACTCATGCACACATTTTGTATGGACATATGTTTTCACTGTTCTTGGGTCTGTGCCTGGATGTGGAATCCCTGGATCATGTGGTCACCCATGTTTAACATTCTGAGAAACTGCCTAACTGTTGTCCAAGGTGGTTGCACCCTTTTATAATCCCTCCACGAAGGTTCTGCTTTCACCACAACCCCAGCAACACTTGTTACTGTCCATCTTTTTTATAATGGTTATTTTAGTATAAATTTGTTCAAAAAATATTTACTTAATATCTACTATTAATGCTTGTATTTTTTCCTTTACCTAGACCTTTTTTTTGACTCCCACTCATACTTGGAAACCAATAATTTGGTTTGGAGTATGAGTGTTACCCCACTGTGGTTTTGATTTGATTTCCCTTATGGTGAGTCCCTCTACATGACTAATGATGTGGAGCATTTTTTAACCTATATTAGAAGATCCTTACATATGGGTTCAAATATTATTGATTATCTCCCACACCAAAAATCCAGCTGGTATGTAGCAGGAACTCATTAATGTTTATAAAAGAAATGAATACATATATAATTTTAATAGTAATGTGCTTTTGAAGTACTCATAAGAAAGATCAAAATACCTAATGTCTATTATAAATATTTTTCTAAAATAACCCAAACACACTGATGGAGATATGTATACATGAATGTAAAACATGGATTCTTTAAATCCATTTTTAAAAACCAGCAAAAATATGTGTTTTTAAAATGATGCCTTATTTTACTTACATTTTTTTCTCCTTAGAAATCAATTTGAGACAAACAGCATGTGAAGACTCTTTATGGGAACAGTTTCACTCAGACTGGGTTGTAGCGGTGTTTCAGCCAACTTGATTATGGAGCCAGAAAACTAAGACTTGGTGTTTGTGGAAGGCAGAGGCAGATATAGATCTTGCACAAGAGCCTGTCCCCTGAAATTAGAGATAGATAAGAGATATGGATTTATTTTTCAGGATATGTTCCTTCCTGGATGTCAGATGCCATTTGTCACACCACCGACTTTGCTGTCTATCAGGATCTAGGTAAAAAGGTATTTCGGAGCTTAAAGAGTTTCTCTCCACATGGCATTTAGCCAAAGAAGTAGTCTCAATTCCTCTGAGAAGTTTAGAAAGTTGAAGAAAACCACAACGATGCACCATTGTATTTGGCAGGTTAGCTTTGTACCTCAGCTACTGACTAATTTTGAATCTACATTAATTCAATTGTTTTTCCAGCATGATTTTAATAAATTCTACATCCTTAGTCTAAGTATAACCCAAATGGCTGTAAAAAATTTTTGCGAAGGTGGCAAATCTACTACCAGTGAGTAACTAAGAAACTAGGAGAATCAGTTCATTAACAGTCGCAGGTGAGAGCATAGACTGACAAAATGTTGTTTCAAAAGACTAAAAAATGGACATACCTAGTGATGCAGGCAGTTTATTTTTAAACATCCTAATAGGCTAACGACAGAGGTTGGACTTAATAAATCATGGTATACACATATCCATACAATGGAATGTTACACAGACATTAAAAGTCATCTTGTAGAAGACTATTTAATGATGTAGAAATTTTCAAGGTATATGAAGTTAAAAAGCAGATTACAAAACTATATGTATGTTATAATCAATTCTCTTTCTTAATGCATATGTATTTAAATGTATACTGACAGAGACTGTCAATAATACTGGCTCATTCTGTGTGCGCGTGCGCGCGCTCGCACACACAGGCACACACACACACACAGGCATAGGGGAAAATACTGAACTCTGAGTAGTGACACAATGAGTAACTTTTATATTCTTATTTGTGCTTTTTTGGTCCACATTTCATGATTGACTACTTATTATTAAATGGCATATTACTTTAAAAAAAAAAAAAAAGCAGTGTTCCTGGTTAAGTACTATGTATAAAAGAGTCCCAGAACTTAAGAGACAATATTTTCCATATGACTAATTTTGTGGAAGTTGGCAATTCGTGATATAAGGAAAGTATAAATATACACACACATATAAACGCATGTCACCACAAACAGAGTAAAATGTTTTTTGAAGCTACTTTTAGCTTTTGCTTTCTGTCTTGGTCTGTTTAAGTTTTTCAGGTTAAAGAGGCTAGTGCAGAATTTGGCAGGGATTTCTCTTGTGCAATCCCACGTTACTCTGACAGGCAGCTTCCGCTTGAGTTGTTTCTCTCTCAGCCCTGGCCCCACTCCTGCTCCTGAGAGGAGACTTATCTGCTAGTGAAGCTGGCTCTGCCCCTTTTGGGCCTCTTCCTCCGCAGGGCCAGTCCTCAGGACACAGGCTCAGCTCCTCTCTGAGGGATTGTCCCTGGAGTAGGTAGTCTTGCAACTGCCTGTGGCTGTTAAGCCCTGTCTACGTGGGTAGGCAAGATGGTCTAATCTACCATACAGCACAAAAGACCCAGCCAGAGTTGTACCCATATCCTCAAATTGAGCTTTACTCAGTAATAAATATGATCTTTAAAATCTATGTCTGATACACTGAAGCAATTGTTTTTCTTATATGCCACAATGAATGATTGGAATTTGAGAGTAAAAACACAATACCATTTGCATTGGCACCGAAAACAAACACTTAGATCTAAATCTAAAAATGATGTACAAGATCTATGTGAAGAAAAATTTTAATAAAAAGAAATCAAAGAAGATCTGAATAAATGGGGAGATATTTCATGTACGTGGATAAGAAGATTCAACATTGTCAAGATGTCAGTTCTTTCCAACTTGATCTATAGATTCACCACAATCCCAATTAAAATCTCAGCAAGTTATTTTGTGGATATTGACAAACTGATTTTATAGTTTATACGGAGAGGCAAAAGACCCAGAATAAGCAACGCAGTATTGAAGGAGAAGAACAAAGTCAGATAACTGACATCACCTGACTTCAAGACTTAGTATAAAGCTACAGTAATCAAGACAATGCAGTATTGGAGAAAGAATAGACAAATAGATCAATGAAATAGAATAGAGAGCCCAGAAATAGACTACATAAATATAGTCAACTGATCTTTGACAAAGGACCAAAGGCATTACAGTGGAGCAAAGACGGTCTTTTCAACAAATGGTACTAGAACAACTGAACATCCACATGCAAAAAAAAAAA
>NW_011888902.1:1353244-1354787 GCF_000151845.1 Pteropus vampyrus
GACAAGCCACAGACTAGGAGAAAATATTTATAAAACACATATCTGCTAATTGACTGGTATCCAAAATTACAAAGCACTCTTAAAATCCAACAATAAAAACCAAATGATCTAATTACGATCTATGTCTATCTCCTGTATCCATATGACAATTGGTTTTTATCTTGGAAAAGAAACGTGATTGTTTACACAACCTTCCCCTACAAGAACCCTGATGAAATCGTTATATGAAGATGTTCGGAGAAGGCAGAATCCTCAGACATTTCATGAGCAACCTTTAGTGAGCTGAACCTAATTGGGCTGCTCATTGAAGAGAGGTGGGACAGACTGGCGGGAACATATTAATTTGTTTCTGTGGGGTACATCGAAGAAACAGAGACAGAATCTCATGTGAGGGAAAAAAACAAAATGGGTTGCATTGAGAGGTTGGATTTTTTTTTTTATTATTAGAAAAAGAGGTAAGACAAGCTAAGTTTACAAACTCCAGCTCGAGAGGCAATGCATCCTATGGGAGTCTTAGCTCTGTTTCTTACAAGCTGTGTGAGCTTGGACAAGTCACTCAACCTCTGGGGCAGAGATCTCAGTTTCTTCATCTGTAAAATGGGAATAATGATACTAGTGAGCACTTAATAAGCATTAGTTTTTAAAACAAAGAGAAAAAACAGGAAAGTGGATTGTTCTCTTATGCTCCCTAATTTTTTATTCAAACTCCAGACGAGCTCTGTCTAATTTGGGGGGTTAGGGTAGTTTATCCGAAAGATCTTAAGAAAGAGATGAAAATGAAACGATCACCTCCACCATATTAAAGCAGAGCACTAAGCAAAATTTTTTTTAAAAAGGCATTATAGAGATACTCCTGAATCAGAGGCTGAATATTTGGAGGTAAAATGCTTAAAATCAACTGCTTAGGATCAACTGCAGAAAGATAAGATGCTTTTGAAAAGCAATGATAATGACATCCCTACCTAAAGCAAGAAAACACTTGCTTTGGACCACCAGAGACACAGTGATCTTTTTTTAAACTCACCAAGCTTTGGTCTCTATGAGGTGGGAGAAACTGCTGTGATACTTTGCTGTGACATAATGTGACTTTGTATAGAGCTAAGGGATAGGGCCAGAGTCACCTGACTCATTTTATACCTGAACTTTTGCATCTATCAGGAATGACCAGCAGATCCCCACTGAAAGTTACTAAAACATAGTTTTAGCTCAATAAGTATAGTTGCTATTCTTGGTATTACACTAATGAATATTATTAAAGAGGTTAAATGCTTGTTCTCTAGGTCATAGAGCAAAGAAAAGATAGTATTAGAATGGGGCCTTTCTTCCATCTAAACCTAGATGCTTTGAATTGCATAGGCTATAGAGCAAACTCAAACTGTCATTGTGAGGTTTAAGCAAAAAGCACTAGTTATGTGAATGACTAATTTGAAATTCTATAGAATCAGCACAGGAGAATATTTTTTACAAATAAATCAGGCTTATGTCTTTGGAGTTTATGTTACTGCAAGTTAGCCAAAAAATATTTCCAAGTGAGATATGTAGA
>NW_011888902.1:1354837-1360940 GCF_000151845.1 Pteropus vampyrus
CTCATTTTATACCTGAACTTTTGCATCTATCAGGAATGACCAGCAGATCCCCACTGAAAGTTACTAAAACATAGTTTTAGCTCAATAAGTATAGTTGCTATTCTTGGTATTACACTAATGAATATTATTAAAGAGGTTAAATGCTTGTTCTCTAGGTCATAGAGCAAAGAAAAGATAGTATTAGAATGGGGCCTTTCTTCCATCTAAACCTAGATGCTTTGAATTGCATAGGCTATAGAGCAAACTCAAACTGTCATTGTGAGGTTTAAGCAAAAAGCACTAGTTATGTGAATGACTAATTTGAAATTCTATAGAATCAGCACAGGAGAATATTTTTTACAAATAAATCAGGCTTATGTCTTTGGAGTTTATGTTACTGCAAGTTAGCCAAAAAATATTTCCAAGTGAGATATGTAGAATATATTTTGAATAGATAAGAATAATTTTCAGTTATCAAATTAATAGTTGGTATGTGGCTAGGCACTGCTAAAACATAATTTGTTCCCATGGATAGGTAAATCAGTCCCAAAATATTGAGTTTATAATATTTGTTTGCCCAGCAAACTTTGCTTATAAGACTGTGCAAAGTTAAATCAGTCTGCACTAAGTTTTTAATTTAATTAAAGTCTATATTTTAAGGCACTTCAAAAGAAATATAAATATAAAACGTGAGCTGAATAATTCCAAAAGTTTCTGTAAAAACCTTTTGATCTCTGGTGGACAAAGTATAAATAACCTCATTGTCTACTACTCATTCCGTCTGCCCGAGCACTGAAACTTCAGTTGGACACAGAATGCTTTAATTTGGAGATAAAGAAGGTGGTTGTTGTTGTTGTTGTTTTCTAAGTAGAAAGCATACCATAGAGAATATGAATCACTAAGGGTGACATTAAATCTTGCAAAGAGATAATATATATCTCTGTGGTAGCTTAAGAGACTAACAATAAATGTTAAATATTAATAAGATTGTGGAAAATCCTCGTGGAGATGGTCATAAAGCAACACCAGAAAAGGAGAAAAGACAGAAAATGAAAAGCAGGAATCTATGTAGTGGTCCTTTCTGTAGTGCATTGTATTCTTTATATTTGGGGGAAAAGTATATAAAGAGAAGCAAAATGTTTTTTTTTTCTACAGTGAAGAAATAAGTTTAGGAGTATATAAAACTTTTATGAGTACATAATATTCTTCAGAGACAACTAGGCAATGGGCCCTTCTCTTTTGCTGTGAGACCAAAGGAAAATTAGCCATAAGAAGAGTCTACTTCTAGAATCTTGAGAGCGAATCCCTTTGCTTTTGAGTTCCTGGGTTTTTGTCTTGTTTTGTGTGTGTGCTTGCTTTGGTCTCTAGGGATGACAGAAACGATAGTGCTGACAGAGGACGGGGGTGTCCACCCATCGCTCCAAGAGTGCCGGCCAGCTAGGCCAGCACGAGCTTTACCTCATGGCTCCTCTTCAAAGCCTGAGGCCTTCCAAGTCTCTGAGTATTTCTGCAGACCAATTATGAGGGAGAGGGTTCCTGTCAATAACACTGGCTCACGCTGCACTTAATTCTGAAATGAGTCCTACTTTTAGACTCTCTCTCTTCTGCCCTGCCTGTTCTGAGCCTGATGGATAGGGCACTTGGGCTGGTGGTCTCTGACAGAGGAAAAAATGCATTTTCTCACACAGAAAAAAGGAATGGAGAGCAACAGAAGAAAATCAGAAAAAGGCAGGAAATCCCATGAGGTAGGAGAAATGCTGCCAGCACTTTGCTGTGATATAATGTGGCTTTGTAAGGAGCTAAGGGACAGGGCCAGGGTCATCTGGCTCATTTTATGCATAGACTTTCACATCCATCAGAAATGACTGGCAGATGCATCGCCAAAAGTTACTAAAACACAGTTACAGCTCAATTAGTACAGTTGTTATTCTTGGTATTACGCTAATATTATTAAAGAGATTAAATTCCTGTTCTATAGGTCATAGAAGGATCTAAACTTCAAGCTTACATCCTTTTGAGGGCTCACTTCCATGTCTAGTTTGAATTGCTACACTGGAAACAAATAGTCTGGATATCCTGGAGACAGTGAGCACAATAGCAAAGGAAAGCATCAAAGGAAAAGACCAAATCCAGCTGAAGGCTAAATGCAGCATGCTGGGGCCCATGGGGGACATCATGAGGGTCTCGGGGAAGCATGTTCCCTCTCCATCCAGATGCAGAGGAAGCTGGAGGGGCCAAGATCCATAGAAGGCTGGAGGGTTGGGGGTTAGGGGGTGGGGATAGGGGTGGGGGTGGTGTTGTGTGTGTGTGTGTGTGTGTGTGCGTGTGTGTGTGGCTATGTGGCCCACACATCTCAATTTTATAATATTGCCTGAATCTATCTGAGAAATGAAAATGGAATGATGGAAATGGTAAAACAGGGATGTATCTCTGGTGCTCTCCTTTTTCAAGCATTACTTCCTCCTTCTGCCCAGGCGGGTCTATTTCTTTTTTATTTCCTTACTTCTATCATTCTTTTACTGGTACCCACATTCAATCTCAGAATTACTCATTACCATCTTCCTTGTCTTCCCAAGAACATTGACATGTCCCTTGCCTATCTCTCACCCCTATAGGTTTGCTGCCTGTAACCAAAAAGGTTGAGGCTGTAATAAAGGACAAAATGCATTTATTTGGGCAAAAAGAGTTGCAGCCTAGAAGACACAGATTCGGGTTGCAACCTAAATTGTGCTCTGAAAAAAAAAAAAAAAACAAAGAAAGGCAGGGTTTATAAAGACAAATGTAACAAAGCGTAATTCTTTTATGTAAAGGAAGGATCCTGGCTGGTTAACAGGGATTGGTTCGTTCCAGTATGCAAACTCAGAAGGCGTATACTGGGAGGAGGTCAAGTCCTTACATGTCCACGTAGCAGTTGCTGTTCCAAGCTCTTCATGGCTCAGCCTTGAGATGAGTTTAGCAACAAGTTTTCTTACTTGATAGCAGCTGAGAACTGAAGCAGCTGAGAACTGAAGCAGAGAATGTGCGTAGGACTACTTCCTTACGAGCCTCCTGACTCTATTTCAAGAGATTCTCTTAGCAATGCTTATTCTATTCGGGTTTCTCCACTATCACTGTATTTCATGCGGTTCCATGCTCATGGACCTCTGCTGCTGGGTGAAAGGCGTGTTGCTATATTCTATGCATATTTATACTTAGGACTCAAGATATTTATATGACTTTCATTTATGTCACTGAAATGAAGTTTTGGCCTTCATTTCTAACTGAAGCCAGTGTTTGAGTCCAAATAAAGTCAAACGCCAAAAAGTCGATCACGTATTAATTTCTAAAAACCATAACCCCAAATTAGAGAGTTTGCTTCCCACATACACAGCTGGCATGTTAAAAATGCGTCGTAAGAAACTTTGCAAATGAGTCTAACCCGCTCTTGCTTCTCACCAGCTCGCTTTAGCCCAGGGTGCCCTGAAATGAGAAACCCTGAGTAACTGAGTGGAGGTGTGTGAGGAAAACATTTCCTCAGATACCCTGTCAACGGCGAAGATGAGAGGATGACATTTTTAAAAGACAGAGAGGGGAAAAAGTGACAGGCCAGCCTGACCAAAAAGATAGCAGCAGAGCTGAACCCATGATTTCAACTTAGATATGCAACCTAGTTGCCAAGATAGCTGTGTCTGAGATATCTTGGGAAGAAACAACATCCTGGATTGATGGGCTAGACGTGAGGGAGTCTGTGGATTTAAAAGCGTCCATCCGGCCTGTCTGCCCCAGACCTTGCTTGGTAAAAGTCTGTCTTGAACTATGCCACTCAGACAGGAGTTAAAAGAGGCCCATGCTGGAGCAAAAAAGTCCCGATGTGGAAGCTGGAGGTTGCCTACATTCTTATTCAGTGTTTCTGCAGCTCTCCCACATTTTACTTTGTACCCAACTTTGATTTCTTTTTATATCTTTTGTTATTTGTAAATTGCTTTAAAGACAAAAATCAGGACTTGTCCGTTATTAAATTCCTCACTAGGGCTGGCACAAAGCTTTGAACATGGTACTATTCTCATTAAAGTTTTTTAAATCGGTGAGTAACATCAGCAATGCTTAGGAATTAAAGAAACCAGGACTCAGGACTGTTTGTAGGTGATGAGGTTATTCCACATTATATATATTAGAAGCCATAAAGGTTTGCAGGGAAGTTCGAGCCGACAAAGTTTTGAGTCCTGACCCAAGCACTCTGCCATGTGATATTGAATTGCTTTTGCCACATGTGTTCACTTCTGGGCTCGTCCTGAGCTGCTTGCCTTAGCTTCCTCATCTCTAAAATGGAAATGATAACAGAGCCTACTGCACAGAATACAGGAGTCTCCCCTTATTCACAAGAGATATGTTCCAAGACGCCCCGTGGATGCCTGAAACGGCAGATGGTACCAAACCCTACCCATACTATGTTTTTTCCTATACATAAGCACCTATGATAAAGTTTAATCTATTAGGCACAGTAAGAGAGTAATGACAGTAAATAACAAAATAGAATAACATAACAATGCGCTGTAATAAAACTTACGTAAATGTGGTCTCTCAAAATACCTTACTGTACTATACTCACCCTTCCTGGCGTGACGACGCAAGACGACAAAATGCCTTATTAAACTGAGAGCTTTCGCCTTTTCTCTTCAAGGAAGCTCTTTATGGCTTCTCTTCAGCACATTGGGAGTGCCAGCGTCACTACCCGCGCACTTCGGGCCATTATTAAGTAAAACTAGCAAGACTTGAACCCAAGCACTGTGATCCCACAACAGTCGATCTGGTCGTGGAGCCGGCTACAGTGTGGAGACGCCAGACGAAAAGATGATTCACGGCATGGGCGGGACCAAAGCAGGGCTCGTGAGATTTCATCAGCCACTCAGTCTCCAGTGGGGCAGAGCAAGCCAACGGAGATTTCGTCAGGACGCCCAGTCCCACGTGGACGGAACAAGCCAACGCGAGATTTCGTCACCCACGTGGACGGAACAAGCCAACGCGAGATTTCGTCACGACGCCCAGTCCCACGTGGACGGAAGATTTCGTCAGGACGCAATAGAACACGAGGTTTCCTCACGCTACTCAGAACAGCACTCATTTTAAAACGTGTGAAGTGTTTATTTCTGGAATTTCCCTTTTCATATTTTTGAATTGCGGTTGTCGTGGGTAACTGCGACCATTGACAGCAAAACTCCACTTAAGGAGACTACAGAAGTAGTAGTACCTGCTTCAAAGCGCCAAGCTCCTCGGAAGGGTAAGTCTCATAATCTTGGGAAGAGTTCATGGACGTCCCACGGACAAGCGGCCTTAGTACATTCTCTAGAACATATCAGGTGCTCGTTAGACAAGAGCTATTAATAATAAATAACAATAACCCTGCCATTCTCACTTTCAACTGTGGGTTTATTTTGAGTGACAGTATTTACTCCTATATTGAAAAAATGACAGCATCCTAATAAATGCTCTCTAGCACTCTCCTTAAATACTAGCATCACTGCTCCTGCCACGTGAAGGTCGAAGTGTGTTTTGATCATTTAATCAAGGTCTTCCTAATTTTTTATTAAAAATATTAAGATAATGCATTTAATACATGTTAAAATCTTAGCGATTATACAGAGTATTATGGAGTTGCTTGTGGAATGATAGTAGCTGCTATTCATTCATGATCCGCCGCGTGCCTCGCCCTGTGCTGGGTGCTCCTAATTCCCAGACGGGCCAGGATTTAGCTCCATTTTACTGATGAAGGAGCTAAAGCTCAATGGTTAAGCGACTTCACATAGTCAGAAAGTAGCAGAGACGTGATCTGAAGTGGGCTCTGACTTCAGTCCGGGCCCTCGCCAGGACTCCTGACATTTCAAACAGTCGCAGTCAGGATCTGTACCAGGTGACTTGTGCAGGGTCTTCACGGTGGGACTGGACTCACCAAGCCTGTTTCAGAGGCCCAGGCGCGAGTCTTCAGCCTGTTTTCCGGGATGCCGCTGCAGCATTTGAACCCCGTGCAGAACCGCCACTATAAATGATTCATTTTGAAAGTTGGGTAATGTGCCTGATGCATTCAATACTCCCAGTAAACAACAAAGAACATTTGGAGAGTGGGCGCTCCACCACAGGAAAGAGCCTC
>NW_011888902.1:1362255-1367519 GCF_000151845.1 Pteropus vampyrus
TTGAAAGTTGGGTAATGTGCCTGATGCATTCAATACTCCCAGTAAACAACAAAGAACATTTGGAGAGTGGGCGCTCCACCACAGGAAAGAGCCTCTTTCATCTTAATCCGTGCTTCTCTGTGCACACCTCTCCTTGTCCTTCAGCATTTCCATGTCCTTCCCCTCATTGCACACCCATGATGTGTGATTAGGGCATAATGGTACAAGTGCTCTTGCCAACATTCCCCGTTATTTTAATTTTCCTTAACTATTCTCTGGTGTCTGCTGAGTTTGGAAGACCAGGGTGAGGAAAAAAAAAAAAAAACTCTAGCTTCGGCACACCTAGTTGAAGGAATGTGTACAGTGAATGTTCACAATTGCCTTTAGTTCTTCCTTGACCAATGTCCGCGAACGGAGCTCCTGTTATGTGCCAGGCACCATCTTGGGCTGACAGTGATGTGAGGAATATGGTGCCTCAAGGAATTCGCAGTTGTGAGGTGGAGATGGGCAGGCAAAACAGGTTTTACCCTAATACAGCAAGTACGGTGGTAGCAACTCATACAGTGGGTGATGCCAGGACGCGGAGGAGTGTCAGCAAAGCCAGTCGCAAATGTTTCGGTCAAGTATGTGATGTGTCAGCGAAGTGCAAACTGCTAGGTGTTATGACATCAGTGGACCTCAAGCCGTGGACCCTGTAACAACACCTTGATACCTACCAAGTACAGGAACTATTCGAGCACTGGGGACCCAGAGGGAAGAAATAGAATTGATAGGAAGGAAATTCCAGAAGCATAGTCTTCTGCCATTGATGTTATGTGACCTTAGTAAGTTACATCACTCTTTGGGGCTTTCTTGACCTGTACAAGAGAGGAATTGAAGATAATCACTGAAATTCTTTTGTTAGCTTTAACTCCTTAATAATCTATGAGATTTCTAAAGAGTTTGATGTTTTTCACCAAATAGTGTCCCAGTGAGTACAGCCAAGAGTCGAGGTGCCGGAGTTCAAGGAGGACAAAATCTGCGTGGTCCCTGCCCTCATGGAATTCTTCAGCTATGTGGGAAATGGTTTTAAACAAACAAACAAAATCCATAACTACGTATCACCAACGGTAAGTGCTTCAAAAGAAAAGTTTTTCAAAACCATTTCATTCTCTTAAGTAGCTTGAACTTGTGTTGCTGGGTCTGTTTTGATCATTTATGTATGTGGCTAACAAAACTGAGTCTTGTCAATGGAGTACTTTCTGAGTGACATTTGTCCGGGTGTCACCAATGACCACACGAAAGCCCAGGCACCCAAGAGAATGGAGGCGCGGCTGAGTCACTGGGCACCATTGGCCATTCTGCTCCTTAGACACTCCGGTGCCTCTGACAGCTTAAGACGGCTGGCCGATGAGAAAGCAGCAGCAAGCCCAGGCTGGAGAGGAACAGGAACCACAAATCTGTGGCAGCCAGATCTAATTTGGCCCATGACACCTAGGGGTAACTGCGAACTGACAAGTGTTTGCTGCTCAGGCTGCAAGCAGACAGCAGAGAGAGGATGGAGGTGCCTCTGAGCAGCATACAGCTGTCCAGAGTACATCATCCTGGCCAATGGGATTTGGCAATTGAATGGCTCGCCAGGGAGAGCTAGGTTTCACTGTGAGCAATTGTTTAAATCCATGCTTTAAAAGGCTAAGTGCTTCATCCTCGATCATATATGGCACTTTGATGAGATCGCTGCAGGGTAAAAGAGAGGAGAGGGAGAAGGACATTCGAGGTTTCAGCTCTCTCGTGTTTACATTTACGACTGTGAATTCCCGAAGTTGTAAGTTACTAATCAGATTCACAAGGATGAATAGTACCAGTCAGGCTTTATACTGTGCATTTTCCTCAAAAGTTCTCTAGAAAGATTGTCACGTTTTTCTCATCACGACACTAAAACTATCCACATAGCTTATCTGGTTTAAAAAAACCCCAAAACATATTTAAAAGATACAGCCTGCTTAAGTGACCCATTCAAGGTCACCTAGCAAGTGAGTACCAGGACTAGGAAGAGAACTGGGGAGTCTAAATTTTTCGCTCTCTGTAATGAGCCAGGCAAAGTTTCTTATTTTACCGTTGCATTCTCAGGAACTGAGCAAACTTAGCCTACAGCAAACTTCCATCTTGGAGGGAAATATACTTGGTCAACTCATAAACTGGCGAATTCACAACAGAAAAAAAAGTCCCTATGGAGAACAGGAAGAAGAAGTCTTGAATGTAATTCCCAGGCCACATTCCCGTCTCAGGCAAGCAATGGCATTAGCTTTTTCATGCCTGGCTCAGCGCCAAGCACAAGAACTAGCCCTCTCTCTGGCTTGGCTTCAGGACAGAGAACTTGGAAATGAAACGGGGCGAGGATAACTTGTTCTCGAGTAGAAGAAAGGGAGTCTAGGCAAGACGATGCACTGCAGGTAGCTCTCTGCTGCCAGGGCACTCCCAACCCCTTTCAAAGCTCGTTTTCCAAAAGTTATTAATGCAAGAGCTTTTTGACACATAGCTCTGCCGGGCAGTGAGAGTAACATCAAGTGGAAGTAAGAGCGAGTGAAACAGCCAAGGTACCTTGGTGCTATGGTGAGGACTGTCATTCTGTGCAGCATGCTTCCAGCTTGGAGCTGTTTTTAGGGTTCGGGGGTTTGGTTCTGCCCTGGTTCTCTCACTTGCATGTTTTTCCAGTGATCCCCTTGCCCAGAGTGAGTCATTTTCTAAGCTTACTCATTTCGGTATCTTTGTGAGAATTAGAGAATCGGGTGTGCTTAGGGGATTCACATTATGTAAATTCAAGTGCAGCACCTACTGTGTGCCGGATACTGCCTTATGTGTTGAGGATTTAAAGACTGTCCATACACTCTAGAAGTACACTGTCTAATTCGGGGAGAAAGACAAACTCAGGTGAGCCGAGAGAAGAGGCATCTAATCCATCTCGCCAGAATAGGGGCACACCTGAATTGAGTTTTGAGGGGATGAGCCAGCTACACGCAGCACTAGGAGGTGAAGGCCTGAGTTCCGGCCTGAACAAAGCACAGAGGTGGACAATAGCATCAGGGCACAGTCGATTTCAGGACTCAGAGGCAGTGTCCTGAGATTTAGACGGCTTGCTGCGCTGGTCTCAGGTTCCTCCTCTGCAAGGCGAGAGGGCGTCCTCCAATCTTGGCTTTTTTCTGAGCACATTTCCCATGAAAAGGATGGATTTGGAGGGGGATTTACCTGAGAGGCTCATCCAGCTCTATACGCCTCTAATACCATTTGTTTGTTTGTTTTAAAGATGGATATCATAGCTTTGTTTAAAGATGCCAACATTGCAACACACAGGAATTTGCATCTTTGAATCTATCGAAATCCATGATGAAAGATTTTTTTAAAATTGTGTTAAAATATACATAACACAAAATTTACCATTTTAGCCATTTTTAAGTGTATAATTAGTGGCATTAAGTAAATTCACATTGCTGTGCAATCACCACCATCCCTTCCAGAACTCCCTCATCATCCCTCACTGAACCTCTGAACCCACTGAACAATAATTTCCCCCTATCTGCATACCCCGACCCCTAGCCCCTGGTACCTGCCCTTGTTTTGAATCATTAACCTTTTTCCTTTCATGTCAGAAGTCCCAGGCTGCTTTGCCACAGCGTGAGATAAAAAGAACTATCCAAGAGGACAGACAGCTCCTGACAGAGGGACAGCCATAAGCGATTCGGTTCTTGCTACAGTGCTCGTTAACTGTGCATTTTGAAGCAGCATCAAGAGTTTCTAACCCCCCCACCCCCACCCCCGCCCACCAACACCCTAGAGCGTAGAACCCACCAGGGAAGCTTGAGCTCCTCCTAGAGTTTAGTGTCCATATTGCAACAATTCGGACAAAAACACCAGGCAAAAATCTTGAACTGTGGGTGGATTCGGGAAAGGAAGTGAGAGGACAAGATTTGAAGGCCAGTGAGGAGTTTCCAAGGACAACCTATCTGTGCTTCTAAAATAGTGCTTTCTTCTCTCTCTCCCTCACTCGCGGGTCTGCGTTTCACCATCCTGCCAACCCTTAAGTCCCTTTTGCTTCCTAGACCGTCCAGAATCATTGATAATGCTGATGCTTTGATCAGCAACGCTGTTCTTCAAGTCAGTTCGCAACGAATGTTTCAGCAAGGGGCCACTGTGTTCCCAGGGATGGCAGGAATCAAGTGACACATAACACGCAGACCCTGGCCACCTCTGGTCCCAAAGGCTGGCTTATTAGAACGTCTCATGGGATGAAAGCCTTCCTGTTTCTGCACTAATCCTTGCTGGCTGGCCAAGTTCCAACTCGGGTAATTATGTTCTCCCTTACCCAACTTCCCCCTGGCCGTTTTCATCCTTTTGCATCTTCTTCAGATTTTTAGTTCTTGTGGTGTTTTGCCCTTGATGCATTTTTCTGAAGAGATTTTGCCTGTCAGTGAGAGGGCAGACGGGAGCAGGCCCATTGGCACTGGTGTGATCTGCAAAAGAATTATAGGACCAAGTGAAGATGAGGGAGCAGTGCCAACCAGGGCAGAACCCTGGAGAAGAGGGACCGCGGGCGAGACCACCCCCCGACCCAATCCCCTTCCCCAGGCAGGTGCATAGGTAAACCACGGCTGTTCGAGTTAGCCAGTTCTACCGCTCCTTGCAAATGATTCTAACTTATCCTCAAATAAAACCCCTACTGCTTGGGTGTTGCCACTGAGCCCTGTGTTTCCTGAGTTTGATTAGCAAATGGTTTAGTGTTCGGTTCCCCAGGGTTAAAATCTAGACTTTGCTTTGGGATAAAGGGGTTGTAGACATTTTTTGGTTATTCAGATTTTTTAAAATCTCTAGAACGTGCTAGCGATTTCTTCTCAGTAATTAAATTTTAAATATCATCTAGCCTTCAAGATGTGATCAATTATGTGACACACTTCAACTCATAAAGCATGTATTGAATATCTGTGCCATCTTCCACCTATGTGACACTAAAGAACAGGGTCACATAGGAATAGTTAGCTAACAACGTCATGCTTTGGTTTTTCTCGTTCGTAAACTGAGGATGATAAGAATAACTACTTCATAAGATTGTTGTGATAATTAAATAGGAGTGCATGAAAAGCCATTATTATTATAAAACATTGTATTAATTAACATGTTGTGGAATTAATCTGAGATAATGTAATACTTAAAAAAAAAAAAAAAACCTCTTTAAAATAAAACGAAGATATCAAGATAACTAAGCAGTGGTCCCTGCCCTCAATATGCTATGACCCAATGAAGAACTCATTTAT
>NW_011888902.1:1368719-1379122 GCF_000151845.1 Pteropus vampyrus
ATAATTAAATAGGAGTGCATGAAAAGCCATTATTATTATAAAACATTATATTAATTAACATGTTGTGGAATTAATCTGAGATAATGTAATACTTAAAAAAAAAAAAAACCTCTTTAAAATAAAATGAAGATATCAAGATAACTAAGCAGTGGTCCCTGCCCTCAATATGCTATGACCCAATGAAGGATTCATTTATTTTTCTTCATTGCTGAAATACTAACACCTAGATCCATGCCTAACATTTATAGTGGGTAGCTAATAAATATTTATTGATAGAATGAACATATAAATGACACAAACTAACAGAAAGGAAATTACCGATGGGAGGAATTTAGCTTCGTAAAGGAGTTTGCATTTGATCTGAACCTTGAAGAATGAATATAATCTTGGCAGACAGGGAAGGAAGTGGAAGACAGTCAAGTCATTCACTGGAACAGTGTTTCCCGCTCATTTTTGGATCATAGCACACAAAGGAAGTGATGGTTTTGATACAGAACTCTGACCAAAGGCTCCACACAAGAGCATCGCCCCGAAGAGAACAGAGACCTTGTCTGTCATGGACGACGTTGTAGTCCTGACATCTAAGATCATACCTGGCACATTTTAGTTGCACGGGAGCAGAGAAGAAAGCATGGGTCATCACAGAGCTGGTGCGTAAAGGCGTGATTGGGACACAGGATTCATAAGAAAATGTAGAAAGTGTCTAGGAATCACAGTTTGTGGCAGATGTAGGAGAGTTTTGAATACTGCACGCAACTGACCTCTCTTCAGTAGGACGTGGGATCCAACAGAGATTTTGGAATAGAGAGCTCTTAGTAAGGAAAAGAATTCTGAATGGGGGCTATGTCAAGGACGGAGTGTGAAAACACAAGGCAGAAATCAAGAAGGTGGCTATTTGTACTGTCCGAGCGGCAGACAGTGAGCAACTGACATAAGCAGAGGGGATGTGAAAAGAGGTGAATTTGACACTTGAATTCAGAAATATCAGTAGGACATCACTGGATTGAATGGAAAAGGGCAAGCCAAAAGTCACATTACTACTAATTGGCTACTTTACCTTTCACAGTGTACTTTTGCCTACTTTCTCATCTACGGAATGAGAGACCTGAACTATTCCTTTAGTCCCATTCATTTCTAGTATTTTAGAATTCTCTAATCTTATCAAATTCCTAATGAGTTAGCAAGGTCTCACCTACTCAGCCCCATACCTCCCACCACCTCGATTTGTGGTTGCATTTCAGCTTCTTACCTTGGATCTCCTTTGTCCTTTGAAAAATTTCGGATGAATAGTTCATTAATTTATAGTATGTAAGTCCTCAGGGCACCGACTAGAGTAGTCTTATCCTACTGCTTAGTATTCAACTAGTATTTTCTTCCCTCCCTCTATCTCTTATTTGGTCTTCTATAAAGACACCTGACATAGACCTTTTTCTTTTCAGTAAGAATTGTTTCTTATTATTTTTTTGTCAATACGAATTTGTCATACAACATTGATGAAAAAATATGAAGGATGAATTAATGGGTGGGTGAATGAATGAATGAATGAATAAACGAAATGATGAAAGAGAGACATCCCTTGGATTATGTCTTACTGGACCCTGGAAAGTTATAGTCTGGTGCATTATGATAGGGGACTGGTAACATATTTTATTATTTTCTCTCCTTGAGAACTCTTAAGAATCTAAATTCTTTCCCTTACCTTGGTTCTCCTACAGCTAGTGCTGCTCTTTGCTCCTCAGCCTTTCCCATCCACAAGTGGTTACCTGCCTGAGCTCATTTGAAGGCTGGAGAATCAGCTGTGCTGTCCTGTGTCAGGATTGGGACACCTGCAGGTATGATCACAGAAATTCCATCCACAGTCTCAACACAGATTTTCTAAGACAGAGACCCAGAATGAGTTAACAAACACCCACATATTTGCTAAGTTTAAAAGAATACTCTATTATTGTGTGGCAATTGGTAAAGAACTTATTAATTAAGGATATAATATAGAGATAAATCTCCCGGGAGGCAAAATGCCATTACAAAGACATTGTGGAACCAATCTAGCAGTTAATGGAATACTCAGAGGTTCTTTAAAAAAAAAGGAGTCACTTTTCAAGAGAATAGGTATCACCAAATTAGTGATATTGAAGATTAGGGGGAAAGCTTACCACAAGACAGGTGAAATCTAAAAACAAAACAAAAAACCTCATAAGCTTTTGTTTTAATATGATCAGTGTTTCTGTTGTAACATCTCTAGAACCTAAACTCATATTCCCACCACCAGAAAGCTTAAAAGTAAATTGAGATGGAAATCGAAATTAAACTAGTGTTGCAAATGAGAATTAGTAGTAGATTTGCTTTTATTCTGAGACGGGGGCATCAGGGGCAAAATAAATAACTCATTTCCGATGCCTGTGAGTTTTTTATTTAAGAAATAACTATCAAATTAACAAGAAATGTCAGTCTCTCCTCCATTTCCCTTTTTAAGTGTTAAGTTTTGCCTCTACAGATTATCTCATCATATGAGAACAGTGTTACGTTTTAGAGAGGGATTTGGTGAGATGAACCAAACATTTAGAATCACCCCAGGAATCGTTTCCTCGTGAGTGGTGATAAAGATCTCACATACCTGTTCTATTAACGTGTTTATACTGAGAGTTCCAGCCCCGTGACAGGTGCTCATGGGACTGGCTGAACCCGTCCTCCCTACCACACACTATCACAAAGCACAGGGTCACAAGACCCTCACAGCTCGGTGTGTTAGACCCCACTGCACCTCTCATCGCTGAGGCAAAACCAGGCCTAAGAAATATCTTCATCAGAGGAACAGTGTATAATGTTAAGAGCATTCGAATGAGAACTATCAGGAATGTTAGCTTATTTATGTTGGAATTCACATGTAACTTAGACAAATCCTCTGTGCATAAATAGTACATTCGTAAGTTAAAAGTTGTGAATTATTTAGTCCATATTTTGGAGGGGAAAGAGCGAGATGCATTTAAATTAAGAAACAAGATGGTTATGTATAAAGAACACTGGACATAAATGCAAAGATTTGGCTTTGAGTATCTATGAGAAACTCCCTAGCTCTGTTAACATATCGCTCATGCTTTCTGAGCCTCCTTTTTCTCGTCTGTAAAACGTGGTACGATCATACTTGCTCTGCTGGACTCATGGAGTAGATATAAAGTATGCCAGTATACACAATTTTAAAGGTGTTTAGAAGATGATGATGATGGTGATGATGATGATTTATTAGCTCAAGGCAGTTACCTTGACAGTTTTTGAGAAAGAAATGATTCTGCAATACCATTAACCACTCTTCCTGGGCCTCTTTTTTGCTGTTTTATATTTGAGTTCATCGGAGAGTTTTAGTTCTTCTCCAGTCACTTACATTGTTTTCTGTAGGCTTATCTACCACCCAACTCCTTTTTTCGTAATTGGTGTTGCTTGTGATTAAGGTAAAATTTAATTCCTTAATGGCTCCTGACTGCCTTGCACGTCTTTCAGGATTTCTTTTTGTCTTTATTCATAGTGCTCTGGTGGTTAAGAACTTGACTTATGGAGAATCCCTGTCTATGCCTGAGGCTCTCTTCTTGGATATTACAAAATTTCATAGTAGCGCTTTATGCTCTTCCCACCATAATTTCCTGTTTCCACTATCTGTTTACTTTTAAACTTTCCATTCCCTCAGCCTGCAACGTTCTCCCACGGCTGTTCTTTACATGCCAGTCTCCTTCTCACTTTTAGGTCTTAGTTTAAATGTCAACTCTCAGAGAGAACCTTCATGATTATAATAATTAAAGTAGCCTTTGATATACACGCGCCCCTCCCCCACTACACACAAACACTTTATCTCATCACCCTACTTCCTGCCCCCGCGATGTTTAATGTGATCAGTAACTATCATGTTGACTGATTTGCTTCCTTGTGTGTTCTCTCTCCCCTACCCCTATCCCACCTGCCAACCAGGACCTGGACCTCGTCCATCCTGTTCACTAATGTTTCCCTGTTCCTGGCATAAGGTCTGTCACACAATGAATATGTGTTAGAGGAATGAATGGTCCATTTCTATATTATTCTGTAAGCTCTAAGCAGGAAGGGTTTCAACGAATTAACTGTATGCAAATGTATTAAAGGTAAGAATCAATGTTTAGAGCACCAATAGATTTAAGAGATTATTCCATAATTTCCATTTTATACGTAAGTGTTCGAGGAAGTGAAATAATTTGTACAAGGTTTTATTTTATTTTTTTTAGTGATTAATAAATCCAGGAGTAGAGTCCATGTCTTTTTGACTTCCAGAAAAGTATTAATTGAAGGTTCTCTTCCCATCAGCACTCATCAACTTAGTTGTCAAACTTCCTCACAATTCTCAGCGTGAACTCTGCCTCAACCAACCAAACCAATGACACATGGCTCTTTTCTTAACAGCCGCAGTAGCAAATCCCAAATCCCAGCTATCTCTACTGTACTGAGCAGTTTCCCCCACCCCCATCCTCCCGTACTCACAGAAATTCTGCTCACAAAGTCGTACGTTTTTGAAGTTTTACTTGAGAAATTCCAATCAACTCTAGTCTTATCAGGTGGTCTGTAAATTATGTAGCTCTTTATGTCCAAATGGGCCTTTCTGCCTAGATACTAGATCTGGGATTCCTGTTTCATTTATACATTTCTTCACTGTGGTAGATTGAAAAAAAATGGCCACAGAATTTTGCAGTTCATTTCATAAAAAAAAAAAAAAAAAGAGTCTATTTCTACTTCTTGAATCTGGGCTTAGCCATGTGACTTGCTTTGGCCAGTAGAATATTAATAAACATGTTACAAACAAGCTCAAAAAAATGCTTGTGGTATTAAGGTTTGCCTTCTCTTGCTGCAGTTGGAGACTTGAGGCTTCCATATGAGAAAGCACGAGCTAGCCTTCTGAGAAGACCACATTAAAGAAAACCTAGGCACCTTGGCTGGCTACCTGCTGACTGTTAGAAATATAATTTGGGCCATCTTAAACCACCCAGACCTCAGTCTATCTACCAGATGCCTGCAGACATGTAAGTGAGCACAAGTGAGAACATCAAAAGCATTGCCCAAATGAACCCAGCCCCAAATTGTTAACCCATGGGGTTGTGAGCTAACCAATGATTGTTGTTTCAAGTTGCTAAGTTCTGGGATGGTTTTCATGAAGCAGAAGCTAACTGATACACCCACGGTGCTTCCTACATTGCTCTCATCATCTCTACTTGCTGCTTCTCAGGTGCACCTCACTAGTGGATGATCCATTTAGTCCTATTTCATAGAGAGGAAAACCAACGTCACGAGGCTTTTCTAGAATTGATTCTCTGACATGTTTAATTCTTTAGGTCTCATACCTTCGAGATAAACCTTCCTTACAGACTTTTCAAAGGAGCAGCCACACACACACACACACACAAACTGTTTAGAAAAGAAAGTTAAGGACATGTAGATAGTTCCTGAAGGCTAGACTCCAAAATAATAAATAGGGCTTAAATAGGGTTTCTAAAATTAATAAAGCCAGAACCCAATTTTGTTTGTTTACCTTCTATTTTCTATCTAGCAGCTATTATCTCTGCACAAGACACCCAGGCTGTTTCAAGGCTGCAGTCACTAGGACCTGACAGTCATAATTGATAATATTTATTGATTATCTCCTAGCCTTAGGTACTTTTTACACCCATTATCTCTAATTAACCCTATGAATAGGTATAATTTCCCTTCTACACAAGAGGAATCGAAAGCCCAGAGAAGTTAAGAAACCAATCCCAAACCACACAATTCCCGTTTCCTTTCCTGTATTAGGGATGCAGGTCATGAGCCCACTTCCAAGGGTACCTGCAGGGACTGTTTCTCAGCAAGAAAGCAGAGTTTCTTTCATGTATCAAAATGTAAGTGATTTCACTTTCAAACAGCTTAAATCTGTTACCCTTGGCACACCTTTAGAAAAGTCTCCTATTTGTCTACAGCATTTACTTTTCACCCCAAGTTTTAAGGAGGCAAAGGGAATACAAACTAGATGCATTTCTTCCTAATTCACAACTTAGATGCATTTCTTCCTAACTCAGAGCCAAATAGAGGAGAGAGTACCTTCCCAACCTTCTGAATGAAATTCCTAAAACTCTCCAAAGGAGACCTCAATATTTAAAAACTTAAGAGTGATAAGCCTTGAAGCAATGAACAGCTTTTATAAATACATATGTTCCGATAATAAAACAAGGCACAGAACACTGATCTCCATTCACGACACTTTGCACATCATAAAGTGGTAAAATGGACACTTTGCTTTTAACTGAATTGACCAGTTCTTACCTGCAAGTCACATTTTAGTATCTCTCTTCCCCCTCAGTTACATGGTTATGAAATCATTGCACTTTGTCGCATCAAAGAGGTGTGTTTGTTTTCTGTCTGTTCTACATCCAGATGCTCTTATAATTCTATGACTCCAGAGTCTCACCTCACGGACGCTGTCTCTCAGGTCTTCACGTTTACATCCATGTTTATGCTTGTGTCCCTCGACATCCGGTACCTGACGTTAGTCTTCATTATACCCCAGTGCCGAGGACAGTTCCTGATACGTTGTCGGGGGGAGGGTGTTAATAATTGTTTGTCACATTGAATTATACCCTTTTGTAGGCCTACTCTGCACACTCCCATTTTTTTCACATAAAAGGAATTCTCTAAATATTTGTGAATGACTCAGTTAATGGAGGAACAATGGGCATCATCACACTCAGTTAATGGAGGAACAATGGGCATCATCACACTCAGTTAATGGAGGAACAATGGGCATCATCACAATCATAAAGGGACTATGATTGTAGGCAGATCTTAGAGACAGGAGATCAATGACAGTTTCTTCCCTCTGCTGTATCTGTAGAGAGACAGGGTTCTTTTCCTTCATCAATTCCTTTCCCCCAGTACTCCAAACTGGATATCTAACCCTGTTAAAATAAACCACTTTCTTTTCCCTGCAAAGCCAATTTCATTAATATAATTCTGCTAACTTATGTACCAACTATTTTAAGAATTACAACAACCCGATTGTCTCAAACATTGTGAGAATTAAGTGACCAAAGATACTTCAAAAGCATAGCTTATCATTCTTTCGGTTCCCTTGAAAACAGCAGCGTTCTGAAGAAGCCAAATTGCAGAATCAAATTCAGGATGTAAATTACAACAAAGCGAAGGAAATGGCAAAGAATTCTCTCTTGGCAGGTCATGCCTACTGAGCTAAACTTCATGCATCTGGGAAATAATGTAGTATTTTCAAAAACTGATTTCCCTTGAATTAGGACCACTTATGATTTGGTTCCTCTTGCATCTGCTTTTACCAAACTCAGTGAAATGAAGTTATCTAAATGTCTGTGCTGGGGGGTCAGGCAGCACCAGGATGGCACAAAAGAGAAAAGAGCAAGAGGAAGGGAACATGTCACATCCCGACGATAGGGGCACAGAGCAAAACATCTAATCACAGCAGCGCCAGGGAACTTGAACCTGTCCAGAAAGATTGGGGGCTCTTCCTGGTTAATTGCCGTTGATGGCTGCTGGCCAGTCATGCATGACAATGTACGCGCTTGTCGCTGCTCGCTGCCCGGGCTCATTGCTGTCAGCTTTCACTCCAGGTGATGAACATGGTTCTTGGACCATGCAAGGGGGGGCCTGGGCTAGCGACAGGGGTGGGGTGAGCTGCAGAAACCCCTCGTGGACACAAAGCGGCTTGTACTCAGATAACCCGTAGCTAGACAGAGATCTTTAGAAATAGAAACACAACCAGCATCAGTCCCTTACTTCCTTCCCCCAAGTGTGCAGCTTACTTAGAAAACAAAGTAGGACACACCATGCATGTGGGTAGGACATCTGTGACCTGAGGTATGTCCATCGGCAGCACGCAAGTCTCTTATTTGGTCGATTATATTTGAACACAGGCTTGAGGCTGGAGAGAGAAATTTAAGATACACTTGAGTAGTAAAGGGCATTATGTTTTTTAGTGACTCAATGCTTTTAAACCTCTTTTATCTGCATGAGAAGAAAAAGCGTGTTTTTATTGATTCCCATGGCACGACAAACTTCCCCGAGCTCTTGGAGAAAAGATGGTTTATTAAGTCTAGGGTGGCATTGATAATTTGGAAGGAATTCAGCAATCTTCTCACAGACTACTCATTTTTAGTTTGGAATGAGTCAACGTCTCTGGAGGTGCAATCCACCAGAGAGGCTGCTTAGAAGCATGGATCAGTGAGAAACCTCAAAACAGGAATTCCTGCAGAACAAAATGGTGCAGATGAATTTAGGAGTAACTTCTTGTAGGAGACTTAGCATTTGTTTGCACCCTGCGAAGTGCTGTGAAGGGCTTAACTTCTCTCTGGGCTTGCATTGCCTCACCTCTAAAAATAGACATTTCTACCTCAGGGGGAGGCCATGGGCATTAAATGAGCTGAAGTCTACCTATGAGCTTCCTTTGCAGATAAATGAACTGCAGGCATTTAAGGACAAGGATGCGAGGTCTATTTATTTTTGTTTACTTACTGATAGAGGGTAATAGTGGAACAAGCTCTGAAATCAGTCTGGACCAAATGTGAATAGTGACTGTTACTAACTAGCTGTTTAGACTTGTATTATTAATTTTCTCATCTTAAAAATGGAAATAATTTTGAAAAAAAACTTGTCACTATGTAACTTGTGATCATTTTGCAATATATACAAATATTAAATCATTATGTTGTGTACTTGAAACTAATATATGTAAATTATACTTCAAAAAAAAAAAAAGAAAAATGCAGAGATAATCTTACCTGAGAAACAGTTGAGATGATGTACTTAAGAGATCTGACATGGGTAAATGTTTAATAAGCGGTAGGTAGTTCCTTGCTCCCAATTCCTAGTCATGTATATGAAGAACAATAGAGAAATAAGTTTATGGTGTTGAAAATTAAGTCACCCATGGCAGGGATAAAGTTTTTGTTAAAAGGCAATTCGACACAAACTGGGTAAGAATCTTACTGTTTTCTCAACAAGAAACAAAGACAAAGGGTAGGAGCAAGTAAATTTCATTTCATTATCATAAAGACTCTTTTCTGCATAATAAAACCAGTTTTTTTTTCCTGATTATATAAATACCACCTGGTCATTAAAAAAATAATTAAAAGCGAACCAATCAATAAAGGTAAAGAGAGGAGAATAAGAATCACCTGAGTTTTCATAATCCTATGATAACCATCATTAATATTTAGTAACCAGCAGAGTGAAGTTAGCACGATGGCTGAATAGGATGTTTCTCATCTCCTTCCCTAAATGACAACAATTTTACATTCTTTTATGGACAAAAGTGACTGTAGGAGCTGTGGGATCCAGCATCCTATGCTGAGGAACTTGGAAAGCGTGTCACCCACCTATGCTTTGGGTAATAGACACATATACCTCAGTAGACCCTGAAGTGGCCTGTGAACAAGCTCCAGCCCCTCTCAGCCACAGTCTGGGAGTCCTTGGAGAACTCTGTCTTAGATAATCACCCAAAGATAGAGCCCTTGTGGAAATCCAGGTTTCTGGAGGACAAGATTCAACACACTATGAGGGGGAGGGGAGAGAGGGAATATAACAAGGATGCATTGGAGAGGGTAAGAGAAACAGTTGGACTTCACTCATATGACCCCTTCCTCCAAGGGAGCACAGCTCAGGGCCAGGAAAGAGCTGCTTCGCCTGTGATTTCTCCTGCAGGGGAAAGTGAGAGCGTGAGAGTGAGCGCCTGACCTCCCCAACAGTGCAGGATGCTTCCAAAGAGACCTCCTTCTCTTTCACGCCATCCAGAGTACAGAGTCATGAGCTGCACTCCTGAGAGATAGGAAGTTGCTTGGAAAGAGGCAGATAGGACACTCAGCAGGCACTAAAGGGACATGGATCCTACTAACCACAAGATAGACTCCAACAAGAGGCTTGCCACCTCACCCATTGATCCCACGGGCACTTCCAGCTTCCAGTGCTCGGTACACCTCACCCCCCACACACACCCGTACTGTGGCCAGCTTTCTGTGCATGCTCCTGACAGTGGTGAAAGTAAGCTTTGATAGATGGCTAATGAACACTTACAAAAAGCCTGCCATAATATGTGGACCAGGGAGAGACCACAAACTGGAGTTTTAGCACCACCCCCGAGAATGAAAAAGGAGGCTGTCGGCCCCTAGACTGATACATTAGGATCGAGAGAAGGCATACAAGCTTAGGATGTGTCACAAGAAGAAAGAAATGTGGAGCAGGTGTATCTATGGAAAGTCTAAGAAAGTCTCAGGATCCCCAAGAAAATAGCCTCCTAAGAAAATAAGAAATAGTCTCATGAGAAAAATACCTTCACTGTTGATAGAAGGTATTTTTCTCCTTGAGTCATTCTGTAAAAACTGAAGGAGATTTGCTACTTC
>NW_011888902.1:1379658-1380070 GCF_000151845.1 Pteropus vampyrus
GAGGCTATAACAATTATAAATATATATATATGTATCCAACATCAGAACACCTAAATATATTAAGAAAATATTAACAGATCTGAAGGAAAAAATACTCAAGACAATGATAGTAAGGGACTTCAATACTCCACTATCAAGAATGGACAAATCACCCAGAAAATATCAGTAAGGAAACATTGGACTCAAACTACACTTTAGACCTAATGAACCTAAAAGACATATACGGGACATTGAATCTCCCAGCCGTGAACAATACATTCTTAAGAGTACATGAAATACTCTCCAGCATAGATCATATGATAGGTCACAAAACAAGCCTTAACAAATTTACAAAGATTTAAATCATACCAAGTATCTTTTCTGACCACAATGGTGTGAAACTAGAAATCAATTTCAAGAAGAAAACTGGAAA
>NW_011888902.1:1380120-1384117 GCF_000151845.1 Pteropus vampyrus
CTTAACAAATTTACAAAGATTTAAATCATACCAAGTATCTTTTCTGACCACAATGGTGTGAAACTAGAAATCAATTTCAAGAAGAAAACTGGAAAAGTCACAAGTATTTGGAATTTAAACAACATGCTCCTGAATAATCCATGGGTCAAAGAAAAACTCAAAAAGGAAATTAAAAAAAAAACTGTTAACAAATGAAATTGGAATACGACATACCAAAACTTATGAGATATAGCAAAAGCAGTTCTCAAAGGGAAGTTTAGAGTGATAAATGCCTACATTAAGAAAAAAGATAGATCTCAAACAACATAACTTTACACATCAAGGAATTAGAAAAAGAACAAACTAAGCCCAAAATTAGCAGAAGAAAAGAAATGAAGATCAGAGCAGAAATAAATGAAACAGAGACCATAAAAACAATAGAAAAATCAATGAAACTAAGAGCTATTTTTTTTAAGATAAACAAAATTGACAAACCTCTAGCTAGACTAAGGAAAAAGAAATGACTCAAAATCAAAACTGAAGGAGGAGACATTACAATTGATACCACACACATACAAATCAATAAATGTGATATATCACATAACAGAATAAAAATAAAAATCGTTTGATCATCTCAATAGGTGCAAAAAAAAAAATTGACAACATACACTATTCATTGACGATAAAAACTCTCAACAAACTGGGTATAGAAGAAATATAATTCAACATAATAAAGGTTTTATATGACAAGCCCACAGCTAACATCATATTTAACTGTGGAAAGCTAAAAGCTTTTCCTTTAAGGTGAAGAACAAAACAACAACCATCACCATTTCTATTCAAAATAGAACTGGAAGTCCTAGCCAAAGCAATTAGGCTAAATAAATAAAATAAATAAATAAAAAGTCACCCATATTGATGACAGAAATTGAAGAATACATATATGAAATGGAAAGATATCCTCTGTTCATTGATTATAAGAATTAATATTGCTAAAATGCCCATACTACCCTAAGCCATCTATAGATTCAATATGATCCCTATCAAAATTCCAATGGCATTTTTTGCAGAAGTAGAAAAAAAAAACCCTAAAGTTTATATGGGACCACAAAAGACCCTGATAGCCAAAACAATCCTGAGAAAGGACAAAGCTGAAGGCATCAAAGTTCCTAGTTTCAAACTATGCTACAAAATGATAGTAATCAAAACAGTATGACACTGCCATCAGAAAAGACAACCCAATGGAACAAACTACAAAGACCAGATATAAACCCTTGCATGTGTAGTCAACTAATATTTGGCAAGGGAACCAAGAATATACAGTGCAGAAAGGGTAGTGTCTTCAATAAATGGTGTTGGAGAAACTGGAAAGTCACATATAAAAGAAAAATACTGGATCCCTACCTTACACCATACACAAAAATTAACTCAAAATGGATTAAAGACTTAAACATAAGACCTGAAACCATAAAACTCCTGGAATAAAATATGGAAGACAATGTAGAGGTGAGCTCCTTAATAGCAATCTTAGCAATGATTGTTTGGATTAGATAGCTGCATCAAATCCCAAGAGAATGAACAAGGAATCTCAATTGCAGGAAGGGTTTGTGGGTAGACCTAGAAGTAGTAGATGGCACTTATTACATTTCATTGGCTAGAAATCAGTCACGTGGCCACCCCTAACTGCATGGAAAGCTGAGTATTGCAGTCTACCTGGGTCCCCAGGAAGAAAAAGATCATTTGCTGAGCAGCTGAATAGTTGGATGCTTGTTTGATTCTTCTTCTTCTTGAATACACCTTGAGACTCAGTAGGTGCCCCTGGGGGAGCTTAAGCATTAGCTTAAGCTAATCTATTTTGTTAGCCTCTGAGTCAATAGTCCACCAGCTGGCAAGTAGCCAATTCCTTATTGCATTGTGGCACCCCATTTCTCCAACTTCAAAAGCTTGTGGTTTTCCAGATTTGGGGGTTGGTAGGACTCAACCTACTTATTCAAAAACCCCTCGGTGTCTCTTTCAATAATACTTTTGCAGCCTAGCTTTGCCTTTCTTTGTGGTCCCTGCTCTACAGGCCAAGTATTACCCAGAGAAAAAGCCTCGCTCCAGCTCTCTCCACCCTCCAGGGTCTGTCTGTCTCTGAGTATCAGGAGCTGCCAGTTCAGGAGTGAAGTGCTAGCTGAAATGAGTCAGGGATTCACAAATAGTGTATGACCTCACTTACACGTGGAATTTAAAAACGAACAACAAAATCCCACCAAACTCAGAAAAAGAGATCAGATTGTGGTTCCCAGAGGTTGAGAATGAAGAGAGAGGGAATTGGAGGAAAGTGGTTAAAAAGTACGAACTTCCACTTCTAAGATGAATAGGTACTAGGGATGTAACGTTCAGCATGGCGGCTATAGTTTCCACTGCCACAGAAACGTTGTTAAGAGCATGAATCCTAAGAATTCTTATCACGAACAGTAGGTTTTTTTTTTCTTTTTATTGTATCTGTACGAGGTGATGGGCATTAACTAAACATATTGCAGTGATCACTTCACAATACATGTGAATCAAACCATCATGCTGTACACCTTAAACTTATACAGTGATGTACGTCAGTTGTTACTCAAAACGAGGTTGAAAGGGAATGGTATGGGCACTTTGGGGAAAAAAAGAGTGATCTTGAACTTGAAGATGGCTGAGGAGGGTGGACATATGGAGGATACCCTCTATTTCCAGAATTACCCACATAAAATCTTTCTTAAATCAAATGAGACTTTCCTGCTATTATTTACCCTGTAGCTATTAGACAAAAATCATTACAAATAGCGTTTTATTTGATGTTTTAGAAGTTGGAAGCCCTAATCTGAGCCTGTATCTACTTGTGAATACACTTCCCACTTCCTTTGTGTATCTTTTACTATTTAGTAGTTTCAAATTATCTTGTCTTATTTAGAGAACATATTAACATTATAAATTATTAATTACTAATATAAAATTACTAATTTTTCTTATTTGTCCTTTCACAGTTGGTCTCTACAAGTCTCTGAGAGTGTTTCTTTAGCAAATGTACTAATCTAGCTTCTTCACTCATTGTAAAACTACAGACTTGGATGATTGCATGGCATTTTTTAAGGTATCACACGTTTACATGCTCTGACCTCCAGCCTCTCCATACCATCACCCCAGCCTGCCTCTAGTGAAGGATGTTTAATTGTTTTAAATATGACACCATCTTTGTTAGGAGTCTGATGAATTATGGACAAAGAGTTACTCTCTCTTTTAGCTTTTGCTAGTACAGAGCCACTTACTTGAACTACTTTTGAGAGTTGATTTAAAGCATTGCCCTCCAGTCTAGAGGGAGGAAAATCAGTTTGTGTGCTCATTTGGTTTGGGGACAAAAATCTGACAGCTCTGTCAAAGGTGTGAATATTTTGCTAGCAAGTAACGAATCCTGACAAGTTGGACTTCATCATCTTCTGCAGCCTTGGGTGAGAGTAGGGCCTGTGGTGAGAATGAAGATGAGTCAGAATCAAACATGAAACTTTATGGAAGGCAGGGGCATCGGGGCATAACTACATCGTATACAAATATGTGTGTGCGTGCACACACACACACACACCACAGCTCTCGGAGGCTGTGTATAATTCAGTTGGATTTTGGTTCTCTTCATGTAGAAATTACCAAAGAAATTCTAATGTTAGATGCTTTTTCAACACAACTAGATTTGTGCATTTAATCTTACATGAAATCAACAAGCATGTATTTTTCTCAAGAAATATGCTGTGTGCAACCCAGATCAAAACACTGAAAAATGCCAAGTAATGTAATATCCTATATCCTCAGAGGCTAACACTGTTAGGCAACATTTTAAGGAAGGAGCTGGTTAAGCCACAAATGTTGGGAGTACAACATAGGTAGTAGAGGAGTTCGAAGACAGGAAAGTTAGCGAATTCTGCAGTTATCCAGAAAAATTCCATGAGGAAAGTGTAGACTGATTTGAATCTTAAAAGATGGGTGGGAATTTGTAATTTGGGAA
>NW_011888902.1:1384167-1414363 GCF_000151845.1 Pteropus vampyrus
AAATGAGACTTTCCTGCTATTATTTACCCTGTAGCTATTAGACAAAAATCATTACAAATAGCGTTTTATTTGATGTTTTAGAAGTTGGAAGCCCTAATCTGAGCCTGTATCTACTTGTGAATACACTTCCCACTTCCTTTGTGTATCTTTTACTATTTAGTAGTTTCAAATTATCTTGTCTTATTTAGAGAATATATTAACATTATAAATTATTAATTACTAATATAAAATTACTAATTTTTCTTATTTGTCCTTTCACAGTTGGTCTCTACAAGTCTCTGAGAGTGTTTCTTTAGCAAATGTACTAATCTAGCTTCTTCACTCATTGTAAAACTACAGACTTGGATGATTGCATGGCATTTTTTAAGGTATCACACGTTTACATGCTCTGACCTCCAGCCTCTCCATACCATCACCCCAGCCTGCCTCTAGTGAAGGATGTTTAATTGTTTTAAATATGACACCATCTTTGTTAGGAGTCTGATGAATTATGGACAAAGAGTTACTCTCTCTTTTAGCTTTTGCTAGTACAGAGCCACTTACTTGAACTACTTTTGAGAGTTGATTTAAAGCATTGCCCTCCAGTCTAGAGGGAGGAAAATCAGTTTGTGTGCTCATTTGGTTTGGGGACAAAAATCTGACAGCTCTGTCAAAGGTGTGAATATTTTGCTAGCAAGTAACGAATCCTGACAAGTTGGACTTCATCATCTTCTGCAGCCTTGGGTGAGAGTAGGGCCTGTGGTGAGAATGAAGATGAGTCAGAATCAAACATGAAACTTTATGGAAGGCAGGGGCATCGGGGCATAACTACATCGTATACAAATATGTGTGTGCGTGCACACACACACACACACCACAGCTCTCGGAGGCTGTGTATAATTCAGTTGGATTTTGGTTCTCTTCATGTAGAAATTACCAAAGAAATTCTAATGTTAGATGCTTTTTCAACACAACTAGATTTGTGCATTTAATCTTACATGAAATCAACAAGCATGTATTTTTCTCAAGAAATATGCTGTGTGCAACCCAGATCAAAACACTGAAAAATGCCAAGTAATGTAATATCCTATATCCTCAGAGGCTAACACTGTTAGGCAACATTTTAAGGAAGGAGCTGGTTAAGCCACAAATGTTGGGAGTACAACATAGGTAGTAGAGGAGTTCGAAGACAGGAAAGTTAGCGAATTCTGCAGTTATCCAGAAAAATTCCATGAGGAAAGTGTAGACTGATTTGAATCTTAAAAGATGGGTGGGAATTTGTAATTTGGGAAGGAGAAAGAACATTTACCAAATTGGAGAAGGGAAAATAAACATGGTGGGTATAATGGACAGGCAGAAAATCTTTTTTTGGTTCTGAGCTGACAGAAAAGTGACTAAAGGGTATTGTCATTTCTTCTGGTTAGAATCCAAGAATCCAAAGGTTAAAACATGTTAAAGCCCAATATGCTCGTTTTCTAAAGAGAACAGAGATGCTGGGAATCTCGGTGACTCAAAAGAAGATACATGAAGGAACTAAAGCTGTAGCCTGGCTCAGAGCAGATGTTTCGGGAGCGAAGGGTGGGGATGGCCTTGAGGCCTGAGCACACGGATGTGGTGGACACAGGCACTGCTACAAAAGCATGCCAATTATCAATTGTCAATTATCAGTGATATGTTAGCATTTATATTGTTTTAGCTGATTTTGCCATTCTGTGACATTGGATCTGTATACTGGAACTCTCCCTTGTGCCAAAACGAAAGAAAAATGAAGAAGATTCTGCAGAGAGGGAGTGAAGTTTGGGTGTGAGGTAGCTCGGGTTTAGAAATGAGTCTTAGAAATAAGATTTCAGCCACTGTGCCCCTAGTACTTGCACTTATCGCTTTAATAGTTAGCAGATATGTGAGCGCCTGCAATGTCCCAAACACCGGGGAGAAACACAATCGGATACCGTTTCTGCCCTCATAGTGTTTCCAGGTCCTTAAAGCAACTGATGGCCTCTGCGGTCACTGAACACAGCTGCTCCTAAAGCACAAATCTTCCCTTTAGTACTTAGCCACTGCTTGGGCACTTCCGATAGTAAGGGGCTTACTTCCCCCAAAGGACAGACTACTTTCAGTTTCTGTTTTGGAATAGAGAAATTATTAGAAAATTCATTCTTATATTAAGAAGTTGTCTCCTTAGAGCTGTTCTCGAATCAAGCTGAGCACCATTTTCCATATTTTTTTTCAGAACTACAGATTACCTGGCCCTACCTAAGAGCCACTGGGTCAGATCAAAAGAGATGAGGCCCAGGAGTCTTAATCTTAAAAACTCTACAGACGTTTCTGAGGGGCAGCCAGGGTAAAGAACCACTGTCCTATATTTTATTATTCTTTCTAGTTCTGTCCTCTACAATTACATTAAGCAGAGGCTAACCCGTTTTTACTCAACAATCCTTGAAATATTTAAAGATGACTCTCATACTCTAACTTCCCCAAACCTCCCCCACTCTGATTGTTACCTGATCCACATTCCGAAGACTCTCATTGCTTCATCCGTTTCTTATACGACGTGATTTTCTGCACCCTTCACTGCTATCAGCATCCTCCATAAATATTTGTCAATATTTCGTCGTGCCAAGATGCATATAAAATCCAGATGTGGTTTGGCCAAAGTGACACTTTACTTTCCTTGGTCTGGACACTGTGCTTCCATGAATGGAGCTTGTTTCTTGGAGCTCTCTGGCTTCTTTTCAATGCTATTAGCCCACTGAGAGCTCGGGCCAATGAATTTCCTTCACCAAGTTTTTCCCAAGTTATCAAGCTAAGACGCCACCCTTTTGCTACAGTCATGCCATTGATTTTTGAATCACGGTGTGAGACTTCATATGTATAAATTTTAATTTTGGTTACTATTATTTTCAGTCGTTCATCTATCATCAACATATTTGCTTCATGTCAATTTGGGAGTCCACCAGGAAAATACAATAGTCACTCTCATCCACAAGGGATACATTCTAAGACCCCAGTGGGTGCCTGATACTGTAGATTGTGCCAATAATTTTTATACTTTTCAGTCCAAACCTATTCCTGAATCAGCGTAACCATCCCTTACTTACAGTAAATGGCTTTGTGTCACTCATTTCAGGGGATCCTTTGCTGAAGTCTTCGTATAGGCTCAATGCTTTCTGGCACAACACATTGCAGTCAACAGAAACAAATTTTCTGTTCATGTCTTCCTCCCATAAATTTAATGCCTTTTTCATCTTAACTAAGCATTTATTACACACTGAGACCATAACTTTTGCAATTTGAGGTGCTACAGAAAAACTAGCTCAAATTTGTTTTCCCTTCTCCACAATTTTATAGATAGAAGATCTGTTCTCACTGCAGGTGTTAGCAACCTTAGCTTAAAATTTTGGTTTTCTTTCATATTAAGTTGAGAACTTCCACCTTTTCACTGAAAGGAAGCTCTTTACGGCTTCTCTTTGGCATATCTGAATTCCCAGCATCCCTACTCTTGCGCTTTGGGGCCATTATTGAGTGAAATAAGGGTGACTTGAACACAAGCGCTGTGAGATCCTGACAGTTGATCTGATCACAGAGATGGCTACCACGTGACTGACAGGCACAGAGCATGCACAGTACGGAGACACTACACAGAGGGAGGATTCATGTCCCCGAAGAGGTGAAGCAGGACTCTCAAGATGTCATCACACTACTCAGAACAGCATGCAGTTCACAACCTGGAAACTTTATTTCTGGAATTTTCCTTTTAATATCTGCAGACTTCAGGTGACTGAAGGTAACTGAAACCCAGGGAGGGGAAACTGTGGACACGTGTGGACAAGGGAGTACCACTCAGGTCTAGAAATGACTTGGAATTGTGGATTGTTCTCAGTTTCTGTTAACATGGAGTAACTTAACATTTTTAACGCAGAGAGACGGACAGAGACAGAGACAGAGAAGGTGGAGAAGAAGAAACAGATGGAAATAGTGAAGCAGAGATGGTCCTTGACCATTTTGAGAGCAGGTAGATTTCCACCTGCAGGCCTTACGTTAAAGACGTGATTGCCAAATCTCTATTTCTCATCAGGCCATTCATACATACGTCCTCAAATGCAGATGATGAAAGAGAGCAAATCTAATGAGAGTTTCATGGGCAGGCAGTTACATGAATGATAAAAAACTTCTTAAAGTGTCTCGACACAAATTGGAATGGTGCACACTTTATAATAAGGGCAAGGGTAATCAGGATGATTTAGGGCCACTTTAATCAAAGGCTATATGGGAACGTGGGTCCCAGAGGTAAGAAGGCAGTTAGTTCACTGAACCACCCCGATCCCTAGGCATTCATAGCTCAACTCACACGGAAGGATTTTAGTGTCTTTGTAAAAGGAAATCCCTTCTGAACCACTTGGCGTGTAAGGAGTGGGCGTAGTCTAGTAAAGATAAGAGGGGATGAGGAAAAGAGTTTGAAGTTGAAATGGAAAAAAAAATGGGTTGGAACTTGAATAGGAAATAAATGTGTTTACTTCAACATTTGGATGGGACAAGGAGAATCTAGGTGCCTAGAGTGTTTTTAGTCACATTTAAGTTCGATTGAGGCACCTAGAAATATATATTAGCAAAATAGTTAAGCGGTTAATATATTTTTTTAACTATGATTTGGGAGGTTTATAAAGCATTCAGAAATTACTTATTTTTATGCTGACGAATTCCAGATTTATACCTCCATGCTTGACTTCTTTCATGATCTCCAGACTTGATTTTTAAACTCTCCTCTTGGCAGTCCCACTTGGATGTCTGAAAGGAAAATCAAACTCACTATGTTATAAGAAGAACTCTTGATTCCCATTCCCACTCCAGAATCATCCTGACTCTCCAGCCTTTTGTTAACCTCTGTAAATAACATTAAATAGTTTGGCAGACATTAAACCTAGGAGTTCTCCTTGACCCCTCATTTCCCCTCTTACCCCATGTCAAACCTACCATGTCTCGCATCCTTTCTCTTTCCCCAACTGCTCACGCCACAGCCTAAGTCAACAGTCTCTACCTCATACACTTCCTAACTAGTCCCTAGTCTTCTATACACAATTCATTTTCCACACATGGCCAGAGTAATAATTTAAGAATATAAGATCAGGCCATGCTCCTGCTCAGTACAGTCCAAGGATTTTTCTAGACACTCAGAATAAAACCCAGATTCCTTACCACGATCTTCAAGGCCTCAGGTTATTGGGTGCCGGCGCCTTCCTCAACCTCCTCTCCTACCAGTCTTCACCTCACTCAACTGCATGCCCACCTCCCTGAGCTCCTTGCTGTTCTCCGAAGCAAGCATGCATCATCCTTTCTCAGGACCTTTGCATCATCCCATCTCAGGACCTTTGCACTTGCAGTCCCTTCTGCCTGAAACACTTCCAGATATCAGCAAGCCCGCTCCCTGACTTCAATCAAGGTTCTGCTAAAGCATCACCTCCTCAGAAGTGAAACCCTCTTTATAATAGCACATCCTCTCCAACAACCCCTACTCTTGTTCCTGGTTTTAGTTTTCTTTACAGTATTACCATTGTCTGACATTATGTCATAATAAATAATAGATAGATAGATAGATAGATAGATAGATAGATAGATAGATAGATAGATCGAATACACAGAGACAGAGAGATGATAGAAATAGAGATTTAGATGATAAATAAATAAGATAGATAAATAGAGTGATAGATACATAGATGATAAATAGATGGATAATAGATAGATGGTAACTAGATAGAGACTTAGATTTAGATAATGGAAGAGACAGACAGAGACAGAGAGACAGAGACTGGGCATCAGGATTCTACAAAGCTCTCCGGATAATTCCAGTATGCAGCCAAAAATCGAAGAACTAGGGAGTGAGAGCTAAACACACACAACAGACTTTCAGCTGCTAGAATGAAATTGGAATATTTACTCTACAGCTGATCAATTTGCTTTTGTGATGCCGAAGGGATTTCTCAGATTCCCTTTATCTCCTATATAGTCTGGATAAATGTTCAGAAGCAAAGAAGGCTAAGTTTAAAAGTTGTTCTTCATGAAGTCTCTCTTCTAGAGGAAGAAGAGCGTGGTTATAAGAGCTAGACACCTTGGCTTTGAACCCTGGCTCTACCACTTGGGCAAGTGACACTTCTCCGTGATTCAGTTTTCTCAACTGTAAAGTTAGAATAACAGCAATAATTTTCCTCATGGAATTGCTGAGGGATTAAATGAATTCTGTGTAGAGAACGTGGAGCCATACCTGACACAAAGTAAGACCTCTGAAAGTGCTGGTATCTTTGAAGGAATAGCTTTCAAGCAGAAAATACACATGGAAAATTCCTTTGGCCAATGGTTTTGAAAGTAGCTAGGGGGATTGAGACACACCATTTCCTCTGATACTCTAACTCCACTCAAGAACAGAGTTGGTTAATGATTAGACCCTATAAAATTTTCCATGTCATGTGCCTTTTCCCCACCAGGCAATAGAAAGTAATTAAGAATTATGGGAAGCGAATTCAATGAGAGGAAAGGCATGCCTTTCTAGGGACAAGCTCCAAACCCTAACGAGGTTATTGGCACAGGTGTCTCCTGCAAATAAATTAATGGGGAGGCAGATCCAATCATTAATCTGTCATCCCAACTTGGTGTTTAGAGTCATTTGGGGAGATGGGGCTTCCATTGCCCAACCTTGGTGGTGTCTGGAGCAAAGATTAGGAAGCAGAGTGATTTCATTAGGATAACAAGGCTGTTAAAGAACAATCTGGCTCTTTAGATGGTATTTATAAAACATTTCAAAGAAACTGTGTTCTGACAGCTGCTGTCAGTCTCTCACATAGGAACCATGGTGATTTATTGATATAGCAAGGGAGCTGTTATTATCCTTATTTGTAAAAGTTTTGCACATCCAATCTTGACTAGTTGCAAACTTTCCAAAGGCAAATGCAGCTAATCAAATGTGTAAGTTGCTCTGGCATGAGATTTTGATTGAATAGAAGATGATAAATTCTCAATTACAAGGTGTCCCATGTACTCTTGTAAACTGCTTCAAATTCGTACGATAAAAGATGGTAGACAGAATTATATTCTCAATTATCTGCATGTGGATTATCTACCATTATTTCTAGGCTGGTTTCCTTTACCTTGAAGCTCTTTCCTGGATGGAATGTGAATCATCGAAATATACAGACATGTAATTTTTTCAACAGAATATATAATTATGCAGAAACCAGTGCTCTACAAACTGTGTAACAATGCCAAAACTAAATATAAGTAATTTTAATTCATGTAATCTGTATTTATCCATGACACTATATCTCCCTGGTTTAGCTAATTGAGAATTGACTGTATGTGAATCAAATGACAGAGTAATTTCTTTTCATTCTTGAGTAGTGTAGAGAATGTAGTGCCTTTAAGAATGGAGGTGACCAGACAACTGAGTTGCCATTAGGAGTTAGCAGAGGGCAGGTGAAGCCTTGCTGCCATTTTTAGGAATAGGTCTATCTAGTCACTGCTGTGTAGTTAGAAGAATGGGCTCTCCCCATCCCCAATGTCTTTATCTGATCTTTTACCAGTAAAGTCACAGGATCATTGGGGTTTTCTAGGCTGGAAGGTGTCTTAGGAATGATTTAATCCACGCTCATTCATTTTACTACTGAGTTAAAATGAAGATTTTAACCTTGGAGATAAAATGTCATGTAGTTACTGCTGAGCCAAGACAAGAAAAATTAGTAACTCCTAAGTCTTAAATGTTTATATTCAATTGGTTATGTTATTATCATTTGTTTCTGTGATAGACAGGACATTGTCAGTGAGAAAAAATGAGGTCAATGCAGGAAAGAATGTTGTTGGAGGAGGCAGGAGGGATTGATGTAGAGGTATGAGGGTGTTTAAAAAAGAAATAATAGAGATTTGCACTATTTTTCTTTTGGAAAGGAAATGCCAGGATCCGCTAGAAATGGGTGAAATATCAGGGTGGGGCAGAATCTCAACACATCTTTTTCCTCACAAACTAGCTAGAACAAGATAAACCTCTTCACCACAGCCTAGAGCACTAAGCAGCTCGAAGGACAAGCATTTGTAACTTGACAGAGATAAATTTTAGACAACTAAAGCAAGCATTAATTTATATAGTGGGCAATCAATTTTCATCACAATAGAAGATAGATTCAAGATTGAATAGGTTCAAACCCAGCTTTAATAAACTAATGTCTGCCTAGGCCATATAGGTTGGTACTGAAGCTAAGAGATTTGGGGATAGATGTTGCAGGTGTTCATCAGGAAATAACCTTTCTCTATTACCAGCACCTCTTACTACCACAGAAAGGTCTAATGGATCATCAGTCTGGGCCAACACCAATGTTCTTATTGTGTTAAATGTTGTCTCCACAGTTTCCAACAGCAAAAGTTATTAAATATGGAGAGGTCACATTCTACTTTTGCTTATGCAGAGGACGGTACAAACTTTGTCTTTGAGACTTCTTCTAACCACCAGCTTTTCCGCCACTTTATCAGACATGAGTTTTGTGGACCCTTAACAATTAAAAGTAGCTGGATGTCTAAGGTAGAGTTTGCTCATTGCCATCAATGATCTATTCTCAACTACTCTCTCAAATTAGCAGAACACTTATTTTCAGTCAGACAAAATGGCATCTTGTATAAACTACATTTCCCAACTTCCCACGAGATGTTGCTCACCTTGTTACAAGGACAGTGCCATGTGAGACTTCTGAGAGGTCTCTCTCACTCTTTATACTTTATACTCTTTATAGTATCTCCTGCTTTAATTGTACTTTTTTATTTAGGCATCTATTTCTATAGGTATTCCTTCCACTTTGCAGTTTATAATTATTGACCTTACAAAGAAAAGTCTTATGAAAACCATAATATCTCGATTTGTTTAAAAAAAAAAAATCCTTGATTTAATAAACATTCTTATTTCACAAAAAAAAGTAATAAAAAAATTAAGGAGGATGAAGTTCTGGTCCATCCTACTGCTTGAATTGTGTCTGTGATGGTCGCTGCCCATAGCGGTCTTGGAGAGGACCACAGAGCCCACCCCTGGAGTCTTCTGAAAGATATCTGGGCCCTGATGACTTTGATCTGCCGTCTGACACCTGAGTTGACAGTCTCCAGATTGTTTTTATATGGCAGAAAAATTAACTTTTTAATTTATCATTTGGAGAGTATCTTTTACCATAGATGAACCTAATTATAACCGACGTAATGTTTAATTTTGTTTCTTCTGAGTAGAACTTGGTAAATATTAAATTGATTTGTTGAGAAAAAGCTTGAATTACTGGTGAAAACTAAGAATGAGGATTCACTACAGACCTCAGTTATGCATGCTATTCCTGTCCTTTATTATCTTAGTCAAGAGTTGGCTGTGTTTTCTTTTTGCCAGCTATGACTGGTTTCAATACCAGAGAACACCTCATCCTTGAATGCTAATTTTGTGGTTCTCATAGCAGGCAGTTTGGGTAAGGAAATTGGCAGAATATTTAAAATTTAAAATAGAAGCTCCTATTGCTTTCCTGAAAAACAATAAGACCGACCCTTGAAAGTACTTCCTTTGAATATGAATGAAGAATTAATGCCATCAGAAATATATTTATCCTATGTAATTAATGACAAACTTATTAAAAAAATGTGACCACACTTTCTATCTATGTTTGACATAGAACCAAAAGAGCTTTTTACTTAGAATCAGAAGCTACAAGTTCTAATTTGGTTCTGTGAGTTACTATCTATATAATGTTGGGAAAATCATTTAAACTCCTTATGCTTATCCCCTGAATTTAAAAAATTATAATAATTAATAAAATTATTAATTGATATGAGTATTAAATAATAGAGGTGAAAATATCCAGCCCTCTACTCTTCACTTAGTAGTTGCTATATAAAGTTCAGTTAACCTAATTTAATTAGTGTTACATTCATGCAGTTTGAAGAAGATGTGAGTTGAGACTCAAGTCCTGTTTAAACATGCATAGGGTAACTTTTACCCATAAGTCTGTGGGGCAATAGGGCCAACCACTATTCTCCCTGAAAAACCAGCTTAAGAAAAAAAATCAATGGTTATAAGCTGCCCAAGGATACATAGCAGCTAATCTCTTAACACTTAGGTGTATGAAACCATCCAATACCAACAACATTCTCATTTTTAGATAAGCTGTAGAAGAAATACATTTTATCAAAAGTTTGGCTGAGATTTTTCTATAACAAAATATCTCCAAGAAATGTCTGTGCTTACAAAAAGTTTATACATTGAGGAAATAGTAATTGCCCTCGACATCCATTCTCTTCCATTCCTTTTAGTATTTTGTGAGTCTGGTCTTTAGAGTGATTTATGACACCGGAGACAGAAAAATTACAACACAAAGAACTGGATTTTATGGGTTTATCAAGAATCAGAAGAATTGAATTCAGGGTAACAGGAGTCTGGGGTAAACATGGGCTAGGATAGGACATATGTTTCTGTCTTAATAGCAGTAGTATTTATATATGCTATTCAGTTCAGAGGCAGACATGGGGAAGAGAGAGACAGAAGAAATACTAAAATTAAGGTTAATTTCCCATCCAAAGCACCTTTCTCTTCCATGGGCACCAACCCTTATACATCACCTAGAGAGCCTATCACAATCCCAACTCTCTCCTGGCCAGTGCCCTAGCGTATCTCTCTATGAGTGAAGGTTTTGGGTAAAGAAGTTTAAAATTTTCACCAAGGAAGAATGGATATCTTTAAACATTTGACATTAAGCATAAGCAGTGATAGCCATCTAAGTGATTTTCGTAGCTCAAGAAAAGTGCCTTTGTATAAAGAAAATACTAATGTTTCTGTCTCCTGAATGACCAACTGGGTGGGGTATGGGAAGAAAGGAAACTAACTGATCATAAAATATATGTGTGTGTGTGTGTGTGTGTGTGTGTGTGTGTGTGTGTATGTATGTATATTTGGTATAAGTTAGGTATCTTTACAAATATAATTTCTTTTGATCTTAAAGAGTTCTATGAAATAGGTGATTTTTATTCCAGTTTGATGAATTAGAAAAAATGAAGATCAGAGATGTTAAGAAAAATGAATCAACTCACAGAACTAGTTAGCGATGGAGCCAGTATGAGAGCAAAGCCATCTACGTCAGACTCTAAAGGTTTTATTTAAAACCTTTAGTGCTTTGGTCCTGGGAGTAAGTCTTAGCAGCCAAACGTGTTTGTTTTACCTTTCCCTGAGACAGCAGGACCCGTTTTCTGGGACATCTGAGGGTGAATAATGTGCCCCTAACCTTGAGGGGCAGGATGATGTTTTGATTAAAGGAACGGAGAGCAGCAGAATGATCCGGTTCAAATCTCTGCTCTACAATATTAGCTATGTGGTCTCACACAAGTGACTCCCTAAATTTCAATTGTTTTGTCTCTGAAACAGGTAAGGGATGCAGCGCATACCTTATCCATTTGCCCTGGCATAGCAGGCAGCCTTTACGGTGGCCCTGAAGGGTCCTGGCCTCATGGAGTTCAACTCCTGTGTAATCCTCTCCCCTCAAGTGTGGGCTGGACCTGGTGATTCACTTCTCGCAAAGTTATAAGTTGTCACTTGGGGCACAAAGATTGTTGCTTCCATCTCAAGCTCTATCTCTCATTCTCTTGCTAGTTCACTATTCTAAGGGAAGCCAGCTGTCATATTGCGAGCTGCTCTGAAGAGGAACTCATGACTCGTGACTCCAGCCAGCAGCCAGTAAGGACCTGAGGCCTGCCAAGAGCCATGTGAGTTATCTTGGGAGCAAATGTGCTCCAAGTTGTCCCCTTGAGTGTTGCCTTGTGAGAGACCCTGGGCTGGCATCCTGCTTGCAGCCTTTTGAGAAATCCTGGGCAGAGATATCCCATCCAGTAAGCTGTCAGGATTCACCACCACCTGTGCTGGTTAATAATATGTGTCTGTTGTCTAAAGCCACTAAATTGGGGTTAATTTGTTTCACAACAATAGATAATAAGTGCACCTTGGAATAAGAAGAAATACAGTATATAAAGTGTCTGGTACAATGTGACCCTGCCCCTTGCAAAAATAAAAATCACAGATTTACTCATTTAAAAATTATGTGTGGAGGAATTAGTAGAGAAGGAAGCAGATTTGGGGGCTGAAAGACAACCTTTTTTACATCAAAGTATTTCCTATAACTCGCCATGACATTAGGCAGCTGTATCTTTCCTTTTGACAGCTCACTACCCTACGCCCCCATAATTGGGGAAAGGAAAATTGACTCAACAATAATTATAATAATAAATGGCAAAATTTACTTGAGCTTTTGCCTATCAGTCAGATGTCACATTTGTCACTGGGCTTCTAGATGCTGATGTGACCAGTGTCTTAGATCAATGGACAGATGACAAGAATATGAATGATCATAACCACAAATGTCAACTTTATCCCTTTAAATGCACTCAGTGTCCTGTAGATAACCTGAAAGGTCACGTCGATAGTTGCCACCTGCTATGTCTTTCGTTCCAAATACTATCCGACAACATGGCATTTCTGGAGCAGGGAAAAAAGTTGAATGCAATGGCAGCCTGACATTTGATAATGGATCGGAGCACATCATTGTCCTATTAAGTAATGGTGGTTCTTCTCTGTCTTGAAAGACGGACCAGTGCCATCTCTCTGATTCTCTCAGTCAGAGGGGCAGCAGTGCTCTTTCTGCCAGGTGAGTCTTTCAGTTACAGGTATGAGCTGACCGAGTATGTTTTCCCTGAAGTCAAAGTACTGGTGATATTTTACGTCAGTAATCCCAGCCATGCAACCTCCCCACAACAACCAAAGGCAAAAATCTAAGCTCATTATCTCATACTATATAATGGAGTAAAGTCTGAACTAGAGAAAAGTCTAAATTTATAGCTCACTTTAAAGAAATGCAGTTTAGGGCTTTTTAATACATATAGTAACTTCAACTAATTGCTGAAATAAAGTTTGCTCCCTCTGGCTTTAATGAACGGATTAGCAGCACAAGCATTAGCAACACCATTTGCATAAAATTAATTTGCTAAAACCCTTTAAAAAAAGTGTTCAAAGTGGTTTAAACATGCTCACTGCCTATTTACACTGTTAATTTGTTAAGTAAACCTTTCTTTTTAAGTAGGGCAAAAGTGAATTCTCAGTCCAGCTAAAGTTGAATTATCATAAAATCCTAAAAGAGTGATGTCTAGATTAATATTTTTTTCCCTCAGAAAGCTGGTAAACATAAGTCTGTGAGGTTAGCTTCCAGGAAACCCACAGTACAAATACTATGTTAAGCACTGGGACAACAAGAAAAAGTAGATCAGTTTTGAAACTGATTCGGCCTTCTCTTAGTTAAAAATGCCTATTTTCCTTGACTCGTTTCCAATTGAAAATGGTGTCATTATAATTGATTCCTATTCAGGGATATTAAGCATGTAGAATTGTGTTGGACAGTTTATTGAAAGATGGAGTACAAAGTGGAATAATACATTTTCCTCAACTACTACAGAAATTTTTTACTCATATTCTTAAAAATTATGAGTCTATGGAATAATTTGATGTTTAAATGCTGATAATATTCTCCAGATGGTTCCTTAAATTTAAAGCAACTTGAATTTATCAGTAGGGTTTGTAAAATAATATTTGAAAAGCTAATTCCATAGTTCATCTGATAGAAAGAAAATGTAAAGAAAAACCAAGATTTTTTTTTTTTTTTAAGTAGAATACTTTGGAGGTAAGGGCAGCAGTTTCTGTCACCAGATCTCAGAATATTTTTTAAAAGCTTAGTAATTAGAACACGATGGTATTGGTTCAGGGAAAAAAATCAATGAAACAGTGGAGAGAATTCAGAAAAAGACTCAGGTATGCATGGAAATTCCTTACATAATAACAGTAGAATTTTAAGTCAACGTGGAAAGAGAGCATCAACAAATTGTATTAAAAGATTAACTATGCATTTTAAAAGTAAAAAGTTAGATGACTACCTTACACGCTTCACAAAAATAAATCACAGATAAGTCAGAGAAGCTAATGGTTACAAATAAAAATGTTAGAAGTAAATAAAGGAGGGAAATGTACAGATGGCATTCTTAAACAAGATGAAATATGGAAGCTGTAAGAGAAAAAAATGGATAAATTTGACTGAATCAAAATTTATAACCTCTGTGTCACAAGAAATCATAGCAAAAGCCAAACGCTGGAAAACCATATTTACAATGTATATAGAAGAAGGAGTAATGATATCTAAAGTACGTAAAGAATTTCTATGAAGCAATAGAAAACAAACAACTCAATAAAATTTAGTCTAAGAATAGAAACAGGCAACTTACAGAAACAAAAATTAAATCTAAAATATTCTCAGAGGAAACTCAGGTATGTGCCGTTTAATCACAGGCGTGAGCAAAGTAAGGGCCTTCAGCCTGGCTTCACACATCAGCCGTGGATGCTGGCTGAATAGCGCGTTCGCCTTCTCTCCTTCTCTGTTCTAGCATCTCGCTTATCAAGAGTCAGTCGTGTCGGTTTCTAAACCTGTTATGCAAGTTGTACTTGATATTTTAAATATAGATCATTTAATATTATGAAAGCTGACTAAATGTTGGCGAAAAAAAGAGTGCTTTCTAAGAAAACTAAGTTAATTCTTTGGAAAACTTAATGAAGACAAGTCACTAACAATGTTGTAAAATGAAAAGGAGGCAAGAAAACATAAAAAGACTGAGTAAAATTATAAAAATCTAGAAGCTTTCTACACTCAGATTGCATCACAATCTGAAACATATCAATAAACTAAGTTTTGGATGTGATTTATGCAGGAAAAATAATGCTAAAGAGTGGACTAATATCCAAAGAAAGGTTTAAAAATGATAAAGTTCATTTGTCTGTATCCGTTCATAAACGTTAAACATGTTTGTGCTAGAATATCTGAAAAACAAAGTAGTAAGAACAAATGTACATTGATCGTCTTACCATCCAAAGATTAAACCACAGTAAGCATTTTAGAGCATTCATTATAGTTATGAATATTTGTACCATATAGACAATATTGTACAGTAATTTTTTACTTAACACTAATGTATATTGTTCATGTTGTTAAGAGTTCATAAAATTATAATTTCAATGGCTTCCTAAATATTTTAACATGTAACTATTATAATTTTCTTAATCTAGTGTCAGACATTTAAGAAGTTTCTGTTTTTGCACATTAGCAATCATTGCGAATAATAATTTTTAAAAATATTTTAAGATAGATTTTTCTGAAGTAGAATTAAGAGATCGATGAAAAAGAACCTAACTAAAATAAGGGTTCTTGTCTTCTTATAAAAAGAATTCATATCCTTTTAGAAAACATGGAGGAGTATAGACAAACATGAAAGACGACCCAGGCATAGTATTTTTATTGGCATATTTTCTAATATTCATTTATTTCAAATATGCAGTATAGTATTATTAATTGTAATCACCATATTTACATCCTCATGAATTATTTATTTTATAACTGGAACTTTGTATGTTTTGATTGAATAATTTTTTAAATAATTTAAAAACATAATCCTAATCAGATTTTATACTCACACACACACACACATACACACACACACACAGAGTCTTGTAGCCTGTTTTTTTAAATCTAACTTTACATCATAAGCATTTTTGCATATTATTATACTTACTAGACAATATCTTTTGACTATATACATATTAACATTTTTTATGAACATATCATTATTAGTATTTGTAGGTACTCTCTTATCAATGGATATTTAAGAGGATATTTCTGTTTTTTGAAATTATAAATAACGATGACGCGAACATCTTTATCAACATCACATTACTTTCTTAGATTAGCTTTCTGGAGGTAAAATGACCTGTAAAAGATTATTAGTGTTTTTACGTGTTTTGCCACATTATATTCCAGAAAGGAGGGATTTATATACACTCTCACCAACAGCCAGTGTATGATTGCACATCTGTAAAATTCAAATGGTAACTAACCTAATTATTATGTAGAGAACCGGTTTCACACGTGAAACTGTTTATGCAAATGACCTAATTCCCTGGGGATCTTCTCTTGGGTATAGATTTACAACTGAAACCTCCTAGAAAACTGGTCTTTAGTATTTAAAAAGTCAGTTTATATTGCCAGTGTGTAAAGGCTTGTTTGGAGAAAAATGCAAACAATTCAAGCTTCCTTCACAGAGATATTTATCATCTCAGTTCATCTATCATTGTAGACTATCTTGGCTAAACCTTCTGGCTAAGGTTTAAAGGCCCAGTGGGTCATTGTCATACACCTGTAGGGTTCTCTGAATGCTTCGGTATTGATTTATCCATTTTGGAATTCCTTCTCATTGATTTATTAGGCCTATACATCTTCTGGTGGCCAGCTTCTGTCTATAATGGGTGGATGAAAAAAGTGTTTCACGATCATGTGTTTTATAGCTCACTGACATTCATTTACTGACTCCCTTATTTGTCCAGTGTTAGTATATTGTAATGCTAATGGGCGTTTCAGGCTGGACTTGGTCTTTGTGCCTTTTTGACCCTGCTAAGTACAGTATATAAATGACAATAAAATATTATTATCAAACTTGTACCGAAGAGAGAACATTGTCAGTAATATAGGTTTCATGTCCCTTAAAATAAAAATAGGAATATAAATGGGCTCATGCAAGAGAGAAATGGAATGCATTCTTCAAAAGCACTTATCACAAAGAAAACATTTCAAGTTGTCTTTGCTAAAATAATGGGAAATTTGGAGTAAGGGACAGAAGCTGAGATTGAGGTTAAGACAGTGACCACATTCATAATCATGGCAGAGATCTGCAGGAAAATCTAATCAGTGACAGGATTCTAATCCTGCTTAGCTCAGGTACAGAAATCAGAGCAGTTGCTTGAGAAATAAAATAGGAAGTCAAAGATTCTTTACCTGTATTTACTGCTCTTCAATCAATGTAGCCAGTGCCTTGAATGCAATACGGACTCTCTTAGTTGGTTACCAGCACGAGGCAGTGAAGTCCACGCACACTGATTTTAAATTCAGCATTTAGAAACTGTATGACTTTGGGCAACTGATAAATCCTCCCTCTGCCCCAGTTTCCAAATTCCTTAAACGAGAAAAAGAATAACGATCTTGGAACATTGGGTAATGCACCCAAGTTACTTCCATCCCCAAAGTCAACCACTTATCGCTTGTTTTTGGAGTGTACTCAGTCATCAGAACAGTGCACAGTCCATCCCAAGTGGCGGCCCTGTGTCTCCACTGTCTTGTCTCCATATTGCAATGCATAGGTTTTTTTGTTGTTGTTGTTGCCATTTGGGTTCCCCACCCAGCTTTGCCTAGATAGTGTCTGGAGAAATGTGGGGGGAACTATTGCAGCTGAGAACAAACCTTAGGTGCAAAGTGAGCTGACGTGAATGACAGGGACCCGCTCCATGAGCCGAGATGGAAGACTAACAGAAGGTCTTTCTTTCGCCTTGGGCTGTGTCACCACCCAGGGGAGTCTACAGGAGCCACAGACCCTAGGGACAGGTCTGTGGCTGTTGCTCAAGTGGCCTCCAGACCACTACCAGTCAAAATTATGTCTATTCTCACTCTGAAGCCATGTAACACAGTGCTTCTGCTGGATTCCCTGGACTAAGCCGACTCTTCTAATCCTTCTTTCACCTCAGGAGGCAAGACTTGCTCAATACTTCTTCTAGCTGAAATTTATGTGCTGTGGAACTATAAATAAGCTGAAATCAGTCTGAAAAAGCTTCCAAGTTCTCACAGAGACTGGGTGTTCTAAAACCAATCTACATCCATCCTACTCATAGGTGTCAGAATTTTTTCACATGGGTTCAAGTTATCCAAGACCCAGGAACCTGAGTCTCTTTTTCAGACCATCCTGAGCTATCTGGCTACCTTGGCATGCTAAGTAAAGGACAAAGGAGCCAGGGCATTTTCTTGGTGACACACCTACCTGTGTGAGCAGCACCAGTCACTTGTGCTTCCTGCTCTATGATGTGAAAATGCTAACACACCTCAACAAGGATCACACTACAGTGCTTTAAAATCATTTAGCGAGATTAAAAAAAAATCAGATTGTGTCTTATTTTTATTGCATCCAATTAAATGCTGAATACTATTGCATATTGCACTGGGCACAGATGAGCAGTGCCACCACCCTTGGATTTAGGTTAAAGGCTCCTGCTCTGGCCACAGCCCACCGTTGGGGAGGAGCCTGGGAATTCACCCAGAGACCATGCTCCTCCCTCTAGACTATGTCTCAGGTGCTGAAGGACTCAGCATTGTCCACCCAAGTGGTCTTGAGTCAACTTTCAAGACCTGCAAGGGCTTCTTCTTCCCAGGGTCCAACTTCCCGAGGGTGAGCTGTAACATGGATGATCTCATCCTTGGGCCCACGGGGTGCTGTTTGTGAAGGAACTGTGCACCGAGCCTAGATGCAGGGCTGTGCCTACCTGCGCACCTGAGGTCGCCCTCAGTGAGAATCTGAGCTGGGATGGGAAGAGAAGGGGGACCAGCTCTTTCCTATTTCCATGTTTGGCTGAAACTTCTAGAAGCCTGAGAATGCTGCATTTGAAACTGTCCGTCCAAGTTGTTCCAAAAGAATCCTGTGGAAGTAAGAAAATGCGATGTATTATTTTAAACAATTTTTAGATTGATTTATAAATTTTTAATGATCGATATTTAAATATTTAGACATATGGCACATGAGCTTCCATTTGCACCCTACCTCCTTCCCTAACAAATATAATGGGCAGTGATTCTCAGACTGTACTGTGCATAAAAATCCCCCAGGGAGCTTGTTAAAATCTAATTCCAGACCCAAACCCTCCAGACATTCAGGTTCAATCGGCCTGAGTTGGGCTCAAGAAGGTGCATCTTTACTAATTGTCCAGGGGTTTTGACAGAGGGGGTCCAGTGATCGCTCATGGAGAGTCACTGAGCTCCCTGGTAGAATCAGTGATTTCACTGACAAAACACACCCAAGAGAAACAGCTGAAGAATAATTCTGAAGCATTATCTGGGCAAAGCAAAAAAAAAAAAAAAATGACTTTTATACAAAACCAGAATTAAAATATCTAAAGGAGTGAAGTCTCCTGCAAAGTACTCCCCTTGGAGGTTGGACACTTATCATAAGCAGGCAGCTATTGCTCACAACGTTTTGACACTGATATTTTAAAATTGCCTTTGGAGGTGGATTATGAGCCACATCAGAAAGCCAATCTCATTATTTCACATCACAGTTTGCATTTGACAAAAAACAGCATTACCCAGAAGGATGATGCATAAACTTAGCAGATTTAGTTCCTGTGTTTTCCAAGTCAAATATGTAATAAAAGAAGATCTATTATATAAACACACCTGTTTATTTCCATCTCCTTCTGAAACTGTACTACAGTGACGATGAAGAAAGAGAAAAGAAGGCATAAATCTGCAAAGACAAAGAAAGTGAGAAAGAAGGTTCAGGAGGAAGCAGGAACCAATATTTTGAAAACTGGAAAACAGTGGCCAAGGCCTTGGCAGACCCAAGAAAGCTGAGACATGAGCCTCTCATGAGGAAAGCTCAGAGAGAGGCTGGTTTTACCTGAGCACCTTGCCTCAGGAATGAGAGGCAACAAGCAACTCGGAGTCAGGAGAGGTGGGGGTGAGAAAAAAGAGGATTTGTTGAAATTCATCAATTTAGACCCCCAGATCCCTTCACCCATCCAGGCAATAACCCTTCCTCCAACCCCAGAAGACGTCGGAGTCATTCTCTTGTAACTCCATCCTGAGAGACGATGCCTTCTGGAACACCAGTCTGCAAGGCAAGGATGCAGTTCCTTAACTAAAACTAGGCTATTAAGTGAAAGTATGCTGAACACTGAGACCCCAGTTCCCTTTTGCTTGGTGACCAAAATGTAGACTTAGTCCCACCAGGTGGGAGATTAAGGAATATGAGCAATCTAAGGGAAAAGAAAAATAAAAATCTGTAACTGAGGAGCCCCAATGAAAAGGCCTAGTCCCCACTGAGTCACCCTATGGCAAAGCCTGCAAGGCCCATGAGGCTTTAACGAGCTCTCTCGTGATTCATTCTGAAGTATAAAAAGACAGCTAAGGGATCACCAGACACGTGAAGAAGGTTGACAAGGAAAGGCAGAGATTTATAGAAAGGAAAGTGAGGAGAAAAGAAGCAGTGTAGGGAAATCGATAAAAACTGTTAAATAGCTGAAAACATTTAAAAAATTCTGTAGTTAATATCCTCAGAAAGATTAGAGGGGATATTGAAACCACACACACATAAACATACAAAAGCAGGAGGCTAGCAAAAAATTAAAAAAAAAAATAGCTCTTGTAAATATCAGAGAAATGAAAAAATCCAGCAGAACAAATATCAGATACAGTTGAGCTAAGCTTCCAGGTAGCAAATGTTCTGAAAGAGGACCACACCTGATATTAAGGTGTCTCTTAGCCATGCAAGTGGAGATATCAAAAAGTTATTTGTCATTCTGGGGTAAGGAGTTGGCACACACAAAAAAAGGTGGCATGGGGATGATCCTCAAGAGAGTTAGCGAAGATAGAAAACAAGAGGTCCAAAGACCGAGTTCTGGGACACACCACATTTAACAGGTCTGTGATCCGTGAAATGCAGAAGGACCAGTCAAGGAGATTGCAGATAAGTAGACAGTGAGGTAAAAGGGAAAGAGAGTGTGTTCTGGAAGCCAGGTGAAGAAGGAAGAGAGACCACCTATGTCAGCTGCAGCGGACAGGTCAAGTCAGATGAGGCTTAGAAACTCAGCATTGATTTTCACAATTTGAACTTTGATGTACCTGCTGATTTAGAGCATAATGAGTAATTAAAAAAAAAAAAATCCACACCAAGTCGTGCCATCATGCATTTCAGTACCTTAGGGGTAAAGAGACCTTAAAAACTTCCAAAAGACAAATGAACAAACTAAAACCAAACAGGTGAAACACTAAGTGTTGGGAGGCAGAATGTCACAAGTCTGTTCAACAGCAGCACTGGAAACTGAAAGACAGAGGGGAAACAGCTTCGAAATTCTAAAAGATGATGATTTCCAACCTGGAATTTTGCTCCTAGCTAAACTATCAGTCAAATGTCAGGGTAAATAAATGCATTTTAGACATTCAGGGCTTATAAAAAATAAAAATAAATAATAAAAAAAAAAACTTCACCCTTTCATGTATTATTTTCCTCAGGAAAAAACTAAGGTATGTATTCTGTAAAAGCAAGAGCATAAACTAAGAATGAGGAAGGCAGGAGATCTAGAAGGCAAGGGGTCCAACACAGAAGAGAGATGAGAGAGATTTTCAGGGCGATGGTAAAGGGCAGTCTCAAGAACTATCTGAGTGGTAGCCTGGAAAGCTAGCAGCACCGGTTAAAGCAGGAAGTCCAAGGGCTCCAGGAGGTCATTACCAAGAGAAACATGAAATCAATTAAATTTTCTTGTGTGGTTGACCATATGGAAAGAACTTATAGAAATCTCTTGGGGAGTTTGGGGATAAATTAATGACCGGTGCATATAAGCTTAAACTAATGACAAAAACTGGGCAATTAACTCCAGGAAAAAAAGATTGTGGAAAAAAAAAAAGAAATATAATTACAGTTATTATGTGACTAAGCTGTGCATACTTCCGTAGACCCAGTAATGTAATTACTAAATAATGCCTTAGCCAAAAATAGTAGTATAACTATTTTGGGAAAATAGGAGGACAGTTGGTATGTTGATGTATTGGGCTGGGGGAGGGAGGGGGAAAGGTTAAGAGGCAAATGCTGCCTGCCACATCCTGCCATATGTTTAGCTTTCAGCAGGAAGTAGGGTATAATCCCTGCTCCTCTTAAAGTTTACTGTCTAATTCATGTTGTATAGTTCACTCGACTACTTCATACATAAAATGTTGAGAGATATTGGATATGAAGTGGTCACACGAAAATGCTAGAATTTAGTAGGAGACAATTTCAGAGACATTGATGAATTGAGAAATGTATTTTCATGGGCTTAAGAGAAAAAGGAAATACAGGAGCAAAAGAAGACATAAGTAAAATATATGAGAGTAAATAATATAGACATAGAAACAATAAATTTGGGAAAACGTTGAAAGGTCATGTGGAATATAATATAAGAAAGAGAACTTGAAAGTGCTGATGAGCTGCTCAGGTTTAGAAAGAGAGGTCCTTGAGCAGGAAAATCTCCAAACTGAGGCATTTTTTGAGGTCAGTAATTCTAGAAGCTGAAGATGATTCAAATGGTCATGACAGTGGCCAGTTCTAATAGGCAGAAAGACAGGCTATGTAGTTGACTCGGCAGCAGAAACGTAAAGTGGCAGGGATTTGGATTTGAAATGTGGTGAGCAAATCAAGAGGAAGATAAACCGTATGGTTAGTGGACATTAGTTGGTTGTTGGCTGCTGAGTACCCAACCTTTTATGCGCACTGCTTTCTATGAGCTTTTCATCTTCCCTTTGAGGTATTCCCCTATTGCGTGTGGTTTTGCTGGGTCAGTGTCCATCTCTGGAATCTAAAGGGGCCGGGTTCTCCTTTTTAGTACTGCACGTGAGACTTCCGTTTGACAAGTGGGCATACTTTCCTAGGACTTTAACTCCTGAACAGGTGTTCAAAGGATGTGGAGTGAGTCAAAGGTGAGATTACCGCCGTGGCAGCGAAGTGAAGAAGGTGAGACCCGACTCTTCCCCTGCCTGGCCTCCCAGCCTCTTTGACTCTTGCTCACTCTGTGAGACGTTCCTCAGTTACTGGAGCCACCGATATCCTTTCAACTGATTCCCATTCTGCAAGAGGTTGTCAGATCTCTTTTCTCTTGCTTGCCACCCATATCTCTAACTGATATGTAGGGAGACACCATAGACGAAGAATTGGTACGATTAGGTAACAGACTAGATGAGAGGCAGCAAAGACAATTCCCAGGGGAAGTGTGAAGTAGATGATTACGGCCGTTGGTGGAGATGGAAGAATAAAGAAGCAGAATTTGTCTAGAGAAAAATAGTACTTTGGTAAATTTCCGGACTAAGTTAAACACTCTGAGTAACTGGGAAAAGAGCACTACAGAGAAGCGAGATGCAGAGTTGAACAGGTACACTTGGAAGAACCACGCATATGTACCAACATGCATAAGAACAGATGTAATTCTGCAGAGAAAATGGTAGAGGAGGAAAAGTAGAATTCTAAGGTATTAGCCTGTCTAGAGAGGCACAACATGAGGAGGACATATTTATTTTAGGAAAGATTAAGTAAGAACTCTTAGAGAACTGAGTACAGAGACGCTTATCATGTTTCAATGCTTTTTTTTAAAAAAAAAATACAAATGCTGAACTTTATGGAAAGTCTCGATGCACTAGGAAATACCAAATATCTTAATATAAAGAAAGGGGGCAACTTTGGGTGCAAGTACCAGAAAATGCTGACTCTAGTGAGATTAAACAACAAAGGGCTTTATCACCTTCGGAACTCGAAGTCCACAGTTAGGGCTATAGCCAGGTAAGGGAGGCCAGTGCTTCAGCTCTGCTTCTCGGAGATTCCACTGGATCTGTCCTCTAGCTGTTTTCCTTCACAGTGGCGAGAAGGCCACGTTAGATGTGACAATGAGCAAACAAGGGCCACTCTTCGTTGTGTCTCTTGAATGTGAGGAAGCATTTCCCAGAAGCTCCCTATCCAACTTTCCCTCATGTCACATTGGCCTGCAATGTGTCGCATTCTCACGTCTCCATTGTGATTGCTTAGACCATGCAAGAGTCACCGTGGGGCAGGGCCCGCCTGCCTCCGGCACACGGCTGGGCAAAGGAAGGCTACTGTAGATCCTTGACCAAGGTAGCGGGGGACACAACGAGGCTAGAAGGAGAGAGCTGCTAGCAGGACGCAGCAGTGAGAAACGGAGTCGTGGAGCCAACGTTGTCTGCTCCATGGTGGGAGGCTGACGTCGTAGAAAAGCGCAACCACTAATTCAGCTTCCTGTTTTCGCTTAGAGGTAATTTTTATGGAATTTTAAAAGATCCATCATTACACAATTCCAATTTGAACAATTCCCAAGCCGTTGCTTTTTAGCCACTGCTTAACGCGTTTGCAGTTTTCTTTTTCTCTGTCTCCTTTTATTGCTTTCTGAAGCTTTTCAAAAAATCACATGGAGCACAAAGGCTAAGCCCTTCTGAACCCCTATTTTGTCCACCATGAGTCCACCAAAGCCAGTGATTTGTAGGCAGCGGGACGACACTGACAATAGCTGCCTGGGTCTGGGGTAATTAACAATGTCAGTGGTCAAGGAGGTGGAAGTCAGTTCAAGCCCAACTGGAGCATTTAGCTATTTTACTGCCATATCCTCTTAGGCCTCTTTCGGCTTATAAATATTAATTTAAAGACTACCAACAAGGACAGTAAACAGATTTAGGCATAAAACTTCCTGTCAGGGGTGATTTACACCCAATAAAAGGAGAGCAGGATAGAGAAAGCCTGCTTCGCTAAGTTTATGATAGACAGTGAAATAGTACCATCAAAATAAAAGGGCTTTTGGTCTGTCATGGGCTGTGTGGGTGTCTCCTCCTCAATAAGCAGCATGTCGGTATTGTATTGTTTGCTTTTATCAGTGCCTTGCACTGTTGAGGCAAAGTTCAATGCCATTGCTAATTGAACCTGTACAGATTTATAGACTGAAGGTCTGTGCGTGAGAGAGATTATTAGGACTTAAAAGATAATAGCCCCAGCAAGAAAATTAAAACTGCTTTCACCACTTATATTTCAATAGTGCATAACTTCTATCCTTTTCCACATCCTGTGATGGACTAAGAACTTGTTTGAAAGAAGATCTGTCTTAAGAGTTTATGCAACAGTGATCAAATAGCAGAGAACTCTGCTGCCATCTTACCTTGCATGCAGCCCCAACCCATGTGGGTCTGACAGTGTCTCTGCAGTAAACCTGCCTTCTAGGTAAAAGGTTAACACGTTGACACTTCTAGACTGTCCGGAGACATTTTTCCATGGGTCTTTCACATGTCTATACATAGTGCAAGCAGAACCACTCTCTGCCTCAGCTGCAGAAAACCTTTTCCTGTTGTTGATAGCAAACAGCCGTGGAAGAGAGGAGGGAATCTCCCCGAGGGCAAAAGGCAGGTGTGAAGCTCAGAATTCTTCTCCTATAACATAAACCACCATGTGTACAGGTGCCACTTGGCCGTCTGCACATTGCCTTGTGAGAGCAGGGGCTTGGGGACCTTGTGCAGAAGCTGGTACTCTTCCTACTGTTTTTGCCATAAACACTACAGTCTCGCATTTTCTTCTAGCATCCATGAGCAGGCTAACTTCTTAGCTTACAAATAGGTCAAAGTTCAGACTCTTCACAATTTGAGAGACTGACCAGTAACATGGGTTTAGAAGAACAATTTGTGTAATTTTACAAATAAAAAGATTAGCACCTACTTAAACCATAATATGTCACTATTCCCGCAAATTTCCACATCTAAGAGAGTACAATTTTTCTTTTGCCATAATCAATGTGAAGCTAATATCATGATGGTTGTTGGGGAGCATTATTGAGGAAAGTTTTCTTTATACTTTCTAGCTAGCTAGGGCTAAGCTCTTCGGCGATGCCATCTTCCTTTTCCTTGCCACTATTTCTTTGCTTACTTTTGCAAAACACTGTTAAAATGCTACTGGGTGAAGGAACGAGAAATAACACAATCCAAGCTCTCAACCTAGCTGACTGTCTAGTAGCAAGGAAAATGTACACACAGAGACTGTAGTGAATGAATGAGAAAGAGGGTAGTAGTGCCAGATGAGGGCCCAGCATGGGCATGGCTGGCCTTGGGGTTTTAAATGGGAACATCTATATGGAGCATAGTACTTGAAGATTCTACTCCAGTGCCTGGTCAATGTGGTGGAGTAAGGTTCAAGATATATGAGATTATTTTTTGTGTCCAGATAACTAGTAAAAATGGATTTGTACATGGCTAATTTTGTGTCTATTTGAAGTCGCCAAACACTATTCGTTGAACTCTTGTAACTTCCAACATTAATACAATCTAATTTTTGAAAAAAACTATTGCTGACTTGGTTGTATTATAAAAGTATATTTTCACTCTTGCTTCTCACAATCTGACTTTGGCTTTATCCTGAGATCCAGTGGGGCTATTAGGATCCAATATATTCATCCCATTAACAACATTTTATTGTCTAGGGTCTGATTATCTGGCCCCATTTAAAAAGTAGGAGGTCGCACCAAGGAATGTATGAACCATTACGCCCATTCTCCATTTGTCCCCACGTTTATAGAGTAAACCTTCCCCTTTCTCTTTCACTGCCTTTTACTGTCTTTACTAGCATAAGAACAGACAATGCCCTGAACCAACTTTTCTCTCATTCATGTCTTCAGAGACCATAGTATCGTTCCTTCTATATCATTAAAGGGAGAAGTAAGCCGAACACATCTCTTTTAAATGGACAAGGATGGGACTTCTGTAAGAAGTGCTAGACTGATAAAGTCCACGATAATAAAAAAAAAAATCATGAGGTTGCCCGAAGTTCCAAATGGAGATCACTCCGAGATTTGAAAATAATGGGAATGTACGTGTGGCAGCAAACCCCGAATGAGGATAGATACCCCTAAAGAGAAGCGCACCGTTGAACAAAGCTTTGATGATGGAATTAACATGAAACAAAGGCCCTTGGAGGGAGATCAGTCTGAAAAGAAACGAAGAATACATAAAACTTTGTTTAATTTATGGAATTTATATGCTGCTGACCAGTAAGTAGAAAGTTCCATTCCCTGGGTTCCCACTATCACTCATGGATTACTTGTCAGTAAATGCGGTGCACTCAGAACTTAACAGCTACGGCAATATTTCTGTTCCCAGCGCAGCTTTACTGCACCCGTGAAACTCTGTAATTTTTAAATTCCCTCACTGTTAACATCTGCTGAAGCGTTATTGGTCCCAGCACAGCCAAGCTGCTCGGAAATTGCATTTAGCAGAGTAGTTAATGCGAGCGGCATAATTCTCGACGCAACCATGTTTGAAAAGGGCTTGGTAACTGGCACAGTGGTTGGGCTTCCTCGAGGTTTTATTTCTTTCCTACCTGTTCTGAACCACAATCTCACTGGCTTTGAGCGTGCCTTTTGAAAAATGGCATATGTTATAGTTATTGTTCAGTAAACACTGTTACATGTTCTGATATGTATACATATTCTATACCCTGAAATCACTTTTTTTTTAACGAAAAAATAGTCTATTGTTAAGACATGATTTATAAGCATTTAGAGGTTTGAGGTACGAAATTAATCAAGTTTCTGTAAAATGAAGATATTTTTTCGCCCTGTTAAGGTGCTTTGAATGTTTTAAATCCACATGGTCCTACTAAGTGGTCCTGAACAAAAACAAAACAAGCCAGCTGCTTATGGCTTTCATTAATGAGGACGTATTTATGTTACAATGATGAAGTAAACATTTTTTTTTAAAATTGCCCTGAAAAACTATCTTTGTTATAACCCAAAAAATATAAACATTGCACTGACATCACTAAAATTAATAAATCAATATATTTATTATTGATGTATTTCATATGAATGTAATCATTTATGTCAACATCATAGAACATCATGGTGTTTAAACATGTTTAAATGTGAGTATTTATCTGTTTGAGTTAATGGTATAGGAAATTGCTTGGTAAATAGTAAAGATTTTTCTTCTCCAGAAATGTTCTTCCTAAAATTAAAATACTAAATTTTTATTGAATTTTACCATTAAGTAAAACTGTATATTAATAATTTAATATTAAGCAAAATCAGATGACTTTGTTAATTTTTTTGCAGTCAGGAAATACATCTTGCTAGCAAAGCGTAGAGAGTGGTATTTTTAAACAAGTTACTCAAATGTCTGAATAAATGAAGGAAGAAAGACTATGCTCTAGAATGTTCAGTGTTAGCTTTAACAAGCGTTCACATAACTTTCCCCAAATGGACAAGATGTTTTCCAAAGTGGATGCCATGAAATATATTTTACTTAAAGATAATAATTATATAAAATTTATTACTATATATATTACCTCTTGAATATTTCAATATTTGTGTCATGTGTAATCATCTGTTGAGATCAGAGGGCAGATTATATTCTTAGTTATTTCTGCAGGATCTATGCCAGGATATAAGCAAAATTAAATCTTTCCTAATAAAAAGGTGTTGGATTTATCTCTCCCCCTACACACCCCCACCACAGGACTGCTTACCCTTTCTGCTCCCCACGCCAAGAGCAGTTACAGCCATTACAAAGTCTCTGGCCAGAAATTCTTTGCTTTGTACTAGTGCCCTCTACTTGCTGGCCAGACTCTTTACTCAGTCTCAGAATCCCTCTTTATTCAGTCTCCTTGGCTGATTTCTGGGTGTCTGCTATGTTGCTACGTTTCTGCCGGAAGCCCAGAACTACGGCTTGCGTGTGACCCGAGAGGGTGTCCCGTCTTTCACCGGCAATGCCTGCCAAAGCCGCTTGCCGAGTACTGATCCTCAGCATCGTTACTTGCCCAACTGTCCTCTGTCCAGATTCTAGATCCCTGATTCTGCTCTGATCATCGGCTTCCCTCCCTGAGCTTGAAATGCTCGCCTGCCAGCTTGTACTGTTTTTACTCTTTTTCTTACTTTTACCTCCCCAAAACCAAGCCTTTTCCCCTGAATCTACTCTCCAAGTTTGATGAGATCAAGATATAATTTCTCTTATGGTATTTGATTGCCTTTCATGGTATATACACCAAGTTATGATAAAAGCTTCACACACAGAGAAACAAAATAAAACAAAAATTCTTAGGTTCTAAAACATTCACAAAGTAATTTACCAGACAATGCAAACTTTATATTATCATTGAATGTTTACCTTTATTATGCTTATCTCCTAACCTTGTACAAGAATATGCATGTAGGAAATCTTATATTTGATATCTAAGCGGTACCTGATTAATGAACAGCAGTAAATTATAACTTGCCAGCTGGTTTTCCAACATTCAACTGTAATAATAATCTGACTTCACATCTCCTTTTTCTCCTTTCCTGTCCTCAACATTACCATAAAACTAGAAGCATATGGAATGATAATTATTAAGACAAGGTGAAATCTATGGAAAATAGTTAGAAAAGGGAGACAGAAGGTTGTTTCAAACCATTATCTTGGATGTATGTATGAGAGAGAGAGAGGAAAGGAGGGAGGGAAGGAGGGGGGTTGGGGGAGAGAGAGAGAGAGAGCGAGAGAGAGAGAGTGAGAGAAAGAAAGAGAAAGAGACAGAGACAGACAGAGACAGAGACAGAGAAAGAGAGAGATTTCTTCCTGCTTCCTCCTCATCTTCTTCAAGACTTGTCATCCATAATGCCAAGAGGGGTCTATCAGGTGACCTAAAGATACATAATGGAAACAATTATTGTTGCCCTCAGCTAATACTTCCTTCTCTGAATCTCCTCTCCAGACTCTAGCCCCTATGAGTGGGCTTAGGCAGCCCTGTTTATTCCTCGCGATTCCTTTCTCTGGCTTCGGCTGATTGGAATAGAGGTAGTGAGGGGTCTTAATATTAGCTTAGATTGTGCCAATAGGATTTTGCTGTTTCCCGCCTCACCCCCCACGCCCCCAGTCCTTTCTCTTTCCCTCTCCCCAATTAAGATACAGAGAAACTGAACTAACATGCCATTTAGAGTCAAGGTCATAATTGGAGCCCCATAATAAGGTAGGTTAAGTAAGCAGAAACCCAAACCTTGTTAGAGAAATTGGTAAAGAAAATAAAATTGATGGATTCAGATAGGGAGGGCTGTCCAGCCTTCTCTTGGGGGAATTAAGATGAATGAAATTTGAAAACTACTTTTCGAAACTAGACTTTGGTCTGAGAAATATCATTGCTATATCACCAAGGAGGAAATGGAGGCTCCTGGAGATTAAGTGATTCACCTTGGCTAAAAGCTTTTGTCAGTTGAGACAAAAGTATAAACAAAATAGGTCACTCATTCCCTGCAGACAGCCCAGTTATTGTCAGCCCAGGGGGTGCTTCGTGCCCAGGGCGCTTCCTGGAAGGTCCCTTTCTCAGACTGATGGCCGCTGGCGCCAAGCACAGCTTCGTGTATTGAGTTGTCGTCCGTCCCACATGGACTGTGCCTCTCCCAGATCACATCGAACTCCAGCATGCAATTCTTTCCCAGTTTCTATCTAGTGGTGGTTTTTATTTCTTCAGTTACATATTTGTTGAAATGTTTTACAAACAATAGGAGAAAAAC
>NW_011888902.1:1415217-1418761 GCF_000151845.1 Pteropus vampyrus
AAAAAAATGTGTAATATATAAATATAAAATAAGAAAATACCTAAGATATTTTTTACATTTTATCCTGCATCCATAAGATTATAGCTGTACATAGTAGGTGCTCAGTAAAAATTAGTTAAATAAGTAATTAGATGAATTAATATAGAGATTAAATGTCTTATTAGTGAAAAGTACCCTAGAATCATTTTATTCATATCAACAGACATTTTATTTTGCACTCTCTATATGCACAATGTCCAGTCTAGAACAGAAAGCATTATGGGGCCTGGTCCCTCTCAAGAAAAATGCAAAAATTTTATATTTTTAGAGTTTCTAAGAGTGAGTATAGCAGATAATTTGCAGAAAATGATACTCAAAAGAGCATGAGTGATGCCTACCCTATGGGTATGTTCACTTAGTCACTCTGGAGAAATAATGATCACTGACATCTGGCTTTCTGTACCTTGCAAGTTCCGTGTGTGTGTCAATGGCTGGGTGAATTTCATGCTTGTGGAAAGACACAGAATGACTCAACCCACACTGCCAGAGGTCCGCTTAAACCTTGTATAGCAATGCTCTTCCGGACCCATCCTTGGTGATCTTCTCTCTCTCTCTGAAAGTTTTTAACTCCCATGGCTTTCACTGACTTGTTTGCTGATGGTTCACGAACATCCATTTTAAATACAGATTTCTTCCCTGAGCTCTAGATCCAAACACCTCCTGGAAGACCCCACTTGAATAATATCTCACATATATCTCTAATTAATATCCCTAAACTAAGTCTGATTTAAGATCTCTGGTATACCCGGAGGAGGAACTGGGCAATGACTGCTCATGGATACAGGATTTCCTTTGGGGTGATGAAAATGTTCTGGAATTAGCGGTGATGGTTGTAAAACTTTGTGACTATTCTAAAGGCCGCTGAACTCCATACCATCAAAGAATGAACTTTATGATATATGTGAAATATATTTCAATTATAAAAAAAGAAACAATATCACCTGCTACTATGTCAAAATTTCCTGTTATGGGGAAGGGACGACCCCATGCTGGCATCTTAGGGCAGGTACAAAGTTTGGTGCTTCATTTTATTCCTGGGGCCTAGTTCTGTGTCTAACCAATGACAACAATCATCATCATCATCATCATCATCATCATCATCATCATCATCATCATCCAAACAATAATAACAGGCAACCAGAAACTCTTTGTTGAATAAATACATCTTACTCTCTTCACCCTCCACAGTTAGTCAGTCCCCCAAGTCCTAAAGACACTGCTATCTGTAGAAACCCCAGCTTTTTCTCTCCATCATCATCAGTGCTGTTGCCTTAGTTCTGCAATGTCCCCTCTCCCTGGGTCACTATACTAGTCTTCACTACGTACTTTACTCCAAGTTTGTAATATTCTGAAATTAAAAATAATTTTATTAAAATGAGACTCCCAATTGGTTTTCCTGAGCTCGAGCCTTCTACTTGTCTAATCCCATCTCCACCACTGCTCAAGGTGTCTAAGATTCAAATAAGAGAGTATTTGTTTCCTACTTAAATTTTTCAGTGATTCTCCATTGTCCACAGATTATAACGAGTGAAATTTCTCAGAATGCCTACATGACTCTTAGCCTTGACCCTCACAGCTCATTGTACCTCCACCTCCACCCATCTTCACTCCATATATATTTTTCTGCTGCCCTTTTCTTCCAAGTGCCATTGACAGTTAGCTCCTGACGCCCCCACTCCATCCAGTGCACACACCTGCGATGAGATCCACACAGCTCCATTATACTTATCGATTTAAAATCTGTCTCCATGGCTACACCTAAAACCCCTTGAAGGCTGGGATCAGGCTTAACATAGAACCTACAGGCTGGCAGTGTGTGCTGTGGAAAAATTCAATCTCAAAACTCTTAGAGTTGGCACTCTGTTTCCACCAGCTCAGCAGTTGAGCTGTCGTGTCATATTCTACAAAGGATACTGGCGTATAGATCACACATGAATAAACACTTAGAAATTATCCAGTGCTAACTACTGTCATTCTTCCCTTTCTCTATTGCTTCCTCTTCAGTATTTTCCTACAATCCTTCCCTTAAAGGAACTGGATCTTGGGGGACAGAACAACATTCAGATAAGAGGATTTGCCCAGCCTAATCATACTGACTGAGTGTGGCAAGGCAGTTATTTTAATCTGATAGTAACCTGGGGGTCACTTGTGGATTTGAATTACTCACGTTATCTCAAGTGCGAATCATCTTTGGCCATTTGGAGTTTACTATATTTGTTCATGTCTTTTTGACTCTTCAAAATTAATCACGTTGCGAAATTACTTTGGGGTGAAATATAGAATTCAAACATTAATAAACAAATACAGTCAAGACAAAAATAGAATAGGAGTAACATAGTGTGTGTCATGACAAGTTCTTCAGTGAAGATGATATTTAATAATAAAGAGGGAGAGCTCCTGATAGAGTTATGATAAAATTGGTCAGACGTCAGTAGAGCTTCTGTGCACACATGTCATATCTTTTAGCACACACTTCATGTGAGTTTCTCAGTGGGTTTTCCAAATCAAGATTTTGAACGTGATGAACAAGAGTGTTCAATTTTAAGGATATTGATCCTTTACTAATTCCTGAGTAAATAAAAGTTCTTCAGGAGAAGTTGGCAATTATCACTCTCACTTCTATTTCATCATTTCATTATTATGTCATTCCTATTATTGACAGAATCCTCAATCGAGTATTCTTTCATTCAAAAGATATTTGAGAACCTACTCAAGGAAGGAAAGAAGGAGAGAGGGAGGCAGAGAATGAGGGTTGAGGGAAGGAAGGAAGGAGGGAAGGAAGGAAGGAAACAGAAAAAAGAGAAAGAAAAATGAATAGAATAGTTTCCTTGCCTTTAAGAATCCCAGTCTAGTTGGTAAATGATCTTTAGTCTTCCTTCAGTAGTTAAAATCTGCTTGATTTCTTGCCCCTGTATTGCTATAAACTTCTCAGCTAGAAAAACTAACTGCTCTTGAAAATTTTGGAATCGTTCTGCCTTTAGTCAGAGAAGATTTAGAAAGACTTACCAGTTGTTCAAGGGTAACGCATCCAGTTGGGATGACTGCCAGTTGGGCTCAGATCTTAATATCTCCCTGAATTCAGGAGCTGGGTCCTAGTCCTATTCACCATGTAAAAATTCCTTCTTCCATCCCTGTGTTTGCTAATTCCCACTTCAAGGCTATGGTTCTGACTTGCCTCTGTGTGGTGCCTCCAAGTGTGGAGCATTGTCCTATCCCAGCCCTGACTCGATGCCCACCAGCTCTGATCGCCAGACCTCCTACAGGCTGATTGTGTCTGTTGATTTTCTGCTCTTGTATTTCCTGGTCTTGGCTTCAGCATGGCCAGGCCACCTTGCTAACGAACCTCTCTTTCCCTAACCGTCTGTCTCTAGAACTTTCCAGATCATTCTGTCCTGAGTCTCTCTGGTCTAAGGGTATGTAGCACCAGGTCTTCCTTTAGTGAGGGAGAATGCAAATAGTCCTACAAAGCACTCTAGGAAAACATCAAATCGAGCTGGTTGCTGGA
>NW_011888902.1:1421086-1446770 GCF_000151845.1 Pteropus vampyrus
GTGTTGTATTCCAAGTGATTAATTAGTTTGTAGTGAAGTTTTATTAGGTAATCTTTCTGTCGATCAAAAATCACCAGTCTCAGAGCAGAATAAAGAGCACCCAGAAATTTTATAAGGATGAGGAATTTACACCATTATTGTACACAAATATAGGCACAATCTTAAAACCTGAGAGTTTATAGAGGAGTTAATGTAGATATTATTAAAGTTGACAGGAGTTATTTAGCCCTCTTCAATATTTATGGTTTATTTTCTATTAGGACAAATTCATTTCCAAAGTATGAATCAATTTTTCATATTTTTCTGCACCACTGATTTAAACAGAGTATTTTCACTTTCCTTCTCATTCAGAGGCATAAAAATGTGAAAAACATATTGTAATAAAGTAAAATACTTGCTAAAGCTATGTTATACCTTAAATCAAGGTAAGTCAAGAGGATAATATTTCTAGGAATAGAAGATATTTTCCCAGTTGAGAGTACACATTATGCTACTTTAAAAACAGATCTAGAAACTGAATTTCCTAAATGACATGTATGTGTATATATATATATTTTTCCCCTCACATGTATATATAATTAATTTTAATTGAGTTTAATTTTAAAAACAGACCCAGAAATTGAATTTCCTAAATGACAGACCATTATATTTTTTCCTCACATGTATATATAATTAAATTAAATTAAAGTTTTACTACAATACTGCTTCCTTGACAATCATTGAAACGTGTCATTTAAGGAATTTTAAGAAAATGAGTAGTGCCTATTACTATTTAATTTCTATGTTTGTATAAAAATTATTATGTCAATGTAATATGCACTGTAGATATTGAACAGAAAATGATAACTATTTGGGGGGCAGCTTTTTTTGTTTACTTTTTTGGTTGTTTTTCACTGTCTACTACTCTACCAATTTCATGATTAATAGATTTTTCTTCTAACAAATATCAGTACAGAAAAAAAAGAGTCAAATAGTGAGAACTCAATAAATAATAAATATTGTTATTGTTTAACTTTTTACTGACAAAAAGTATCTTTAATGTAAAAGAATTTTTAAAATTCAATTACAAACGGCAATAATGTGTTGCTGATGATATTGGGAACATGAAATTTTTTAATGCTAAAATGTCATATGGAGTTTCAGCATCATGTGCGTCTCTAACGTCAAATGTTTTGCCTCTTTGAGCTAGTGCACATTTTGTGACTCTTAGAGAGCAGATTACCTGAAATATAGGGCAAAATCTTTTCTCATAAGAAAAAGTCTTAGACTGACCATGGGAAAAGAAAAAAAAAAATGCCAAATGATAATCAGAAACACAAAGCAGTCCCCTAAACACTCTACCCTGCAGTCCTGATTCTGATGGGTTTAGTCTCTTTTTTTCCAAAGCAATCAAGTGAGCTGTGTTTGGAAAAGGAAAGAAACAGTGCAACACACACACATGCACACGTGCACACACGCACATGTGCACACGCTGTTTAACCGATGAAAATCAATAATCCATAGCCAGAATTTTATTTTTTTTAAATTTCCAAGTTAAAGACCAATAAATGCTAAATGGCATCATATCAGAATATCTGGGCTATAGACTCAATCACCTATAGATTCCTCCAAATACCTACATTTAGAAAGAAGATATATTTCATTGATTTACAAAGGCCCATCTAAACATAGGTATGGTTTGTCTGGGGAATTGTAAACTTAGTCTCAGACGGGCTCTGCGTTCAGCCTGAAATGAATCTGTAGAGAGAGTGCTGAGTGTCACACATCCAGTGGGCTGTAGGGGAAATTCGTTAGAGATCATCCTGAAAGTCAGCCCTACCTGTAATGTAGAAGACCTCTCCTCCTCAAAAACAAATGAACAAACAAAAAACAACAACAACAAAAATTCACCCCACATTTTGTTCAAATGATTTTTTTCCCCTTCAAATAACACCACTTTAATGTAATATTCCTCATATCTGCTCTTCCTTCTGCTTTGTGGATTTTCAGAAGAGCAGTTTGGAACCATTTAGCGTTATGATGTTATGCATGTGACATGAAATGACAATCCCACAAGCTATCTTGGTGTGTTGAAAGAAGAAAGAGAAACAAAAATCGAGCAGGCTGTCTTGCTTGTCTCATTTGCCAGACCCCATCATAAAAAAGCAAACGAGTTGTTTAGCTGAGCACTTTCATAAGGATGTAATAATACCAGCTTTGGGTCCACAGGCGCGCGGAGGAGAGGCTGCTTCACAGGGCCTGTGCTAGATGGATGATACGGGTGGTGAGCGAACACACACATCCTGCCTGAATATGAACAACAGATTTGTCAGTGTGTGACAGGCTGACAGCCCCGCTCCCAGCTGCTTGTCCAGTGTTGTTATATCAGTACCTTGTCTAAGTATTCAGCAAAGAGGCAATCTGCTTCCTCTGTTCGTGGGAGGCAGGATGCCAGTTAAAAAACAAGTTTTGGCTTCAGGCTGCGGTGCCAGAATGCATTGAAAAGATGCAATTTAAACCCTTATGTGCCCCTCCGGCAACTTGCCGGCCTTGGAAGTTCAGTCCTCCAGATTCGGTTTGTAAAACAAAGACAATAACTCGAAATGAGATCTATGCTGGCAAAACACTGTAATTTAGCCTCCGTAAGTGTCTCAGCGGAACTTGGTTATGAAAGAAAAATAGGCTTGACTTCAGCACCATGAGGGGGACTCCAGCGGGAGGTGGCTCAGCATTCTTGCTGTTGCGGTGTTATTTTGGAGGTACTTAGTTAGATGATAGAAATAGATATAAATGTAGACATAGATATGGGTTGGATGCCTGGAAGGATATATGTACTAACCTGTCAAAAATGTGTCAGTGAAATATACCATTGCTCATTAAGCCTCTGAAGCCAATGATGAGGATTAGAAGTTCTCATTTTTATTAGCTGGACTATGTTGATGCGGTTGAAAATCAGTAATGAAATATTTAACAATGTAAAAATTGTAAGAATATATTTTTCAGACTTTATTCTAGTTAGTCATTGTAAAGACTTTACTAAACACCTGATTTTTTTTTTTTTTATACTATAGTCAAATCTATAGAAATAGATTAGAAAAATTAGAGATAAAATTGCTATGGAACTACATACATCATTTGAAAACGTCTAAGAGAATGAATCAAATACATTGTGTTAAAGAGAGAAAGCAGGAGAAACAATGAATTTCAGAAAAAATTGCCAAATTGCTCTGGATGCTATGGGTAAATTGCTCAGAAGTTAGAGCATCACTTAATGGTTTGAGAGGTCTGATTTAGTTCTCACGTGGCAGTCTCTGACAGGAAGGGTCTAGAAAATGAGAACCCAAAAAGATTTACACCGTGGTCTTTAATGGCTCCTGCAGAGCCGTTAGGCCTGTCAAACCATTAATAAGCAGTATTTAAGAGTCCCTAAGTACACATTTGCACAACAGTCCCCGAGGACTTAGGGAAAGCTATTATAGTTTGTCAGATCAATAATTATCATTTCATTCAAGTCCACTGTGAAATAAAGTAATAGCGATGGGGTCTTCTGGCATCCTTGGCCAGAGTTGCAACGTGGTGGTGGTGGTCTTAGTAAGGTTTCCTCTAGCATACCTGGAGACTTAGGCCCACCATCTACATCTCTTTGTTCTGCCCTGTGTAAAACTCAGGAGATGCCAACATCTCCTTATCAAACACCATCTTTAATTGACTAAGAAAATGTATGTTTCCCTAAACAAACAAACAAACAAAAAATCTTGATAAAGTAGTAACGAACCTATGTTAGAAAGCATTCATCAAATTTTGAGTAGAAGTGCTGTACATATTCTTTTTCCTGCTATAACTTAGCCCAAATGTCCAGTCATAAATGACTAGTTAAATAAATTATATGTCTATGCAAAGGAATAGTGGCCATAAAAAATGATGTAGAAGACACAAGAAAATATTTCTAATATTCTCAAGTGAAAAACTCAGTTTACAAAACTGTATGTGAATTTTCGATGATTAAAAAAATATGTACAATTATTTAGTTGGAAGAGGGAGAGGGAGAAATGGATGCCTGGGAGGACATATATTCTATACGGTCGAAAAAATTGATGTAGAAAATAGAACGAAGAAAGCTTTTGCGTTTTTCTTTGTGCTTTTTTGTATTTCTAAGACTTTTCTCCATGACAATGTGGTGCGTTTTCTGTTTGCTTTTTCTGTTAGTGAGAACTTGCTTCTAAAATAAAAAGCTGTAAACAGTAGAGATGCACACTTAAATGATAGAATTTCACCACTTAGTTCATTGTTATTCTTTTTAATTTTCTGTTAGATATTTGTGATAGACATAATGTAATGCCATTAAACACAATAATATGAAACATCACAAATTACAAGTCACAAGCCTAAAATCATGATGTCAGAACAGGTTCTTTTCAGTCCTTCGTTTCAGTCCTCCAAGTTTTTATCTTTAAAGCAGCAAACTAATTTAAATTTATTTTAAAAACTAGGATGAGTTTTATTTCCTTTTAATAATGTGTTTTAGGTTACAAAAGTTAATAAGTCTTTTACGAAAAGATGAACAGGTCAATAGTTTGCATCGTACCCACCTGATATAACGGAGGGTACCAGCACCCTTTCCTATTTTTCTCATGTTCATTCCAATATGTATACAGATATAAGATCTTTCTTCATAAAACCAAAATGAGCTTCTAACATGAATATTATACTGCGTGAGCACTCGACTTGCTAAATACACCATGCACAGCCTTCTATACCCTCTAAGGTAGGTGCTTTTATTACTCCGATTTTGCAGGTGAGGAGACTGAGATGGAGAGAGGTTGAGTAACTTACCCAAGGCCACACAGCTTGTACATGACCAAGCTGGGATTTAAATCGAGGCAAGTATGTTTCCAGAATCCATGCTCTTGACCAGGACGCTATAATTAAAGTATTTTTCCACCTCGGCTTTCCTTTCATGCTGTCCTCCTTCCTCTGTGGTCCTTGTTTGTGGTTCCTAAGTGAAGACCTCTTTTGGCTTACATAGATGGCTGGTCAGAGTCTGCTCAGAGGTGTGGCACTGTCTCCCCTGAGCCCTGTGTCCCTGGGAAGGGCGTGGAGAGAGGCCGTTCCCGTGTGTGAGGAGCAGGGAGCAGGTGGGTGGGGCCCAGGTAAGGGGGCTTCCGTCTCGGGCTCCCTTCTGGGAATCTTCAGTAGGGCACTGCTTCTCTTCCTCTCGGTCACAGCAACCTGCTTTTCTGTTTAGGCTGCTGCTCAGAGAGAACATCTCGTCCGCTTGTTTGAAATGTGGTTTGTAAGTGATTGTCCTGCCTGCTCGCCACAGCTCACTCCTGCCCTTGACGTTCGTTGACTCAGGGCTGAGAGCTTCTCCAGTTCTCCCTGCGAAGATCATGCTGTTCCTGATGACCAAGTTGCACTTTCTTCTGCAAAACTTCTGCCCATTTGACCCCATTCACTTTCAACACTGGCCCTCGAAGGTTTGGGCCCGGTGAGGGTCCCCTTTCCTGTTTTTATTGCACTTTTATGACTTTCATTCTTCTTTTGTAAACATCTCTTGGCATTCATTTTATTGGGCTCCGAGGCAGATACTGTGCTTGGTCTACTATTCAGTCGAAAGCCAAGGACCATGTCTATTCTGCTCGCCACTGTGCCTAGCTCTGTTCTTGACCTTAATAGACACTTAAAAAGCACATGCTGAGTTATTAACAGAGTGCTAATTTGTGCATTATAATCTCAGGGCTCCTTATGTTGGCAAGGGAGGATATGAAACGACATGAAAATATTTAAAAATATTGGCTTAAAAATATTTGAAAAGGCTCTCTGGACCCGCATTCCCATTGGGCTGTCCCAAAGTTATCTTCATTTCCACATGTCTGAAGTCTTTGTCTTTTTCCTAAACTGATCTTCCTTAAATTGGTATCATTATGTGACCAGTGGCCCAATTTAGAAAACTCGGAGTCTTCTTGAATTTCCACCTCGCTGTGCTTGCTCACTTTTCATGTCACCAAGGCCTATCCATTCATGCTCCTAAATGCCTCTTGACTTGATTCTCTACTCTTGATCTAACATTATCTCTAAATTAGTCTAGGCACTCACCATTTTTAGACTATTCTATAATAATAGCTCTGTGAAAAGGGGGACATTTTCTTATCCACTGCTGTTATCTCTAGTATCTAAATTAGAGACTGGCAAACTGTAGGTGCCGTATGTATGTATCGAATGAACGCGTAGCCTCCCAGATGTGTCCATTCTCTGCCCCACTCCACCTGTCCTCCAGACCAGAGTGTGATGGTGCATTATTGTCTGGTGGTTAGGAATGTGGGCAGTAGACTGGGCTTATATCACAGGTATAATACTTGTTTCCATTTCCTGCATCTCCATTTTCCTATCTGTACGATAGAAATACTGCAATACTATCTTATGGCATTGTTATGAGTTGTCACAGGGATGAATCGTATAATCACACATGGAACAACAGAGTATGTGCTTTGTAAATATTACTCATTCCACAGTCACGATCATTGTTATGATCATCTCTCTGCTTGGAAAACTTCATTGGCTCCCACTCCCCACTATCTACAGATTTCTAGTCTTCTGAGGATGGTTCTTCCCCGTCTGGCCTCACTTTATCTCCATCGTCACCCCCTGCCAGGACTCCTCAAGTCCCCTCATTCTACTGTTACCAAACAATGCATTCTTCCTGAAAATACACCATGCTCTCACAGCTCTGCTCTTGTCTGAGTGATTACCTTTTCCTTCAATAATTCCTCTTCTCTATTTGCTGTGTCCTCACTCATTCTTCATGATGCAGCCAAAATGTTACCTCATATGAAGATAGAATGGATTTTTCCCTCTATGTACTTATGTAATGCTTTGGACAGATCTACCTTGTAATTTGGATCCAATTCTATTACAATCATTTGTTTATGTACTTAGTTTCTCTATTATTATTTGAGATTATCTAAGGCAAGGAATGTAGCTTAGTTTTCTATTTCTGCCTCTCCTACTCAGCTCCTGGTATTATGGCTGGCATATGGTAGTAAGCAGGAAATATTTATTGAATGTCAGCATCAAATAAAATAACAGATACAATCACAAAGGTGACAAAAACCAGTGAAAGTAATATTTTGAATTGTTTGCTGTCCACGATAATGTCTCTTCTACAGACAAAATAAAATAATTATTTTTTGTTTACACTACATTTTCTTTTGAGTTGCCATTTTGACTTAGGTTTCTCCTATTTGTATAACCTCGATGTTATAAAGTCTCAGCCAACTATTAGGGATTAACTCTGCAATACAGTTGTAATTGTCGCACAGTATTTCTAATGTAAGTATTTCCATTTGGAGAAGGGTTTAACAAATTTAAAAGTTTATTTTAAAATAGCAACTTCACTCTTTCCTGTTTGTATTTTCATGATTCGATGGTCCAGAAGAAGTATATATTCTTTTGAAGTCAAGAGCAGTGGATAAATTATAAAACTCTCTATAAATATAACATAAAATGATATGAAAAGGAAGAGATATTTTAATTATACAGTATTAGCTAGGATTTCGGTGAAAGATCACATCCATCCTATGTTAGCGGTGCACTGGCATCCACATGCATGTTTTACTTTAACCAAGAAAAATAAGCATTAGAAACGTCACTGTTTTTAAATCCTAGCTTTTAAGAAGATATTCTTTAAGCTGATAGGAAGCGTATTTAAGTATATTTAAGCTCTCTTATTTAGAGTTAAGTGGAAGAAGAAAAGGCAAAATTGTCTCTGCAGATGTTGAGAAGAAATTCATTGCAGGCAATCATCATTTAATATCTAGTGCTGACTTTTTGAACAAGTGCTTTCTCTCAATGATAAATCAAATGAGTTGGCGCTAGCAATAATCTCTTAGAATATGAATGAGAAAAGCATGGATAGTAAAACAATAGAAACATTAACATAAAAAATTAGCCATTATAGCAAAGTACAGCAAAGGAAATTGGGAAATTATTTTGAATTTTTAATGGTTGATGCTCATGTGGTCTACAGCAAGAACTATTGTGTAAGAAATCTAAAATACAGACTGAGTTGTAAATATTTAGCCATTTAGATGTGACATGTAGTGTATGAGTTGTTGGTATTGCTATAACTAACATTTGAAATGAAAAGATGAGGAATTTTGCTATTTAAAATATAGAGACCCAAAACAACAATTTGCTTAATACTAGGTCTCCCATGCTCTCAACAAATGAGAGCACTTTCTAGATTTTGAACACGGTCTATAGACATTTTCTCTCCTCTATTTACACTCCGTTCCCTCCATCTGCAATGTCTCCCTCCATCTCTGTGTCGACGAGGCTTACTTATCTTTAAGGTTCAGCAGAAACACTAACCTGTTTTAATCTCCTCTGTAACCAGGTGGCTTTAATTTTTGAACATCTACAACTTCATATAAATTTTGGGGGTGCCTGGCATAGACTATTCTGTATAGTTACATAGCATTTCAATTTTCAAAATGTTTTTACATGATGTTGTTTTATTGGACCTTCATTATAACCTACCGGAAAAGTGGGAACAGATTTAAAAAAAAAAAAGAAAAGAAAACAAGGCTTCAAAAGCTTCAGGCTGCTCAAGACACCACAGTGCGTGCCCCGGCCAGGGCTATGGCCATGAACTAATGCTTTTTTCTAGTATGCCGTGCTGCATCTCAACCTCTTCCTCTCACCGTTCCTTATTCGGGAGAATATCACATGAGAGCAGAAAGAAAAGGTCAACTGACTGCTCTCAAAATTTCCCAGTACCGGCGAGTTTTACGCTCCGATATAGAGCCTCAAACGTTGCCCACGCGGTATTCTGAACATACTGAATTCTATCATAGTTTACATCACACATGTATTCGAATCTTGTCATGGTTAAGCAATAGTCCATACAAATGACTCTAGCCTCATTAAATAGGCAGGTTGCTAAATTATAAAGGACCTCGCAATGTCATTAATAGCAAAGCATTTTCTTTGACAAAATTCATTGAGGAGTTACTTGCCAAGCAGGGTCAGTGTGGATGCCTTATACAAAGAACACTGTTCCATCAATATTTTTGTTATATACAGATTCTTCTATGGCAAGAGGAACCTGAAATAACCTTATACCTATCATGGCAGAGTATGTTAGCACAGTGGACTATTATCTGGGGAGCGTCAGTAAGATTTCTAATTTTGAAATTTCTTTCTTTCTCCTGCCTTCCTATGTTGCAGGCATGCATGATACAAAAATGGCTCTGATCCCCTTCTTTACATTAATTCTTAAAAAAAAAAAAAAAAACAACAGATATAAGCCTTTGTGTTTCCAGCTTTGGTTTTATGTTTATTCCTATTATTAAAGTGGTCTTTTGGCAACCAGCTGCTTTTCAGCGTTTTTGAGGATTTGGCTGTTATTATTTATTTATTTATTTATTTTATGTAAGTGGTGGGGAGTCCAAAGTTCAGCTGTAGCAAGGGGTCCATCAGATAGCATTTCATGGGTTGATTATGCATGAGGCCGACTCACACCTTGGCTCTGATTTCAGCTTTATGGGCCTCCTCTTGTCTCTGAGCCTGTGGAAAGCTGCATCCGTAGCACCTCCCAGAGTGGGTGGATAGAGCGGGAGAGACTAAGGCTTTAGGCTAAATTGCCAAATCCTATATTTGTACACCAGCAGGCAATAAGTGAAGAAGCTTAAGCATTGCATTCCTACTGTCTGAAGCCTGCAGACCCTGCAATCAAACACCTAGACCATATTCCAAAACAATTGGATCCGATGACAGCTTATTATGGAAAGAGTCAGTTTCACTAAGGATGCTTGCCAATAACACAAAGTGAAAAACGGGATCTCTTCATAATTTCTACTCGATGAGCCACAATTTTGTAGATGATAGCTCAGCTCTTATTCAGATTTCATAAACCACTTTGTAGACTTATGGGCCATTCATTCACACCGGGCCAGAGATGGGGGATCCCCGGCAGGCAGCCAGGAGCATCAAGCAGAGAGCAAAGACAGCCCTGTGCTGCTTAAGCTCCTCCTGGAGCCTGCCCGGTGACCTCCTCCCCCAGCCACACTGACAGCCTGAAGATTGAGTTAAGCACGAGATCCAAGCAGCAGCCGGAGCTAATGGTTCACCCCTTATTTTGGTGTTAAAGTTGGGATTTGTCATCCTGCTGGATGATTGTAGAGACACCTCTGAGTCAATCCTTTATTTCGAGATCAGGACAATAGATACCAGCAGGCTTGACACCAGGCAAACTTTCATAAAATGCCAGCTGGCCTCGTGAAGAAATTACACTCACTGGAGGGAATGTGACTTCATGTTTTCTTGTCACCTCTGGCAGACAATTTGTTTACAGATTTCTGTGAACGTTCCCTCTTAGTTAAGAAACTCCGCCGGAGGCAGCCCTGTGTGAAATATTTACACTCATTTCTACTGTATTTGCTTGAAAAGTGCTTTCCCTTAAATAACATTGTATAGACAGCGACTCTGATTTTGGCTTTGTCAAAATTTGAGGCAATTTTGATCATTTCTAATTTTTGCATATAGCCTTTGGGTCTGTAGAATTTCTTTCTTTTTTTTTTTTTTTCATTCTTTCATTTATTCAGTTAAATTTCAATTATGGGTCAAATTATTTTGTATGGTGTAACCAAAAGTGGATACATACTTTTTGTGTTGATTAAATATTAGTTTTACTCTGTTAATCGGGCCTTCAGAGTGGTAGAAAGAAATGAGATTTTGCCTGATTCTAAGTGGACATGAGTTATTGGGGAATTGTTTAAGCTAGGCGAGCAGGAGGCCATAGGCAAAGCAACAGAAATGAGAAAAACTAGTATGTGCACATTCGAAAGATGGGAGAGTCACTTGATTAAGGGATATGCAAGAAGAGATTCCTGAAAATTATCCAGTAAGTATCACTGGAGATCTGCGTGGTCAGTTATCTTGATATTAACCCTTCTGTGACCGATGCTTACTGCACTTGTAAGGGACTGTAAATGACATTCTTCACAAGAGGTGACTTTGATTGTGTTTGACAACCCAGGGTTCTAAGTCTGAGTTCATCATGAAAGAGCACAATTATTGACTGATGTCGTCTGCCATGGACAGACAAAGATATCATATACAGCCTTTACGTTCCATCATATATATTGGCATTTGATTATATTCAATATAACATTTTAGACATAGTTTTTTTTTTTCTCTAACTTAAGAAAGATCAGATGTCAGTAGAGCTGGTATTCACCAATATGTACCATTACACTACTATACTAATTGTTTATAGCTGGCATCCATTCAGATAAGATGGGTATCCACTCTCGCTGGCCAGTGCCTGGGCCGGTCTCATTATGAAAATTTTAAATATCATTCCTGAATATATGTGGATGTCTCCAAAAAGACTCCAAGTCCCTTGTGGTCAGTGAGTACACTATGAAATTCTTATGAAGTCTCACAGTGACCAGCTCAGTGATAAGCATACAGTAGATGCCCCGTCAATACTTAGCAAGTGGCGTTTCATTAGATGCTAGGAAGTAGACACATTCTGCATGGGCAGAATATGACTGTCACTCGTCTCATTTTGCTCTGTAGTGAGTGTTTACTTAGGCTAATGGCCTGTGAGTACTTTGGTTATTTTCACAGCTGCAAAAGTCAGATTAAAGAAGAAACTCATAAGGGGTTACAGGCCAAACCCTATGCTACTCATCAGCAAAAGAATGGACGGAATGGCCTCGCTCAGTGCGAAGATGCACCCAACACCTGGCCTGGCACAACTTACAGTCAGTGTGGCGGAGAGTGGAGTGAGGCTAGACTCTTAGGTGTGTTGGAATATCTCTGCCCATCTCCCCAGACAGAGCTGGGCTGTATTGTTGCCTCTGGTGGTTTTAGAAAGGGCTTCCATTAATTCAGACTGAGATTTCCTAAGAGCTCCTTCTTCGACGAGTTTAACGTTTTCCATTAAAACAGATACTCTTCTGTTTCCTTTTACTCAAACACCATTAAAAAAATTTTTTTTTAAAACCAACAAATCCATACTTTTCCCATTCTAGAACTAAAGGGTAGTTCTTGACATAATTTTATTTCATGCGGATGTTTGTATCTTTAAATATTCTTGGGATCATTAAACCCTCTCTGTGGTCATTAGTTAGCAAGCTACATTATTCATTGCCTATATTTTTCTTAAAGTCAGTCCCTTTGGCCTTTAATCATTTGTCTTGATTTTTTATGAATCTGTTCCAATTCTTCAAGCTGTATATGGAGTTAAGGTCATTACCACGGACCCCAGTTCTTTAAAAGAAAAAAACACTACTTTCTTCTTCATTGTTCTGGGAAATCATGCATGGGCTCGTGTCCAAGGTGATATTGTCAAGTTAGCGTTAGCCCATACCAGCGATCAGGAGGCTGACATGTCATGAGACATATACCAGGAGATATTGTCAAGTGCTAGTTACAAGGACCCCATAAAATTTTAATTCTTAGTAATTGAGTCATGGGGTGAGCTGGCATGCCTGTGCATTACAATAATAGTTTTATCAACTAAATAGTGGTAAGTGGTAAGTGGTACATATTGGTGAATACCAGCTCTACTGACAACTAAATAGTGGTAAGGGGAAATAAAGTACTTAGGGAAAATAAAAATGTCCAAACTTTCGACATTCTACAAATGTTGCTTGCATACACTGATTTGCATATTAGTTTAAATAAAATTTTATTCACCGTTAATTTAAATCATTAGTAATTTACCTGTAAACATAACATCACATGTCTTTAAGTATTAAATAATTTGGACTTTCTGCTACTTTAAGAATTAATTTATTCCCAGTTAGTATGTATCATCAAAATTAAATGTCCTCTAATCTTTCCGACTGAGGACCACCGAGGTGCAGGAATACCTTTCCGTGAAGTTCGGGAGGAAGCTACGCACTGGATCCCCAGCACAGAATCCAGCTCTTCCAGCTCCTAGCCTGGTGCTCCTGCTGTAACTCGTTCCCTCTGTATCTGAGATGTGAAAGGAAAGCAAATCATCAGACCTAGGAGGTTGCTCTCTGCTCAGTGCCTTTTTGCCTTGTTTTAAAGTTGCTTCCTTCCTTTAGGGGGGCCCGGGAACTCTGTGTGACAGGCTGGAGGCAGGGGGTGGGCTGGATGGGGGAACGGGGCCGCTGATGATTCTAGGGGAAACCATCTGCACAGTGACAGCTCAACAAGCAACAGCAGAACTCCATAGCATGAGAGTGCGCGATAAGCAAGCAGCCATGAGATGGGGAGAAAGGGTAAAGGGAGTGGCTTCTAGTCGAATTTTATAGATCCGTCATGCTCTCCTCTACTCTGTGAGGCGAGAAAATTGTTAAACAGCTCAGGGAAAAATATTAGATGTCATTATAGTCATTAACATATTTAAAAAGTAAAGTAACTAATATTCGGAATTCTTCTCCAATCTTATGAGAATCCCTTGAAGGAATGGGTCTCCTCTATTGATAAGAATTACTGGGCTAGAATTTGATAGAGTTGGGCTCAGTTTAAAAAGAAAAGAAAAAGAAAAATGAGGCCAAGTCATTTAAAATATCCCGTTCCCACAAGGTGGAACTTTATTATTAAAACATTATAAGGTGTAATAGTTCCTTTAAAAATATAAATTTTTAGATTATCACACGAGAGAAAAATTCAGTTTTTCAAGTTATGGTAGTACTTTTCAGTGTTTTATAATTTAAGTATAGCCAACATCCAGCAGAATATTAGCACTATATAGAGAACAGAAAGCTTAAATTAATTTGCACAAAAAACGGACATTTATTATAATCTAAAGGGGTATCTTATGAGACTAAAAATAAGCCTCAGAAAAGAGGTATAACCATAGTGGAATGCTCAGGGCTGCTGTATTAACCTGGACAGGCTGTTACTTTAGCCTACAGTCCACTAACATAAGAATCTAAAAACTGGACAGTTAACTACATTATGATTTTAATTTGCTTTGTCTGAATCTGTGATGGATATTTAATAAATACTGGCTTAAGAACTTCAGCTTTTACTTTTCCCCTCTGTTAAGTATTTCATAATCCGTAAATAGGCACTTGAGAAAATGCCTAACTAAAGGGATCCTGTGCTCTTTCGTAACATGCAGAGTCTCGTTGTGATGTCAGTGAGTCACCCTCTGAGTTACCAGTGTCCTTCTGTTTTATCAGTTTGCTCATAAGATGCTTAGACCCAGTATTCTGCCCAATAATGTAAAAGGGTAGATCCATGGAAAAAGATGTCATATTCTCCTATAGAAAAGTGTTGCTTCCTCTGCCTTCCTGGTAATAGACCTCTCTCTCTCTCTTTTTTTTTTTTTGATGAGAACATCTAGCAACCTTCAACCAGGCTCCATACTGACTTCCTCTGCTTCCCAGTCCAAAGGCTTCTCCATTCAAGACACCAGTCACACAACACCAGAATAAAATCTTAGTTCTGACTCCAAATTCCTGGGAATTATCTTAGGGAGAGGGTGGAAGGGAGGTGGTGTTGAGACCAGTTCCCAGAAGATGAGAGCTGAGACCGATGACCCAATAGGGTCCACCATAGTAGACTAGGTTTGATTGGGGGTCAAGGTTTGGGAATTACCTGAGCTGGTTCTTCTAGGACAGTCTTTCTCAACTGCATACTCATCCTCAGATACCTCTTCTAGAGTGCCATTTGAGATCCTCGGTTTTTTAAAGTACTCCTTGGTGATTCTTATGCTCTCTGAAGTTAGGTAGGTACTATTCTAGAATATAGTCTCAAAAAGATTCTGTGAGAAACACAATTTCAACCGGAGCATCTGATGCAAACAGCCTATCTGAGGAATCCGTCCAAGCATAACGTTAGTCCAGGGCCAAGTGCATTCTCACTGGGTTCTGTGAGATGAGCAGCATATACAAGAGAGTGCCATGGAAGGTTCTAGTGGTCTTGGTGGCTGTGACCAGTGGTTCCTAAATGATTTTCAGACAGCTCACAAGAAACTGAGTGAGTGCGGTTGAATTCTGTATAGGTTTTGGTTGAGTGGATTTTTAAAAACCTAATATTTGGAGTCCTAGAAGAACTTTATTATTAAGCTGTGTCCATCAATAGCTATATTAGGAAGATTGTTTAATATCACTGTCTTTCTTGACAACTATTAGCATAGCACTAAAAGTGTTAACACTTCTGACCTTCTCTACCCAACCAGAAGAGTAAATAAACATTAGAAACAGGAAAAGAAATGGCATCCAATTTAAAGCACATTCTATGTGCCTGACACTGTGGTAGGGTGTTTTGTGTGCATTATTACATTTACTCCTCATAACTCAACGAGGTAGCTATTATTATTCCTGACTTCAACACAGGAGCCTGAAACTTGTGAGATTAGCTCCAAATCATTCAGAAGGCATTAGTGTTGGACACTGACCAGCCTGGATTCTAACTCTAATGCCTGTGCTGTTTATATACTAAATGTAATCCACACTAGTAGCTATTAGCAAAAATGAGTCATTTTTTTTTTCCTAGTGATACCCTATCATTCTTCAAGGAGCAGCTACAATCTCACCTATCCATGAGCTTTCCCTGACTTTCCTTAAATTTTTTCTACACCATTTATTTGATAATTATGAACCTATTTTATAATTTTTTAATATTTTAATATTTCTGAAATTGGGATGCATCTTGCCATGGGTGGTGGATTATAGTTTGTCAATTTTTTTCTTTTTCAATAGTACAGAAAATTAAGATACATCTTAAAATTGTTGGCATCTTAGATTCAATGAAATACGGTAGATGCTGGTTTGATATTTAATAGTCTGGATGTGTCAAATTAAGACTACGTAGAAATAGTGTAATTATGACATCAATAAATAACTATGGCAGGAATAGTTAGTGCTCATGGACTTCCATGTATTCCTCTACCTTCTGCAGCTCCCCTGTAATCCAGGTGGGCCCATGTGACCAGTTCTGGCCAATAGATTTTGAACAGAAGTGACACGTGTCACCCCTGGGCCAAGGCAGTTAAGTGGTGGTGTGCCTCTTCTCTCTTTCTCTGCCATAGCGAACTTGGGAGCCAATGGGTATTAAATCCTCATTTATTTAACAGATTTATGGTAACATACTCACCTGACAGGTGGACCATGAAGCCTCCTTCTGCTGGATCCTTACTAAGGAAAGACTCATTATTTTACACACCTGACATTTTCAGTAGCAGTCCTGGGGAGCTGGACCCCTTCTTCATTTTCATCTCTAGGCTTTTCATTATCTGCATGCTCAGCTAAACTCCGTGGGCAACATTCGTTTACAATAATGGGAAGTGGGGAGTAGGGGAAAAATAATTTCAGAAAGAGGAACAAACAAGAAAAAGCATCTGATTTCTAGTATCCAAATGCTTGGCGAGATTGCAGAAGGGGCCAGGAACATACGCTTCAAAACATATGGCCATAGGTTTTCTTCTCCACAGTAGGCCCAGTGTTTTCTGAGAAGCCTTAGGACGGACTGATCTCCAGGACAAGACAGACAGCTTTCCAGCTTCACTCAGAGTACTCGTTCTTTTCAGAATGCAATCTTGAACTCACTTTTTGTCTCAGGAAATCCTGTTTGTGACAATGCCTCGCAGTTTTCCTAGATGGGGAAAAGCGCAGAGAAAGACTGTTTGCATTTACGAAATCAGAGTCTCTGAAATTTAATCCTACGTCCTATTTATGGTTGAGCTAGCCATCGAAAATTAAAAGGAACCTTTCATCCGTGTGTATCATCAATGGGCATTTATCAGGATTGTATGATTTTGCAATCCATCTGAATACGGAACCAGAATTTGTTTTCCTTCCGTTTCACTATGTAATTACCATGCAACAATAACAAAAGTGACATGTTTGAAGAACAGATAAAATGCTGTAAATTGGCCAGTAATGGTGATATTTCCTCATCTTCTGAAAAACCCATTTATTCTCTCTCTCAACAAATCAAGGCACTGTCAGCCCACACTCATCTTCTGGCTCGAGGGGCTCCCCCCCATCTCTAGCTGCGAGCGAGTCCTGGAATGCAGATGAGGGCGCCTAAAGAAGGCTTTCAGCACGGGCAGCTGGTCCTCGCTTGCCTCAATTTCTAAATCATCCATAATGGGGCCAAGACCTCCCAAGCACTAAAAAGAGAGAGCTGACATGCTGGACAAACTGTTAATTTTTTCCTGAAGAAGCTGCTATATTGCACATCTGTCACTGCGTGCAGACAATTACTCACGGAGCGGGGGGGGGAATCTGCTTGTTTCTGGCTGACTTGTTGGGGGACTGGACGGAGAAACACAATGCCATGGGAGCCAAACCGGGCTGGCTTCCTGGCTGCTCGGCGAGTGTGCCCTCATTTTGGGAGGCTCAAGACCCAAGCCTCACAGAATACGGACCGCTGCACTCACGGCGGAGGGACCCACGCACCAGAGCCACGGGATTAGAACTGCCGTAGCTTTACGCTTCAAATTTCACACCTTTAATCTGTGCTCCCAAGTGCTTCACACCCCTTTAAAATTTATTTTGTGAATCCCATACCTCAGACATGCAATGTGGGTTATCTACAGTTTTCATAATGAATTATAGCCATCAACAGAGAAGTTTAGAATTACAGATTAGCCAGGTGGCCTCCTTAACCCTCCCCCCGTAAATTTATTGGCTCGTGATAACTAGGAAATTCTGGCATTTGAGGAAATTCACCCCAATAAGGGAAATAATTTGCTTGCTTTTGGAAAGCATATTTTTAAGTACATAATGTTAGCATACTATTTCTCATCCTTTCTGCTTTTATTAAAGAATGCTGTCTTCGTAAAGAAATGTGTTCATTTCTTTGAAATTTAATAGGAAGATGAAAACAGGTAGAAAATAGTTTCGGGTGTATTCATAATACAGTCTTGTCACTCCCATCTTATAGCTGAAAAGTCAATATACACGAGTTTAAAACGCTAGTGATGTATTTTGAGAATTCAAACTAAGAAAAAAAAAGATGCCAAAAGAAACACAAAAATAGCCTTCAATTGTTACCTAACTTCATCCTTGAAAGATTAAGGAGTAAACACAGGACATTCTGATAGATAATGCCATAGGAGCGAGGTCTGTGAATCTGAGGTTGATTTAAACTGTCTGACAATTCAAAGACAGAAGACAACTCTAATGTACAGATAAAAGGAAAGTGACAATAGTAGATCATACTCCTGGCAGTTAATGGCACTGACTCTCTAAGACAAATCTGGACCTACTTAAAATGTCAGGTGTGTAAAGTAATGAGTCTTTGCTTAGTAGGAACCCGGCATAAGGAGCCTTCATGGTCCATTTGTCAGTTGAGTATATGTTACAGCAAGCCTGTTAAATAAAATGAGTATTTAATACCTATTGGAATAAAACAAAACAAAACAAAACAAAACAAAACAACTCACACTCTAACAAGTTCACTTAATTTCTGGGAGAAAAGGTAAAATTTGAGATGCTTCTTAGAGCAAACAAAACTCAACACTTTCATGAGTATTACAAAATATTAAAAATAGTCAAGCATGTGCATGAGAGTTAGGCTGTGATATTTCAAGTGGCTAGAGAGAGAATGTACTTTAGAATTATAGAGTCTCTGAATGGAAAGAGACCTTAAGCCAATTTCAGAGAAAAAAAAACAGGGAAATGTGGTAGAACAGGTCACGATCAGCTGTGAATAAATCTGAGCCAAAATTGTTTAGCAATTCTTTTCTCTAAAAATTTTTGACATAAATTTTAACAATGAATTTAACTGCACTGTGAAATGTCAATTGTCAGCAGGTAGCAATTAAAAAAATTTTTTAAGTACTTTCAACTTTATTTTTTATTACTTCAAGGTACGAGGAAAACATTTAAAGCACGGACAACGGCTGCTCATAAATAACATTCTTAAGCATTATGTTTATTCTTTCATTTTTTTGTGGTACTATTAATATAGTTTTCTACCGAAAGAAAAAAAAATCTAAAAAAAAAAAAAAAATCCAAAATATTCCTTGCTAAACAACTTCATTTTATAATACCAATTTAGATTTTTTTTTTTTTTAGAAAGGCAAAGTACAGGAGGAAATTGTTTTAAAAAGCATGCCAATGGTAACTTTTTTTCTTTCTTGAAATATCTGCTCAAAATGAAAATATACTGAAGAGAAGCGATTGCCAGTTCGATGAATTACAAGAATATTAATGCGCAATGTTAAAATAGGCATATTAACAAAATACTTGGCAGCCATGTATACTGCACACTTCTGTGCCCTATAAACACTCCTCTATGTGTATACATTATGTTTATCTTCAACCCTACTGTCTTAACTTCTGCTTGATAGCCACGGTATGAGTTATAAGATCTATGTACAAATGTTGAGACCAATCAATTCGTAATTTTTAGTTAGCAATGGATTTCCTTTTCAAGAGGTACCCTATAATTTAATAACGAAAGCAACGAATTTGAGGGGAACGTAGTCTTTAAAACTGTATTTGAGGAGGAGGAAAGAAGGAAGGAGGGAAGGAAGCAAAAAAGGAAGAAAAGAAGGAAGGAGGGAAGGAAGGGAGGGAGGAAGGAAATCACCCCAGAACAGAGCGTGGTCAGTATCAAGAACAAGTATATAAAGACAAAACGTCGAATTGCTCATTTTGAGAGATGTACACACTCCTGGTGAACGTGTGGAGCGTGGGGGAAGTTTGTGTGTTGCTGCTTCTCTGCCTTGACTAGTGATTCATGCATGCTGTGTAGTTAGATACTTCTAGAGAATAAGACATATTTTCAGTCCCCTGCTCTAGATACCAAGATTGAGAACTTTCTTCTGTTAGCTGAAAATATTAAGATGAATTATTATGGGGGGAGGTGTTAGAGAACCACACCCAAGTTCAGTGAGCATCCTAGAGGCCTTGCTTCAGATGAGTACCCGTCCAGCAGAACGGTGACAAGTTTTCATGAACACTGTAGTCTCTAAGGCAGGGGTCCCCCGTGCCAGGTGGCCGGCTCTGTTCCGCTCTTTCTCACCGTGAGGGTTAGAAAGGAAGTGAGAAAGAACAGCCAAGCCCTCAGGAGTTTGGCGTCGGTCTCACAGGAACCTCATTGTTGGTTATTAGCAGCTCCAAATTTGGCTTTTCAAAATTCTAGGATTTTAACAAAATAATGTTGAATGTCAACTGCAATCGAAAAATCAAAGAAAGGCAGGGAAATGTGAAGGGGGGTAAGAGGTTCATATTTCCAGCTATAACACAAATAAGTCACGGGCCGCTGGTGCTCGGCACAGGGAACACGGTCAATAACATCGTGACAGCACTGTGCAGTGTCCGATTGTGGCTGGGCTTATCATGCTGGTCACTTCTTTAGGTATGTAAATGTTACATAACTATCGTTTACACCTGAAACTACTACAGCATTGTGCATTAGCTACATTTTAATAAATTGAAAAAAAAATTCTAGGATTTTAGAAGATCTTCAAGTTTTCAGAAAACACTGGAATTTAAAAGGTCTTTTGAACAGACACTAGAGCACTATAATCGACCTTAGAGAAGTTTTAAACCAGCATATATCAGTCTCCCCCAGCTTTTTCCCTTACATCACGAGAATTAGCGTATTTAACAGAAAGCATTTTTTCTTTTTAATGGCACATTTCTAAGTAACAAACTGATAGAAAATAATTGTACAGCAGGGTTACCTTACCCAAGAAGAATGCTTCAAAAGAGCAGCTCAGCTGGTGGCCCACGGTCCCTCTAACTAACCTACCCTCACCACAGTAATGTGTAGAAAAAGAGGCAATTCTTGAAACGGACACATCTGCACATCATCAAGGCTGTCAAGTAGCAGGCTGCCTTTCCTCTCCCTTGTTAGCAGTGTTTTCTTTAGGGGACCAGCCGGGGAAGGTCTGTGACACACACAAACCTCCTCTCCCCACTTTAAAAGCTCTTGGGGGTTTTACAAATCTTCCAAAACCTATTACGGTGCAGCACCGAGGAATTACTGCCCGATCCGCTTGTCCGAGCCCGAAGACTGGACACCCCCACGAGTGAACGGCAGTGTGAGCTGTGGACTGGGGGATGATGCGTCTGTGTGGTTTCATTAGCTGGAACACGGGCACCTCTCGGTGGGGGACGTTGACAGTGGGGGCGGGGGGCAGTACATGTGTGAGGACAGGGGGTCGAGGAGAAATCTCTGTACTTTTGCCTTACTTTTGAAGTGAACATAAAACCGCTGTAAAAAAAAAAAAAAGCAAAGTCTTAAAAAAACACTATCAAGGTGATTCGCATGTGTTATGTTGGCCTTTACTCAACCAATACGGGCCATTACAAATGGAATATGATTATCAGTCCTTAAGAATGAAGGTGATAACGAGTCGGCAACTTTTCATCACTGAGATTACGAAGCAGGTGGTTCAGAAATAACAAAGTGGGCACGCAATAAGAACGACCTGCTCTGCTCGGTTTTAAGGTAACCGCTTCGATGCTAGAATGCACGGATCAGTACCTTCCGTTTTTGTCCGCCTGGCACCTGGGTTGGATCACTGCCCGAAATCTGAATTCTTGGGAGAGCTACTTAAAACCTCAAATAAATTGATTCGATATTCTAACTTACACCAATGGTTAAAATTTAAAATCAGTTTACTACAGTTGAGTTGATCTAAAAACAAAAGTTAGCCTTTGGGAAGAGAGAGAGAGGTAGAAGTTAGGTCTAGATTAATAGAATTTACAGTTTGGTCATGATGAATTTAAAAAGTTACATTTTTCTTCCAGTAATTATTTTATGTTCTAAATGAGGTAAAATGTATAAAATAGGCACTAAAGTAATGTATCGCTCTGGGGATAATAATGACGAGGTTTATTTGTGTCAAAACGCCAGACAGAAGCAGTGATTGGGGTTTGTCAGCAGCGGGCTTTGTACCCCATTGTCCAAGGATGGAAAGTTGATGGGTATCAGCCCATTGGAGAATCCCCGTAAAAAAAAAGAAAAGCCCAATTCAAGCAATGTGAAGTCGGCAAGACTTTCGAGCAAAGACTCGCGTAGGGCTTCGCTGATGCCACGATGGGCCTTTCGGTTGCCGCACGTGGGGATGACACAAAACACAGCTCTTCCCGGAGTACCCTAAATCAGAAGCCCGTGGGCGTGCTCACGTGTGCCTGGAGCTGCCCACGCGCACCCGGATGAATCAAGCTAAAGCATTAGACGCTATTGACATATGCGATCAAAATAAATAAGAGAAATGAGCTGTTTTGTTTTTGTATCTAGGTACAGCGGAAAATTGCTGAAAAAATTTTAAAAGGTAAAGGTTTGTACTTGAGCACCACGAACTGCGACAAAATCCCGTCTCTATCGCTGTAGCAAGACCGAATGCAGTGAGGAAGCTAGAGTGGCAAGCTCGAGGCGATGCAGATTTCGGCTTCAAAAACAGAAGCGATGCTGTGATTTTCTAGAACGACGGGATACAGAGAGTGAATGAAAACTATAGGACCTTTCTTCTTTGCTTTTCTTCCTAGGTGGATTTTCCTGAAGCGGAGGTGGTGGCCGCAGGAGTGCTTTTTGGTAGAGGGTATCCAAGTCCTAATCCTTTTGGCCTCTGCATGGCCTGAACGGGCTCAGAGATCCCCTTGCCATCACGTCCAAGGCCTGAGCCAGGCGTCCAGCCCATATTCTGGAGCATTCGGTTTCCAATGTTGTTTTCTAGGATGGGCTGGGCATTTTCTCCTACAAGCCCTGAAATTGCAAAATGACAAGAGACAATTAGTTGGGACACAGGTGAAGATAGATCCTCTCAGGCTAAGAGACCATGCTCTTTTATGTTTTTCTTTCAAAAAGGCACCTGGGAGGGTCGTTTATTCACCTTTGCATAAGAAGCTTGCTGCAGTACAGGGGTCAAGGGGGGAAAGACCTCGCTTAGAGTTTCAGCTCTACTACTTAGTAGCTGATTAAGTTATTTGATCTCCTGGGCTTGTTTTTTTCATGTCTGAAAATCAGGTGTAAAAGAACATACACTGCCTACCTCACGGGAAGTTGTAAGGATCAGGTGACATCACGTATGGAAAGAGAGTTCTCAGTAAATGGCAAAGCACTTTACAAAGGCAATTCTTTTCTTTACCGTATCAGCCTCACGGATAATTCTGAGCATCACCCACGTACACTATAACATCTCACACTGATCCAGGACCTTGACATTCAAAACTGAAACTAGGACCAAAGTGAACAAAAAGCCCAATCGATGGCATCCTTAATTCCTAAGACTTGTCGACTTTGCTATAATGTTCTTCTCGTTATTTATTATTCAGTCTGTAACATGGGTACCCTTTAATTCTCTTCCTTCTCCTTTTTCCGTTTCTATGTTTTAATGACTGGAGCAGGACATAAAGAGGGAAAGACAGAAAAGAAGAGTAAAGTTATTTATAGCACTGTATATAAACAGTCCTTCTTTACCTCCCTCCCTCTCCTCCTACCTACCTTCGTTCCTTATTTGGGAAAAAGAGATTGGCTAGTGCTTCTCATGATTAATTAAGAAATAACTGTCGTTTCCCTGATTTCCTTAGTAGAGACTGAGAGAAGCATCTATTTTAAGCATTTTGTATTTGATGACATTTTCAAAGACCGATTTTTAATTTAAACTTTCTCGTAGGCTCTTACGGGAGAAGCAGAGCATATATACTGTGTATGTGATTCTGGGGGAAATGTACTAAATATCTAACGATTCTTTTCCTTACCATATCTGCCTTACATGCAGTCCTATCATCTGACAGCAAAAGATCAAGAAACCAATAAATGTGGTAAAAGTCAAGGAGTCACGAGAACCTGAGCTCTTGCCTTCAACGGCGGGCGTGGCCTTGGCCCGTCTGTCTCAGCTCGGTAGAGACCCGCTCTGTGGTCAGTCCGTTTCTGCTCGTCCTCTAGAAACAGCTATTAGATTACGGTGTCTGAAAAGGGGGTATGGCAAATCTGGAGGTAACCGGACATATGCAATCTGAACTCCCAAATACCAGAGCATTTTGTGTGGTTACTCTACTTGCAGAAGAAAGAAGTAATTACCAGGCAAACTAATATTAAAAGTTCTGCAGGAAAAAAAGGGTGAGGGTATCTTAAAACAACCTTTGTTTTAGTGAGAACACATTCAGCCTGATCTATACCAAGGCTTCTTCCCAAGGTCGCAGACGTACCGGGATGTAGTGCATGCCCACCACTCCCTCCCTAGGCCTCCGAGCATAAATACACCTCGCCTTTCAGAGAGGTGCAGGGTCCCCGTGGTATACCAGCCAGTCCTCAGGCCTGTGTCCTGGGCCCAGCCTACTTCTGCTCTGAAATGTGGGCTGTGTCTTCCTAGACAGTTTGAGTGCTGCAACGGGCAGTTGTTGACAAAAATCACTCATTACTCTCGAAGCCTTGCTAGTTAGATGTCTCTTTGGCACCCACTCATATCCCCATTCTGCCTGATTTCTATCATCATCATCATCGTCATCATCATCGATTTCTCCTCCCTGAGTCAGGGTTATGACTACATGTAAGGCTGGGACTCTCTGTCCGCTTCCTTCTCTAAGGCTGTGTTTCAGACGGTGATACAAGGCACAGAAGGACCCTCAAGCACCAATAACGATGACAAAAATATTACCCGTGGGACCGCAGAGTATATAGCATTCTATTTCTTGACCTGGGTGGTGGTTACTCAAAGTTTATTACTATTCTTTAAACTGTGCGTTTCCATTTGTTCTCTGGCATATGCATTTCATGGGAAAAAATAAAATAGAACAATTGTCAGGGTTGAACCAATAGTATATCTTATCTGGAAATTTGTACCTGGCCTTCTAGGGAATAGCAAGTGGGCTGTTTCTCATGATTTCAACTTATAGACGAAGAAAACTGCACAGTGCTAGGGGTGGGTTTTAATAAGTGGCGCTTTTATTTACCATGGAGTCATCCTCAGCTGATTTTCAAAGCTCTTTATTGAACACTGTGGTAGCTGCAGTCTTCACTGTGTTCAGTTCATTACAGGGAGTATGAACGAGGCTGCCGCAATAACGAGTTGGTTTCGGACGTGTCACACTGGCTCTTAGCTCACTGAAAGTGTCGTTAACGTGTGACAGACAAAAGCCTTCAACTGCAAACCGCTTGAATGGCAACGACTAATATCAAAGAAAAATTCTTGACTTATATTAAACTGCTTGACAAGGTCACAATGTGTAAGAAATAAAAATGCAAAAAATAAACCTCTTAGTTATTAAAAAAAAATAGTAAATAAGAGCCTCATGTCAAAACACTTCCTTAACATAATTAACAAAAAAAAAAGCCAATAAAATTTTATTTTGAAATTATCATTATGGTGGTGACCAGGACAGACCTCCAAGGTATCTATCTAATTTTTTACAGCTGCTGAGCAGGTATGTTAGGTGAAGCTGCCCCATCTGCCTGATTTTTTACTGAGCGCCATGATTTACATTAATTCCATCTATAAGCTAAAATGCTGCTCTAGGCCACGCATCTGTTTCATCGTATTTTTGATACAAGGGCTTGCAAAAGTTCATTCTTAAAACGTGTTTAATATTTAAGAAAAAAATATATAAGGCCAATTTAAAACATCCCTTCAAAAAAATGCTAAGTCGTGGTAAGTTTTCCGTTCTAAAATGAACAGCAAATGATAACTCACTCACTACCATCATTTTAAAATGTTGATATTTCAGGCACGATGGGCCAGGAGCAGACACCCTACTCCCTCCCGTGCTTGTGTTTCTGTAGAGGTGGAAAAGAATTCATTCTCTCT
>NW_011888902.1:1448130-1450902 GCF_000151845.1 Pteropus vampyrus
TACCAGAGCATTTTGTGTGGTTACTCTACTTGCAGAAGAAAGAAGTAATTACCAGGCAAACTAATATTAAAAGTTCTGCAGGAAAAAAAGGGTGAGGGTATCTTAAAACAACCTTTGTTTTAGTGAGAACACATTCAGCCTGATCTATACCAAGGCTTCTTCCCAAGGTCGCAGACGTACCGGGATGTAGTGCATGCCCACCACTCCCTCCCTAGGCCTCCGAGCATAAATACACCTCGCCTTTCAGAGAGGTGCAGGGTCCCCGTGGTATACCAGCCAGTCCTCAGGCCTGTGTCCTGGGCCCAGCCTACTTCTGCTCTGAAATGTGGGCTGTGTCTTCCTAGACAGTTTGAGTGCTGCAACGGGCAGTTGTTGACAAAAATCACTCATTACTCTCGAAGCCTTGCTAGTTAGATGTCTCTTTGGCACCCACTCATATCCCCATTCTGCCTGATTTCTATCATCATCATCATCGTCATCATCATCGATTTCTCCTCCCTGAGTCAGGGTTATGACTACATGTAAGGCTGGGACTCTCTGTCCGCTTCCTTCTCTAAGGCTGTGTTTCAGACGGTGATACAAGGCACAGAAGGACCCTCAAGCACCAATAACGATGACAAAAATATTACCCGTGGGACCGCAGAGTATATAGCATTCTATTTCTTGACCTGGGTGGTGGTTACTCAAAGTTTATTACTATTCTTTAAACTGTGCGTTTCCATTTGTTCTCTGGCATATGCATTTCATGGGAAAAAATAAAATAGAACAATTGTCAGGGTTGAACCAATAGTATATCTTATCTGGAAATTTGTACCTGGCCTTCTAGGGAATAGCAAGTGGGCTGTTTCTCATGATTTCAACTTATAGACGAAGAAAACTGCACAGTGCTAGGGGTGGGTTTTAATAAGTGGCGCTTTTATTTACCATGGAGTCATCCTCAGCTGATTTTCAAAGCTCTTTATTGAACACTGTGGTAGCTGCAGTCTTCACTGTGTTCAGTTCATTACAGGGAGTATGAACGAGGCTGCCGCAATAACGAGTTGGTTTCGGACGTGTCACACTGGCTCTTAGCTCACTGAAAGTGTCGTTAACGTGTGACAGACAAAAGCCTTCAACTGCAAACCGCTTGAATGGCAACGACTAATATCAAAGAAAAATTCTTGACTTATATTAAACTGCTTGACAAGGTCACAATGTGTAAGAAATAAAAATGCAAAAAATAAACCTCTTAGTTATTAAAAAAAAATAGTAAATAAGAGCCTCATGTCAAAACACTTCCTTAACATAATTAACAAAAAAAAAAGCCAATAAAATTTTATTTTGAAATTATCATTATGGTGGTGACCAGGACAGACCTCCAAGGTATCTATCTAATTTTTTACAGCTGCTGAGCAGGTATGTTAGGTGAAGCTGCCCCATCTGCCTGATTTTTTACTGAGCGCCATGATTTACATTAATTCCATCTATAAGCTAAAATGCTGCTCTAGGCCACGCATCTGTTTCATCGTATTTTTGATACAAGGGCTTGCAAAAGTTCATTCTTAAAACGTGTTTAATATTTAAGAAAAAAATATATAAGGCCAATTTAAAACATCCCTTCAAAAAAATGCTAAGTCGTGGTAAGTTTTCCGTTCTAAAATGAACAGCAAATGATAACTCACTCACTACCATCATTTTAAAATGTTGATATTTCAGGCACGATGGGCCAGGAGCAGACACCCTACTCCCTCCCGTGCTTGTGTTTCTGTAGAGGTGGAAAAGAATTCATTCTCTCTCTCTTTATTAAATGCTGGTTTCATTTCTCTTCTTAATGAAAATAAAGTTATATCTTTAAAGAGAAACAAAAAGAAAAAAAAAAGGGAGGAGGAACATTACATTTCTCAAACACTAAATCTTTCCACATAGAAACACATTCCTGAAAAAGCAAAACAAAAAAACAATGGCTTTCTATACAACCTTAAAACACACACACACACACACACACACACACACACACACACACACACACACACAAAACGACAGCTACTGTATTTTTCATGACAAGTGATTCTAGAGTGAGATCAACTGTTGGTTGGTCTCTCATCCTTTTTTTCTTTATGAGATTAAGACATAGGAGGGAACAGCTCGGTCTCAGCGCAGCATACTACAACCATAATTTCCTTTTCTTCTGCTCCTGGCAGTGCTAAATCCTTTAAGTCTTTTCCTAGAAGGCTCTCCTCCTGCTCGGGCAATTTTAGCCCCTAACGAAGCCTGCTAACCCTTCCGCATGCTCCCGCTCGCAGCCCCCTTGATGCCGGATCTCTTATACCTATTACAGCTGAGTTGGTCCTTTCCCCTCAAATCTTCCCGAGTATTGCGGATAGTAATTCACTTGCGTAATTGGCTCAAGAGATGAAAATCTTGTATCAGCCTCTCTTAGCTGCTAATCTATCCAGCTGACTGCAAGCCTAATTGGCAGCTTGTTTAGTAATTTGGCTCCTAAAGTGTTGTATTGATGTTGGATAAACAGCCAATGGAAGGGGAGGTGACACACGCTGCTTCCTACATAACAGCTAGTGCACTCCGAGTCAGCCCCTACCCTGCATTCAGGAGGCATTCAGCGGTTCACGCTCGCTTTCTTCCATCATCTTTCCCCCATTACTAGCCAGCCGAGAGACAGGGCAACTGTTATTAGCGATGTTATCAAAATGGCAAGTTATAATATTGTCCTCTGTTCTCACTAATTCAGGAACATGGGTTTTTGATGACTGTTAAAGAAATAGCAATAAGCAC
>NW_011888902.1:1452137-1461642 GCF_000151845.1 Pteropus vampyrus
TTCTTCCATCATCTTTTCCCCATTACTAGCCAGCCAAGAGACAGGGCAACTGTTATTAGCGGTGTTATCAAAATGGCAAGTTATAATATTGTCCTCTGTTCTCACTAATTCAGGAACATGGGTTTTTGATGACTGTTAAAGAAATAGCAATAAGCACGGCCTGAGATGAGAGAAAGGGGTAGGTGTTAACTACTTTTTGTCAAATGTTTTAATCATTCCATTTCTTAATAGAGAAAAGCCTCACTAATTCAGACCATTCTATATTTTATCTGCAATATCGCAGACATTTTCATGTAAATTTTGTTAAATAAAATCAGTTCGGATAGTTAGTGGCTTAAAAATACAAGGCACTTTGTTTCCGTGTAATGAAAATTTCATGTAAAACTAGCTTTTTCTTTTTCTTTTCTTAAGCGACGAACAAGATGTACAGAATGAGAGACATGGTCTGTGTTGATGTGTTTGGAAAAGGAGTGCTTTCATTTAACAGGTGATTTGGTTATCCATAAATATATTTCTTATGGAATGATTCTGTATCAAAGAATAGGGTTTTCAGAAAACTAAAAAAAAAAAAGTCTCAATAGAATTGCATTGCTTCGGCAGGCATACAGGGATGTTTATTTGCTATAGTCTAATCGGGACATTTATGGTCTGCCTACTGAGTATCTGGCACATGGTTTCTTTGGTAGGCATGTGACAAGCCCTATCTCCATTCCTTGTAACTACTGTGCCAGGCGGCAGTTACGACCGGCCTCAGAAAGATGGCGTAACTTGAGAATGAGCGCACAGTGAGCACACATGCTAAGTCAAACTTCGGTTTTGGTTTACTGAAACCTACACTTTCCATTACCTGCATTGCCTCCCTATGAGAATTACTAGCAAACAAACCATTTCAGTAGAGCTTATGTTTCGAGCCATTAAAAAAATTTTAATTGGATTATATGTGAATTGTAATATTAACTTCTCTCAATCTGCATGTGGACAAGGCAGAGCGTACACACGCTGAAATACCTGGATAACCTAGAATATAAATGTCTGCAGCTCTTAGAGATTACCAACGCTTTCATATCCGTATTTCTTCTGATCTTTCTTACCAGACTGAGAAGTTATCACTGGCTCCACTTTACAGGTAAACTTAGGATACCTGAGTCTGTAACTTCTTACTGACTGAACATGGAACTTAAAATGTTATGTCACCAACACTTTCTACTGCTCGATTATTTCATCCGCCACATTTTCCCAAAGGGCTGAGATTTTATTCTATTCACACATTTCAGACTCCTAGAAAAACTAGCACAGCAAGTCTGTCTGGAGAGTGTGCTTCAACCTCCCTTAAAAACCTCAGAGTGTGTTTTGTTATAAACCCAGCAACTCTGGCTTTGACTTTCTATTTAAATTATAACTTACATTTTAGTTGTATTTATTGTAAATGGCATATATTGAGTGTTGTTATTCTAGCCGTTATGATACTCTCTGAAATTAACTAACGCATTTACTCCATTTACATTTATTGTGATTACTGACATTTCAGGATTGATTTTTATTTTACTTAATGCTATTTACCTTGCTTTTTCTGTACATTTTTTGTTTCTTCCTTTCTGGCATCTATTGCCTGTTTATACTAGCTTGAAAATTATATATTATATTTCTAATGTTTTAGCGACTACTTTTAAATGTCAACACGCATACTTGACTTATCATTCCCTCACACTTTACATATTACTGTTGTCTAGAGTTTCAGTTCCATCTTACTTTTACATACCCAAATAAATCATCTGCATAATATCTGTCACCATCTTCATTATTTTTATACTTTCAATATTAGGGTTTAGTTTTATGCACATTTAACAATTTCTTCGATCACAATTCCTTCTTGATTTTCATTCGTCTTTATGGATTCCATTTTTCTGCCTGAGGTATTAAATTTAGTAAGATTGGTCTTTACCTCTAAATATTGTTGGGACACAGTCTCACTGGATATAAAACTCCACCTTGATTCCATTATTTGATCTCAGCGCTTCGAAAGTATTACCTCATCTTCTGCATTGTACTCCTGCTACTAAGGAGTATGACTTCATCCCTTCATAGGTTCTAGCTCTTCTCCTTGGCTGCTCTTAAGTTCACTCCGGCTTTGGTGTTTTGAAGTTTTATTACAATGTGTCTAGGTATGTCTTTATTTATACTATTTCCTGATAAAAACTTGTACTTTTTGAATATAAAAGTTCATGTTTTCTTCAGTTGTAAGAATTCACTGAATTCTTTCAATATTCTCTTAAATATTATACTGCCCTTTTCTTTCTACTACTCCTGGAAGTTCTGATAGACAAATGTTGAACTGCATTTTCCTTAAAGTCCAGCCATTCTTTAATATTTTCTCTATTTTTTATCCCTCTGTGTTTCTTTAAAATTGCTCTTAAAAATAAATAAACAAATGAATTGTTCTTAAAATTCAGTTTGTTTGTTTTTTTTGGATGTAGCCAATCTGCTGTTTAACTCATCCAGTAAGTTTATAATTTTCAAGATTTTTTCATAATAAACTAATCTCAAATTTCTACTTGTTTCTTTGCTAGAATTTTTCATAATAAAATAATAAATTTCTGCTTGCTTCTTTACCACGTCTGTCTTTTCTTCTGCCAGTTATTCCCTTTGGTTTTATGAGATCATCTTCAGTCGTTTTTCATTTATGGTAATTCTCAAGACTTGGGGTTGTGTACCTCTGGAGTAGCTGGGCATCTGCTCAAAGACCGGTTTTTACGTTAACATTTTGGCTTGGTGGGATTTTAAACTAGAAACTCCTGTGAGGGTAGGCTCTTGGGTACAAAACTTCAGTGTTCCACTTGGAGCCCAGGTAACAATGAGATCCTTTACTTTCCTGTGCCTATGGGTGAGATTTGTTTCTAGTCTGCCCTTTTCAGAGGATGGAGCTTTCCAGAGGGTCTGGCTTCAGGCAGCCAGCTCCCGGGTGTGGCTCCCTTCCCGCTGGGGCACTGACCAACATGCCTCAATGTTTCTGCAACCAGCAAACCTGGACACGGCACAGGGGTAGCTTGTACCAACTGGCAATGGAGAGCCTTTTAAGAGTCTACCAAAACACACACCTGGAAGGTGGTTTGGTGGTCCATGAACCAAGATGTGGAACGTTATATAATTATTAGGCTTTTGCTATATGTTCAGACATAGGTTGGTTTCCAAATTAATAACAATTCCTCTTCAAAAGTCTGCCTGTATTAAAATCTTGGAAGAGATAAGATAATCTATAGTAGTCATTATAGATCCATTGATAAGAGAAATAAAAATATAATTATCGGTAAGATAAATTTGGACAGCTGAAGACAAATAGCACCTTGAAAGGGAGCTGGGTCAGACCAAACATTTCCTGATTATGTTCAGTATTAACTCCTCCTTAAAAGTGCACTTTTTAAAAATCTTCACCCATTACTATAATTTACAACCTGCCTTTATTGTCTTGAATATTGATAAAGATTATTTTATTATTGAAGTATCACTAGAATGCAGAGGAAAAGGGTGAAAAATCACAAAAGCTGTAATGCAACCTCTTGCCAAGAACTTGCATGTCCATGAAAACAGTTAAACAGTTACCTTGCAGCAATATCTAAGATATTAAACTTCAATAGGCACCTCTTTGTATAAATGGGCAGAAAAATGGTTGACTCCTATGTTTTCCTCATAATGTTATTTCAATAGAAAGCAAAGTAGTAACATAACAGCAAATACTAATTGTAGAGAGCAACGACTGTAGTAATATATAGTGGACAAAACATTTTTTTAAAGTGTGGTAGCCACAATATCTCAATAAACATATTTAAATCTTTTTACTATCAAATCCTCGGTAAGCTATGACTTCTACCAACAACACCGACCATAACCAACACCGCTGACTGCCTTTTAAAAATGTGTTAATAATATTCCTCCTATTTTGTTCACTGTCTTTCTTCACCTTTACAGATGACATTTTTCAAACTATAAAATGCATTCTGCTGGCAAACCTTCTTGCTTCAACAGTTCTCAATTTTATAATAGTAAATCTACATCCTTTGCTATTGAGACATCCACTATCTTTTGGTATGTGACTTTGAACGAGGCAGAGAACAAGCCATACGTTTAAAAATCAATATCTAACCTTATCAATATTCATTTTACTTTGTCAATACAAAATATAAAGGTGAAAGAGCAGTAAATAAGCTAAAGGACTGAAATAAATTTGGTGTTCCTGTCACAATTAATAAATGTTCAACCGATAACACTGCTGGCTAGTCCACAGCCTTACAAAGCAACTGAAATTATGCTTCGATGCTATTGCTGAAACAGAGTGTGTAAAATTGTCAATACACTAGCCGGTAAAGATGATGAAAACTGGGGTTATTAATTTCATAGAGGACTTTAAGTCTTTTTAAAAAGTATTATGTATCCAATATATAAACTTTATCTTTAGGTTCTTAAATTGTCGTATAACCTCAGTTTGGGATTATAAAGTATTTAATTATAATTTTATGACAATTTTTTGGTAAATCTTTTCTAAACCTGCTGTAATATTTCACATATAAATCAGACTCATCAAACAACATAACTCTCATTCCCTATTTTAAATGAGAGTCATCTTCACCTGCATTTTTCCAGTTTGGATCAAATACTGAATAAAGATAGGAAGAACTGTGAAAATATATCTCAATTCAAAGTTTTTTTGGGGAGGTCTGCAAGGCCCTATAAAATGACAAAAAAAAAAAAAATTCTACATGCTGACTCAACTTTGCAAGCTTAAAAATATACTGATATTTTTTATGTGAGTTGCTATATTCTAGAATTTGAAAATTATAATTTCCAGAGACAAGATGATCTAAGATTCATAACCTGATTATCAATGTGTATTTATTCAAATGCATTTCTCACTTGAATTTGAATAATAATTTTTACCTTAGAGTATTAGAAGATATTCTTTTGAAAACTGAAGACTTTTAAATAACCTCATTCTCTTCCTCTTTGAGAGAAACAGTTATGCATGGATTTTAAAAATGTACCGAAAATGAGTATCATAATTCTCCTACAGCACTACTTTTTGAATAATTATAAAAATGCATTAAATTTCTATGAATTTTACTCTTTAAGTAAAAAAAACTAGTAATGTAATCAAAATCCTGAATCTTAAGAGAATCAGTACTTTTGAGATATAACATCTGGAATATGCTGGTGTGGGCTTATGAATATTTTAGGCTAAAGTTTAATGTTTATACCCATACTCCATACAAGTTATTTCCTCTGATGCTGTTGAAGCGTAACGTCAAAATCACTCCGTGGAAATCATTATATCATCATCCTCGACCATTCTGTATTCTCCTTCTCACTTCACGTGTGTTCAGTGTTATTGCGACATTCTCTCTTCCTTCTTGCTGGCACTGAGGTGCTTCGGTCACATTCCTGAGGTTGTTCTTATACTATTTCTGCCACTAATGTTTGCAGAGAATTCAGGGAACCATTCAATTGGAATGGGGATATTAAAGAATGTTGCACCTGCCTTACGAAAGTGTCAAAGAACTTGTGACATGTGTTTGATCGAAAAGTGGCTATATGTTCCTGAATAAAGAGATATATTAGAAGTATTCTAAAGAATATTCTGTATCTCTGCAGAGCAATAGAGAAATTTTCTAGGAAACTTATATAATAGTGGGTTCAAGTAAACATATGCAATGACAGGGTCTTTACACGTATATTCTTACAAAGAGGCCATAAGTACGTTGTCATGGAAAGAACAAGAGCCATGTCGATATAGGCTTAAAACCTCCCTTTGCCACCCAATAATTTATGTCTTCTTAGGTAGCTAAGAAGATCTTAACACTTCTCTGAATTTTAATTTTATAGTGTAAAGTGATGATAATAACAGCTAGCTGATAAGGTTGTTCCAAAGATAAAATTAAATATTAAAATTAAATATTAAAATTTCTGGCACATAGTAAGTACCCAACAAGTGGGAAAGTATTATCCTACACAAACACAAACACATTCTACACACAATGAAAATTCAATACAGCTAGAAGATAAAGATATTATAACCACATGCATAATTTCATAATGTAGCTCTTCACATAGATGGAAAAACAGCACTATAAGTGTTTCGATTTTAAATTATTCTTCAAATTTTTAGGCTGAACTATAGGATAGGTCCCCTAATAGAGAATTTAAGCTTCACATCTTTTATTTCCTTTGAAATTATCATGTCAGGGTGTGTGTGTGTGTGTGTGTGTGTGTGTGTGTGTGTGTGTGTGTATGTATGTATATGCCCCTTTTCACTCCTTACTCCCGTGTTGACGTGAATCTTATTTTCTTATTCTATAATTAATTATGTAAAAAAACAACTTTTCCTCCAAAGGTTCCCCAAATTAAGAGGAAGTTTATAAATCTGAATGTAAGGATCCCAGGCAAGATTCCGAGGCTATGATTCATAACTGACCAAGGACCTATACTGAAAACATTTGCTCATGATCAGTTTGCTGTATCACACACCCATTATGGTCAACTGTTATTGATTCCTATGTGGATGTCTATGAGTTAATGCCCAGGTGGCTTCTTCCCGTCACTGGTTTTTATCTCTGCCCCGCTTACCACGGCTCTTGCATGAGATTTTGCAGTGTGTGCTAATCTTATTCAGCCCCTTCACAAACAAGCCTGCGTCTCTGCCCTGCTAGGCTTCCTGTCCCATCTGGTACAGACTTCTCTCTGTCAGCACTGGTGGTTTTCCCAATTCCACATTCATTAGAATGACTTGTTCTTAGAATGACATGGTTTTTAAGGTGGAAATGCTGAGAGATTTTTTTTTTTTTTTTTTTTAATTATTCTAATGCTAACATTGTCTAAATAAGGAAAGATGAAGCTAGGACTGCTGCAGAGCCGGGACGAGAAACGAGCCTGCCACATCCCCGGCCAGCTTTCCATCACTTACAACGCAGGGCTTGCGTTCTGAGGCTGATCCTAGACTTCTGCATTTATTACTATTAATCTCTTCTGGGGTTATTTGCCTTTGCATCTATTTATGCCTTATTTTCCCAAAAAGTCTGTAAGTTTCTTGAGGCCAAAGACACAGCCTTTGAAGTTTCTGTTTCCTTTAATACCGCGCACAAAGTCTTGTGTTGGGGCAGGTATGTAGCAAATATTTTATTGACTGGCTGCCTGAGAAATCTTCAGAAGGATCACGCAATACCTCTTGACACCAAATGCAAATGATTTAAGTTGCCTGTAACTGTGCCTTTTCTTCAGTGCAAATGATTAAGAATTATCCATATTTTATTCCTAATGGTTTACGAACTTTATATCTGTGCTCCGCCCTGAGACCCTTTTCTTTTACCTGCTGCAGGAGTAGGTCCAGGCAAAGGTGCAGCTTTCCTCCTCCGTTTGACGTCTCCCGTACATAAGGATCCTAAATGCATGCTTGTTTGCCTACAAGTAATTATCAAAAAAAAAAACTATTAACAAAGGAGGGAAAAAGTGACACATAAATACACAGCTTGTATAATCTGAACCTAAATCAAAACATTCTCAACAAAGATGGAGCAGCATAGTAAAACCACCAATCTTGTTTATATCGAAACATAATTACGTTTGTTGACAAGCGTTCAGCAGCTAAATGCGCCATCATAAATTGTTACTGGAATGAATAATATAAAAGGAATGCTTTTTAATTTTCAAAACTGGCAATCTTTCTGGCTCAACATAAAATCAAGCACTGTTGCTTCTGACAGGAAAATAGCTAAGATTAATTATCTAAAGGGATCACAATATTGTTGCTAGGTTATCAATTGGTTACTAATGCTTTACTGTCAGAACAACATTTATTACAGGAAAAGTATGATCAATTTCTTTTAGGATATTATGCGGCAGTGCATTCTCCTAAAACCTTTTAGATGGATAGAAGGAAATAGCGATGTTCTCCCTTATAATTCACATGATTAGAATTCTTCAGTTAAGCATTAATCAGTTAGGTGAGGAAACATAATTGGAATATGTTAATGCTGGCATGCTACTAAACAGGCTAACATGATACTGGATTATATTTGTAAAGACACGATATTTAAAACTGAGAAGCAGACCTTCTGCTATTCTTGGACCTAGTTAGAATTAAATTATTTTCTCTAATCATGGACTCCTAAATTAAAGAGTTTTGTAAAAATTAGAAATGGCCCATTGGATATCAAGACAAACTAATACAGAGATGATAAGGATTTAAACGTCTTCAAATTTTTCAAGATACAGAAGGACTCTGTGTTCATTTCCTGGATCATAATCCCAGTCTCTGGGGCTGGGATACTGTCTGGTGATCACGAAGCAGGTGAAGCAGGGTTATTAGATCACATGTTATTTTGGTGATTTGTAGAGACATCTGGTAATATCCTGACGTTTTATAGGACCCAATTCGAAAACAAACGGATTATTAGAGAAAAATTTAGAAGGAGAAAAATTAATTCAGGTAAGAACACAAATATATATTTATATACATGCATTCAGATAGTTAAATATTATGAAAAATTGGAGCTGTGGAATAACATAACTTTGAATATAAGTTCTATCTATAAGGCACAAAGTAAAGTCCAATTAACAATCAGGCTAATCGAAGGAGTACACGGCACCAAAGAAACACACCTGAAAGTTTCTCAATAGAGCTAAGAGCAAATGGGCATTTGTCTAGTTTTCTTTCCTTTGTATTGAATACATACGGTTTCCCTGTTACAGAATAAATATTTATGATTATTTAAATATTTTAAAAATTAGTTCATTCAGTTAATGACTAACTTTGCAGACATATATAACCACATATACATGTCAAAGTATTCGTTAACATGCATAACTGTAACATTTTTATTAGATTTTGTGGTGTGGTCTTGACTCGCAGTGCCAGGGAAAATGAACGGTTATGATCACATCTGCCTTTCAAACTATCTAAAAATTAAAAAAAAAAAAAAGATTTTAAAGTACTATCAGAGAAGACCCGTCCTTTTCATACAAAATTAATGAATTCCCTTATTCGGCAAGCATTTGTCAGTATCTCCTACTGACTTAGCATGAGACCCCACCGTGGCGGCGAAAATGCAGAGAGTAGGGAGGAGGAGACGGAAGATGCGCAGGGGATGGAAGGTGCCAGCCCTGTGACTGGGGGAGCTCGCAGGTCTGAGCAGGGAGAGGAAGCCACAAGTGTATGGAGTAATTAGGGACAGTGGAGGCAGTGGCAGGCGCAATCAACTTTATTACTAGAGACGATATGTTTTAGGTTTTTATAACATTTCTAAATATGTTGCACTGCACTTTTTTCCCCTTTTATCTGGGGGGGTGGGGCTGGGGGTGGGGGTGGGGGAAGGAATTGTTACTTCAATGGAAAACTGTACTTTTAGAATATACCCTTCCAGTCATCTGGACTCCATCTAATTTATAGATAACAGAAAGCCACAGAAAATAATTCCAGTCTGTAGACATACAAGTGAATTCTGTCCAGAGGCAGGACAAGCCT
>NW_011888902.1:1462592-1470208 GCF_000151845.1 Pteropus vampyrus
GACACACACTTTCCCCGGGAGCTTCATGTCAGCTATGTAACGAGAGAATCCTACGAAGCTGCAGCACGAGAACAGCTCTTTGTGTTAGCGTATCCCAGTGAGGCAGTGGGCAAGAGGGGAAGGCGGTCGATGAAAAGTCATAATTTTGGATTGTTTTTTTTAAAGTCCTGGACTTACTATTTTCGGAAACAATTAAAGCTCAAACTAAGCTAAAAAAAAAAAAAAAAAAAATTTGGCCAGCAGTGTCCTCCTCGAGAAATACACTTCTAGGAATAATGAGAAGAAAGACATAAGGGTCTGACACACAGTAGCCGCTTCCTGTAGCGACGATGCTTCGACTCAGGCTCCTCTGGCACCAGCTATGTGGGACCGGAGTCTTCTAACTGCTTCAAGATCACTCTCCCAAGTCAGTAGTCTTTTAAAACCTTATTTATTTATTTTTTTATGCTGCTTAATATTTCTTAGGAAGTCCTGTGTACAAAGATAGCGAAAAACAAACTCCAGGAGCATCTCCTCTTCCAAACCCTTTCTCATCTGCTGGACTCAAAACTCCCTTGGGGGCATCTTTCCAGGACAAATGGAATGTGACGTTTTCATTCAACTCCTCTCCCTCATCCCCATCAAAAGTACATAAAGGAAAAGAGACAGACGCTCGAGGAGGATCAAGTTAAAAGTTAATAAATTCAGCACATTGAGTTCGAAGACCTGACCCATAAGAAACCCAGCTAGCTGTAGTGCAGCCACTCTGTCCAGAACTAACCACCTGCTGCAGCACGCCCAGAGATCCGGATCCGTGAGACCGCCCCCGTGAGGCTGTCCCGCGCCCATTCCCTCGGACTCGTGCAAAGGAGTTGCCACAAACAACACTACGTAAGGTCGTCTCTGTTATTTAGTTGTCGCTCTTAATGTAAAACATAGCCGTTATTTTTTTAATTTAAAATCAATGAATGTCTCCAAGGCAGCCTCGTTGCTTCGGGTCATTTGTCTGTGCAAAGCAGGACACTTGGATCACTATTCAAGGTGACAGTTGGCAATTTTTGTGGTTTGTTTGTTGCTGTGGAGTTTTGAAGAATGACAGCACATTGTCCTACGAACAGGCCCAAAGGTATTAAAGACGAATGTTCGTTACTGTAAAGTGCTGTACGGGAAGGACCCAGTGACGACGTCAGTGTATTTGTTTCAGAGTACCTGCTAGCAGTGGACAAGAGGTGACACCTTTAATATTAGGAGTAAACACACACGCCTTTAAGTGGAAAGGATGAAGAAATAATGTTGTTTCATTATTAATAAGCACTGTCACCTAGTTATGGCGTGAAACATGGCTTCTTATGTATTAATTCTGAAGAATAAGAGCAGAGCTCAAAAAGATGTTTTTTTTTTTGTTTTTTGGGTTTTTTTTTTGCTTCGAAACAGGCTTCACTCATTTGTCCCATCATCCTTTTAGATGGTGTGGTGGTAGGAAACTGGGCAATGTATGTGGAGGGAAAAAAAAGTAAAAAAAAAACCCCAAAATAAAAATAAAACCTCAAAAAATAAAAAGCAGAAAGAAAAAAGGCCTTGTGAGAACCACCTAGCCTGAAAACTTGGCATCCGACATGGGTGACAGGGACGGAAGCAGGCAGGGTCAAAGAGGATAACATTAAAGGGAAAACAACAGGAACTTGTCTCTTCTGTCTCTGCATTTACAAACACGGGCTTTTCGGAGAACGGGGCCTGGTGGAAGCTGCCCCCTGACAGAATGTTCCCCGCAGCCTCCGACGAGCTGCAGACGAGAGACAAACAGATGTGACTGCGGGCCCTGGCATTTGGCAAGAACGCTCACTGTCAGCTAGAAAAACATAGGCCCGGACAGGGCCTCAGCTGCACAGAAATGAAGCAGGTCTGCGGTGTCACGGGAGGAGCTGTCCAGTGGCAGAGACACGACAGGGGCCGGAAAACCCATCCTGTGTGAACTCCCTCTTCCAGATCCCCTGTATGCAGTGTAATATGTCTCAACGCATTAAACTGAACAAGTCAACGTCAGTGTCCAGCTCTTTTCGTTCTGTACCAAAATGCACATGAGGTCAAGTGCCCTCAAGCGTAAATATTTCTTAACTACTAGGATCACGTCAGATCCTTGTTTTTAATGGTATTTTCTTTCAAAGCCCTTCGTTGTGCATGAAGAACCCTTTGCATTTGGTGCTTTTGATTGATTGCACCCACCCTGACCAGTTCTTGGTTCTGGAGGCTTCTCTCTCTAGGCTTTTGGTCACCTGACCTCACCGTCGGCCTTCAGCCCACGTCTTTCTGGAACAATCCCGACTTTAGCAAGGGGCGGTTTAAGTTTCAGATCAGTGCCCTGGATTCAGTGCTCATGTCCAGTGACTGGGCCCTTCCTTGCTTTACGCTGGACTTATCCCATCTCATCATAAATCTTCTGGTATTTTGTTCTTTCTGGTTTAGGTCATTGCCTGCACCTCCCCAGATGCTAAAGTCTGGACATGCAAGCAGGTGACTGAATGGCCGGCGGACCCGTGTCCAACTGTTAGCTGCTCCCAGTTCCGTCACTGTCCACCACCCACCTGCCAGAACTAACGCTTACTGTTTCTTCTTCTCTGTTTTAATCACGTAAACTTTCACTGGGTTACAATGAGTCATTTGTCTTCCATACTCTCTTTCTTACCATAGTTTCTACTTAGGATAAAATTGGAAACATTTGTAGAGGTTAGAGGAAGCCTAGGCAAGAGTAAAATCTGTAAAAGTTTTGTAACCCTCATCACATCACTTTTTACTTTTAAAGATGGCTTTTTCTATAGACACAAGCTGAATCTTTGTCCTTTTAAATAATGACATTGTCAATCTTGGAACCTAGAAACTTTTCAAACGTCATTCTCAGCAAGACTCTAAGGTTCTAGAATGATGTTCAATAGGAAACACCATATTCTAATGCTCGGGACTTAAAATTTGTTCCAGGTTGCACGCCGACCGGTAAATACTTCCTGCCTGCAGCTCCCAGTCGTTGCTGTGAGCGCGAGGGAGAGGTGGCTGGCTGTGTGTCGGGAAGATGCCAGGGAGCTCAGGGACAAGTTTCACTGTCCCGCCAGCCAATGACACTCCCGCTGCTCTGAGCAGCACCAGTGTGGCTGAACCCCAGTGAGCAAACGGGGGAGACGGAGATGGCGGGAGCCGTCTGGTGGTCCAGGAACCTCATGAAATCTCACGCAAAATGCGCGTATGCATTTCGTATCCTGTTTTAGCAAGAGCGTCCATCGTTCTTAACTGATTCTGAAACATTCACAGAGAGCGTTACCCACATAATAGACAAAGAAGATTTATACCAAACTGTTCATAATCTAAAATAGGACATACCTATCTTAAAATTTCTATGGAATATTCTGAACATTCCACACACAGAAGCTACGTTCTGTGATCATAATATCACAAACAATACCATTTAATAACGTAAGCTAAAAAAAAAAAAAAAAGCCTCATTGAAATATACATATCCTATGCTCTACCTCAAAAAGCAATCTCCTTCCTTCTCCACTTCTTAGCCTGCTCTGTTCTCCCTCATAGCATACTGAACTAATATTTCTGAATCAGTGAATGTGCCTCAGTGTTGGCTGAAAGGCACAGAAACTCATGCACCAAAATACTGATGACGATTATCTCCGTGTGATGGCATTTTGTGGGGTTTCTTCTTTATGCCTCTCATTGGACTTTATTTTTACGATGAGCATGCAACCAAAAAAAAATTATTAAAAATTATTACTAGGTGAGTTAGAAAACAGCAAACAATGGAATTAATCAATGTAAGTGATTTAGGCAGCCTGAGAGATTTCGTCGTCAAGGGCACAAACTTTTCACTGCAGAAGCTGTGGTGTTAGCTCCAGCGATAGGTTCTGTTGGCCTGATCTGCATTCAGGATGAGTCGGGAAATCGGAACCCACTCCCCGTGGTGCCACTTTTTCTGCTTCCCCAACCAGTTCTCTGAAAAGGCCTCCTTGTCCCCATATTTGTCAAAGTTTGAGGAGTTTTTCCAATCTTTGGCATGCTACTTAAACTCTTTGCCTCACTCTCTTTACCTTCAAGAACTGTGATAAGACTCTTATCTCAAAGTTTTTTTTTTTTTGAAGATTTTAGTTTGATATTATTTGTGTAAAAATTTGGCACAGTGCCTGCACAAAGGAAGCCATTGATAACTGTCAGCTATTAACCTTACTAATATTATCATCCCCACTTTACAGATAAGCAGCCCGGGGCACAGAAAAGTTAAATAGTTTACCCAGGATTACAAAGTTAAGGGGAACCGACGAGAGGCGCTTTGTGGTATCATAGTGCCAGGTGCGGAGTGTCGCGAAAACTTACACCAAAGAAACACATGACAGCACGGAGTCATTGCATCTGGACACTATCGATATGCTATAATAAGGATATAATTAGGTTCATTTCTAAGGAACAAGTAAGTATCTTTCTGGTAGTTAATAGAAAAGTTAAATTGTTCTTGAGTGTCGGATTCTGCTCACTTTCAGTGTATTGTAGCACGTCCGAAAAAAGTACTCATTTTCATTTCAAGAGCTCCATAAAAACCCACCAGAGTCTTGCCATCCGCTGACTTTCTCGCGTCAGTCCTTGACTGCACATTTTCTCCTGGCCACACTCGGTACTTGCCAGTTCAAAGCCGTCCTGCTTCTTCTACGTGGTGTGTTCCAAGCTTTATCTAAAACCCGAGGGTCTGCTATTCTAACGGCGCCATCCCTTGTGTGCCTTACTTAATAAGCACAGACTCAGCGACTCATTTAAATGCTGCTTCTTTTTGTACCGCTGCATTACTCTAAACAAATGGTAACCGAAAGGTGGTGGCGATTGTTTTTATGCAGTTCGGTCGATACTAGAACATTCTGAGTGTATGGGAGCGAGGACATTTCTCACGTCGGGAGGAAAGTCAGCCTTTGAATGCAGCCAATTATTCAGCACGGTGTCTAAAAATCTGTCTTGGGACAGCTGCTGTTACATCTGAGTTTCCGCGGTGCGGCCATCATGCTTCCCACATCTGTCCCGTTCCTTCAGGTGTTTCTGGGGTGCTGCTAGCCCCTGAGGCCGTGCATACGTGCTAACGCTAGAGCGATGTATTCCACCTACTTCGAAAAACTCCATTTCCATAAAGCCCAATTTTGAGAGTCTGCGCTTTCTCCCTTCGAGGTTCTCCCAGTACATTCAAATCTAAACGTTCTTTTTTTTTTTTCCAAACTTTCTTAACCTCACTATCCTTCTGAGTGCTTTTTCTCGATATTTCATATCAATCCGTGCCTGTCTCTGCGGTTACACTTATAGTATGGCCTTGAGGTGTTTTCAGGTCACAGGTGATGATCAGTTAAATAGAAACAACTCGAGGCCCAGACCGTGTCTAATTCTCAGAACCTTGCAGTTGCTTCTGCCGTACGCTAGAAGCACCATGAACATTTATTGGACTAAAACTTAATAACTGCTCATTTGGCAATCAATCATGCAATTTTTTTATGATAACATAAAACTGTTATTTAAGTTCACTCGAAAACACTCATTTAGCAATGAACTAAACTTGATTATGAACCAGGTATTCTTTGATGCTAACGAAACGGAAAGAAGTGCGAGCCAGCTCTTCCCAGCGAGGGGCTCACAGACTAAGGCAGCAGACGAATTAGAAATTACTATACAATTTAATAAAAACCACAGGGCTGTCGTAGCAGACCACCTTTTTGGGGAGATTGAGGAAAAATCATTTCTCCTGACTTCAAATTTGCATATTGTCTCTCCAAGCGGCATCTAAGATATTTGAGGCATCTTGGAGTATTCTTTTATTCTTCACACCATAGTACCTAGGAGACAGTAGGCACTTAGTAAACTGAAATTGATTTCATTTACTTGATTCCTAGATATAACTATACATTTTTGGAATCTGCATATCATTGATATTTAGTATATTTTCAACAATAAGCTTACTCTAATTTGCTTAAAAATAATAAAATAAAGATAGTGTTTACTCTTAGGAGAGAGAAAAAAATTACTCAAAATAAACATGATTCTTTTAGATAGCTTCATTTAATGCAAGATTTGCGTCTACATTTAAAAATTTGGAATGTTGGTCCTATAACATCTTGCATCTTACATAAAAGAACCCTCAAATCAGACTACAGATTCAGATAGAATTCTCCATTTCCTCCCTGATGAGAGCAGTATGGAATTTCCCAGGATGGTATGGTTGCCATTTATAATATCTGTTCATAAAATTATGAGGTATTCCTAATATTCTTAACTCTTCTGGGCGAAGTCAACACATTATTGATTTTCATATCCACTTCATCCAGTGCAGTATATAATATCTGTTGAACTGACTTCTTCCTAAAATCTCCTATTTGATATTTCCGACTCTAAAGCAAGCTTTAAGTTCAGTTCTGGGGTAGCATTTTGGAATAAGCATGGTGAGTTTCTTTCTGTCACCGGCTTCAGGGAATGATGGAGTTGAAAGGGCAGGGCAGAGAGCATATTTTTATTTTTTTTATTATTTTGAATGCATGCTGGTTTCTTAAATCTTAGAATTTATCATCTGAATTACGAAGAAGAGACAAGCTTATTGAGTGCCAACTATACATGAGGTTTCATGCCAAACATTTTCACATACTTTATCTTGTTTAATCCTCAGAATAACCCCTCGGAGGCCTGAGGTCCGGAGAAACTTACCTGACAAAAATCACCTGAACAAAAAATGAAGTAATTGTATTTGAACAGAGCAATGCTTGCCTCAAAAAATCACTTTTTCCCCTATTCCATACCACCCTATTCAACTTAGTTTATCATACTCCATTTAATAAATATCTCCTGTAAATGTAATGTATGCCCTACCCGATGCCATAAAACAGGACCGAGGAATAAAAAAGAGACGGTCTTCATTCACTTCCTAGGGGCTAAAGGCTACTGATCATGCTGGGAAACGATTCAGCTCAACATGCAGAGAGAATTGCAGGCCAGCGTGCACGGCGTCCTGAGCCCCTCGGTGAGGGAATGCATAAGAGGCACAGGCGCCTCAGGCGCACGCGTGGCGTGCCACACCAGGCGTAGATTCTCTGCAAAGCGCTCTGTCACTCTGCTTACTGAGAGGAGACTTATGGTATCACCATAATTCTACGAGCAAAGGAAGATGTGGTTGCCACTTTTATCTCCATATTGAGGAGGTGATAAAGAACAACGTATTTTAATCACAGGCCAGAAGGAACTTCTAAAAGATGTAAAGAGGTATTTCTACTTTGGAATATGTCAGGCAGTGTTACCATTTAATATAAACTTAATCGAGTTTAGGTTAACTTATTGTTTATTGATAAAATACAATTGGGAATCTATGACCTAGCTGAAATGTCACCTCCTTTATGCAGCCCTCTCTGATTGCCAGTGCCAGAATAATCTCTCACTCACAATGTCTTCTACCTTAAACTACTGCTCTACAGGTACATAAACTAATACTGTGGCTGTACTGTATATTCCTTGAAGGCTGTGGGGCCCACATCTTATTCATTTTTTTAAGTAAATTTTCCTTAGTGTTTACAAACTTTGCCAATCTCAGGCACTTATTAAAGAGTTATTAAATTAAATTTAATAAGACA
>NW_011888902.1:1470258-1478018 GCF_000151845.1 Pteropus vampyrus
CAACTATACATGAGGTTTCATGCCAAACATTTTCACATACTTTATCTTGTTTAATCCTCAGAATAACCCCTCGGAGGCCTGAGGTCCGGAGAAACTTACCTGACAAAAATCACCTGAACAAAAAATGAAGTAATTGTATTTGAACAGAGCAATGCTTGCCTCAAAAAATCACTTTTTCCCCTATTCCATACCACCCTATTCAACTTAGTTTATCATACTCCATTTAATAAATATCTCCTGTAAATGTAATGTATGCCCTACCCGATGCCATAAAACAGGACCGAGGAATAAAAAAGAGACGGTCTTCATTCACTTCCTAGGGGCTAAAGGCTACTGATCATGCTGGGAAAAGATTCAGCTCAACATGCAGAGAGAATTGCAGGCCAGCGTGCACGGCGTCCTGAGCCCCTCGGTGAGGGAATGCATAAGAGGCACAGGCGCCTCAGGCGCACGCGTGGCGTGCCACACCAGGCGTAGATTCTCTGCAAAGCGCTCTGTCACTCTGCTTACTGAGAGGAGACTTATGGTATCACCATAATTCTACGAGCAAAGGAAGATGTGGTTGCCACTTTTATCTCCATATTGAGGAGGTGATAAAGAACAACGTATTTTAATCACAGGCCAGAAGGAACTTCTAAAAGATGTAAAGAGGTATTTCTACTTTGGAATATGTCAGGCAGTGTTACCATTTAATATAAACTTAATCGAGTTTAGGTTAACTTATTGTTTATTGATAAAATACAATTGGGAATCTATGACCTAGCTGAAATGTCACCTCCTTTATGCAGCCCTCTCTGATTGCCAGTGCCAGAATAATCTCTCACTCACAATGTCTTCTACTTTAAACTACTGCTCTACAGGTACATAAACTAATACTGTGGCTGTACTGTATATTCCTTGAAGGCTGTGGGGCCCACATCTTATTCATTTTTTTAAGTAAATTTTCCTTAGTGTTTACAAACTTTGCCAATCTCAGGCACTTATTAAAGAGTTATTAAATTAAATTTAATAAGACATGCCAGAGTCTTTATAGTAACTTGCTTTTATGATAGTTAATATTTTTATTGAGGTTCCAATTTCTATAATAAATGATTATTTACGAAAATAGAAAACCAGAAAACCTGTTGAGGCCATACCTTGGGCTTCGGGTTATAAAATATCTGGAAAATCAAGCTTGTACATGCAAACCAGCTTTTAAAGTCTATGCAGGCACTTCCTATAGGTCTCTTCCTATGTAATTTTGGATTTTACTAAATGTAACTTTATGCTTTTAGATCCTCCTTTTCCATGATACTTGTTTGGCAGACGAATGCATATTATGTCTGTAAAACTTTTACACACTTGTTAGCAAACGTTGACTAGACTGTGAAATATACCATCATAGCAAAGAAAGACATCAGGAGGGTTGTGATGATCACATGAACCCTAACGTTCCGTAATCCGGAGCAAGAGTACTTCCGGATACTCCGAATCCAATTCGGTTGGAAATGCATTAGCTTATACTCAGGATCAGTTTGCCATTGACATCTCTGAACCAAACATCCTCCCAAATTTTGTTAGCTCAGGTCTATCCCTTGGAAAGCCTATCGCCTTTAGACGTCCGTGGAGAAATACCCTACAAAAATTAATTCTGAATATAAACTAAATCTTTTTTCTTCTCATTTATGTAATGCTCTTCCTTAGAAAACCATGAAAGTCCCTATATTTTTTAAATTTCAGAAACTAAATGCCAAATGATCAAACAGCAATCATATGGTCATTATGGCTAACAGATCATAAAAAGACATGAAAGTGAGAGAAGTATACAATACCCCCTCTGAAAGGGTCTTAACAAAACAAAACAAAAACAAAACAACACTGAACCAGAATCCAATCAATTCTCTAGATCTCAATACTCATTACAGAAACCACGAGATCCAGAGGACTGTGTTAAGTGACAGCAAGTGGATAAAATGGGCAACATTCCTCCGCTGCGGGGAACTTTATAGAACAACCTGACTTCTTCAACCAAAAATCTTAGAGAAAGAAACCAAGTGGGGTCAGGGGTGTGGAGCGGAGAATTTATAAACCAAAGGGAACTTAAGATGTAGATACCCATCAATTATAACAGGTAGATCTCATTTGAATCCCAATTCCAACAATGTATTTTCCATAATAAAATATTGTTAAAAACAGCTTTTTACAATCCTGACAGAGAAAGTGAAACGGCATCCTTTCAACTCTTAAGACTGCTAATATAAAGTCATCATAGGTTTTTCAAATCTTGGTGAGACTCTCCGTAATTTTTAAACGATCAAAATGGAAATTAAATTAAGTTATCACGAAGCCTGTGCCATCTAGTTCGTATATACCCCTGGACTATAACTTGATGTAAAAAGATTACAGAAATCTCTATCTGAGGTTTATTGTCCTTAGAAAGGATAATGTACAGTTTTTATTCCATCTTTCTAATTAGTAATTTAAGCATATGTTCAGCATTTAACTCTAAATGTTTGCCTTTTCCCCAAGCTCGAAGACAGCTGTCCAAGATTTGAATGCCAGAAAACATTTAAATATCAACATCTGTTGAATTATGTTAATTTAGTATAATATAATTGAGCATGAGTTGGAATTGATCAGACATATATGAAATAAACAAAGGTAAATTCCCAAAAATATCTTGGTATACAAACAAATCACTACAGAGTGGTGAAAAAATATTCTTAAAAAGAAAGAGGAAGGAAAAATACTGCTTATAAAGAAATTGATTCTTTTAAAAACATAACTCTAACTCTATGGACATTTTATGATTTTTAAATTTATTTTTAATTGTCTCATAATTGAAAAGTAATGACAATTAGCTAACACAAGTGATAGTTAAATGTTTCATATTTGAATATTTTTATAAATTATTTGGTAAAACATTAAAGCATTCTAATTACACTTTCATATGCATTAAACTTTTTAGATCACAAGATGATTCCTGTTATGAGTAGTTACATACCTTGAAATTCAAGAGTTGACGTGATCTGCTCCATAGACACAAAATAGTATTTTTATATGGAAGGTGTTTTCGATGAATTTATTAGTAAGTTTATTCTGGGGGGGACCCATACGGTACAAATAATCAAGTAGCATCTGTTGTTTATTGTATTGCTGAATTAAAATATTCATTGTTACAGTGCTGCATTTACTAATAAGTTAGGAATGCTCGTTGTTTTGGGAAGTATCCTGGCACGCATACGCACACTGGATGAACAGGTCCCTAAACATGCCCGTAATGAAGTTAGAACCCAAGCAGCAGTGGCGACACAAGCTGCTGTGAGATGGCCCGGCAGGTGTCCCTTCATTGCTTCCTAGGGGAACCACCTCTGGGAGTTAAAGGTCACTTCTGTGTCCATGCCCATTTAATCATAGGGCCAATTTGGAGAGTGCCAACTGTGAAACAGACATCCTTCCTCAAGGAAATGGACTTCACACGACAAATTTATTTCAGCCACAGGTCACTGGAACAGCTTTCACATGATAACTATTTTCCATTATTAGTGACCATGGCCAAATCCAACTGCTGTTCTAGAGGTGACAGGCTGTGCATACTTTTAGTCATTTGAAAATATCTAGTTCATCTGCCAGATTTCAGGAAAGAGGGGGCACTGTAATGGGCATTTCACCAGGGAGCCCTCAACAGCTTTTTCATTCGCTACACGTCAGACACATATTTCCAAATGGAAAACCTCTTTTTATTTGTATGGTTTATTCATCTCAAACTGAAAACAACCTTACAAAATTCTAATTGGCTAATAACTAATTTTATTTAGTATAATCACAATTTAAAATAACTCTCTATAATCATTGTTTAAAATTTTGGCAAGGAAGGTTAGAATTTCAGGATGCCGAAAGGATAGGAGGGAGGAGAACTGGTAATTTGAGAATAATGCCTTTTTTAATACAGTACTTTGGTCACAGAGTCAAACAGATTAATTAAATCCCTTAAAACCATTTTATGTTATATATGTGGTATGTTTCCAATTATTCTAGTCTAAGTACCTCCATACCTAGAAGCTATTCAATTTTTTTAAAAAAAATTAGAACACATATGCAATTAAATGTGTTCAAATGAAACAAATATGAAATGTATACATTCTAATTAAAGTGACTATATAAATACTTTTGTTTATTCATTCGTGCATACTTATAAATGAACTAAAATAATCTAAAAGACATTTTTCCACATGGAGGATTGGGTACATTTTTTTAGAACAATAAAATTTAATGCTAATTTTAGGTTTAGATAGGAAAATGATAAAGTATTAGAAATTTTATTTTTAAAATTAGTATTTAAAAGCAGTTTCAAGCAATTCTTTTGGATATATAAATATAAAATACATGAAATGTAAAATGTTGAGTGATGTAACTTGCTTTCAAATATGTTGTCGAATCATTACTTTTAATATGACAAAGGAGGATTTGTTCTAAAAATGCTAAATTTATTAACATAGGACAGGTAACTTCTTATCTTAAATAATTAATGCATCAATTACCTTTATTGATACATTTAATTTTGTTGAAACATTTCTGTGAAAAGCAACGCTAAACAAATTTGTCCACGTCATTAACCCGTACTCTAATGAACAGTCATCCCATCCCAATTCATTAACAGCTGCTCAAAAATGTAGTTATTAATAGTTTCATTTATTTTTGGCAAACCTGCAAAATGACAAATAGTTTTGTATCTGTTGCAAATTAGATCTCCTTCCCAAATAACAGATGACACTATGGGGAAAACTGAGCAAACTGAATCCTTCCACATCTCTGAATCTTCAGAAGATCAAATAAAGAACAGCTGTAATTCTATTGTTTCATCCGCAACAAGATACAGTGATGTGGGTCATCACGCGAAAACAAATGTGCTCCGTATTACATAAACAGGAATGTCCCTTCTAACCCGATGGCCGAAGGTTGACATGGACGTGTGTGTGTGTCTGTGTGTGTGCGCGCGCGCGCGTGTGAGAGAGAGAGAGAGAGAGAGAGAATGAGAATGTGATGGGATTTATTTTGATCCATGATTAAATCTATTGTCACTTTTTCATTTCAGAAGACTCTTTTTACTACTAATCAGGCAAGATGACAGCAAAAAAAAGTTATTTCTTCCTTCTATTAATTGATAACACAAGAAATTATAGTACACACAAATCCAGGCATTATCTTTTGACACTAAGTAGATGCAAAATAAAATGCTTCTAAGAGCTAAGTAAAATGTGAACAAACACATGTTTCTAAAAGACGTTTAAAAATATTAAATAGAATTTAATAATAATGGAAATAAAAATGTTTTTACTCGATTTCAAATTATGTATCAAGGCTGCTAGATGATTTAGCCTTTGTGCTTTACAATAGTGACAAGAATCATGTAAGGAAGGAAATAGGGCAAATTTCCAAAAAAAAGATACCAGATATAAAAGGCCCTGATATTATTTAAATAATTCAATAAAGTTGCTATTCACTATCAGTCTTTTTGTATGAATACTTAGAACAATAAAGACCAATCATAAACATAAAAATGTGTTAAGAATGGCACATCACTTACGATTGGGCATTGCTTAACATATGTTTTACTGACTTTCAGTTTGGGAAGTTCTGTAGTGCTAGGCAAAAGTTACAACATGAGAAACGATGTGAAATTATTTAACTATAGTTTCAAATTAGGTGAAGGCAGAGATAAAGATCTTATTTCAAGAAGTCTAAAATTATATTTGAATACAGAAATAAAAAAAATACGTAGATATCAAGTCTGGAATTTAAGAGAAAGACATGGGTTGAAGAAATAAACTAGATGTCACTAGTATTTTGACACACTTAGGCGCATTGCCCTAAGTGTTAGCTGAGTGTGCATGTGTGTATGTGTATGTGTGTGTGTTTCACTTTGGCTAATAATCTACTGCATGCAATGATCACTCAAAAACCAAGCCTGTTAATTATCCAATATGGACAGTAACAGAAAATAAGTAATGTTTTTTTAAAAAATAACAAAAATCTATGCTTTAATGCATTCATTTATTAAAATAATTTTGCATTTTCCTAAGTTTTTATTTATATTTTCAAAGGTTTAAAGGTAAATAAAAATGAGAAAATGGCATGAACAAACTCTGCAACACTCATTCAATGTTAGATGAGATAATATACAATAAAACTAAGATGAAACTTCATAGTAGGAAAGTGAACAGAGAACATTAAAACAGAAGTATGACTGGAAAATAAAACCCCATGGATTAATCAAACAGAAGAACCAGAGGAGAACAGTCAATAAGATATAAGCAACACAGAAAAATGTAAGAGAGAAAGCACATGACTTCAGGGACTGCAATGCATACTCTTAGGAGAACACATCAAATGAACAGCATATATGAGGATAATGTGATGAAAAATTTTACACGACTCAATATCTGACACATCTACTCTACGATAAGGGCTCCCCATAGAGAATAAAAACGAGCAACAAACTAAAAGGAAGATGTATAGGACTAATCACTTGAATCAACTAAATTAAATTATCCATCTGTTAATAACTAGTATTTGTTTAAATTAGTTTACATTATACCTATGTTAAGAATCAGTCAAAAGTTTAATTATGGGACCCACGAAGTATCACACCTGAGAAGAATGAAATGTTAATTATGTTTACAACAAACATGAACAAATCGATGCGTTCATATTTCATTGATAACTATTCAGATAGGATGGAATGCACGTCATGATGAGCACTGATGATGGGGGCTGCAACACAGGAGACAATGTGTGAGGAGTGAGAAGCCAGTTAAGAAACCCAAAGGCACGCTGCCCTCGTTGGAGGGGGACACAGGGGACACCTTGAAAACTGGAGTCTGTTATTGATGAAGTAGAACTTCCCCAGGGAACTCTGTTTAAAGGAAACCTCAGCAGGTGGTCAGTTAGTACAGGCAGACATAAGCAGTCTAGGAGCTGGAAAATTCCCCTGCACCTATCATGGTTTTAAAGAACCCAGATGAACATTAAAGTGGACGTAGACAAAAGCAGAAATGCCACAGACTGGACACCCAGAAAACTACCAAATTATACTATAGTTAGTAGTATTAGTAAATGTGTCCCTGAAACTCTCCTAGGGAGATCTTGCAAATTCCCGTAAGGAGCTGAGGGCACAACACCCCAAGGCTGAAGCTGTAACTTTACATGTAGTCACGCATCTGAACATCTTGGCTTTGAGTCACAGACAGCAGACCGCCTGTGCGTTTCTCTTTTCTTACCTGCTTGGTATTTTGGGGGAGTAAATGATTCTAAAATGTAATTCATTACGATTCTCCAACCTTAATATTTTCCACAAGTTGAGAAAGGGAAGTGCAGTCCCTCATTCAAAAGGGGTAAGAAAAGTCAAGGCAATGTTAACAATACTAAGAAAGAAAATGGTTTCCAAGAGAGAGAGACACGGAAAAATGCATATAAAGAAAGGTGAAGAACTTTTGTCTTGCACTTAATAAACCTTGTAACAAAAATTAAACTTGAGTAAGTCTTTCTCTCCTGGCGTCTATTTGACCTTTATAAACTGCCCTGTGCCTAACTCAACTGACACTCTCACAGAGACAAGAAAATACTGCATCCCTAAATAAGACAAAGACGATACATAAAGGAATGTTCAAAGAAACAAGGTGAGCTCTTGGAAATGAAAAGCATAATCAATAAAAGATCTGGGACATAACAATGATAAAACTGCCCAGAAATCTTTGAAGATGATAATATACAAAAGGAAC
>NW_011888902.1:1479153-1494110 GCF_000151845.1 Pteropus vampyrus
ACTCATTCAATGTTAGATGAGATAATATACAATAAAACTAAGATGAAACTTCATAGTAGGAAAGTGAACAGAGAACATTAAAACAGAAGTATGACTGGAAAATAAAACCCCATGGATTAATCAAACAGAAGAACCAGAGGAGAACAGTCAATAAGATATAAACAACACAGAAAAATGTAAGAGAGAAAGCACATGACTTCAGGGACTGCAATGCATACTCTTAGGAGAACACATCAAATGAACAGCATATATGAGGATAATGTGATGAAAAATTTTACACGACTCAATATCTGACACATCTACTCTACGATAAGGGCTCCCCATAGAGAATAAAAACGAGCAACAAACTAAAAGGAAGATGTATAGGACTAATCAATTGAATCAACTAAATTAAATTATCCATCTGTTAATAACTAGTATTTGTTTAAATTAGTTTACATTATACCTATGTTAAGAATCAGTCAAAAGTTTAATTATGGGACCCACGAAGTATCACACCTGAGAAGAATGAAATGTTAATTATGTTTACAACAAACATGAACAAATCGATGCGTTCATATTTCATTGATAACTATTCAGATAGGATGGAATGCACGTCATGATGAGCACTGATGATGGGGGCTGCAACACAGGAGACAATGTGTGAGGAGTGAGAAGCCAGTTAAGAAACCCAAAGGCACGCTGCCCTCGTTGGAGGGGGACACAGGGGACACCTTGAAAACTGGAGTCTGTTATTGATGAAGTAGAACTTCCCCAGGGAACTCTGTTTAAAGGAAACCTCAGCAGGTGGTCAGTTAGTACAGGCAGACATAAGCAGTCTAGGAGCTGGAAAATTCCCCTGCACCTATCATGGTTTTAAAGAACCCAGATGAACATTAAAGTGGACGTAGACAAAAGCAGAAATGCCACAGACTGGACACCCAGAAAACTACCAAATTATACTATAGTTAGTAGTATTAGTAAATGTGTCCCTGAAACTCTCCTAGGGAGATCTTGCAAATTCCCGTAAGGAGCTGAGGGCACAACACCCCAAGGCTGAAGCTGTAACTTTACATGTAGTCACGCATCTGAACATCTTGGCTTTGAGTCACAGACAGCAGACCGCCTGTGCGTTTCTCTTTTCTTACCTGCTTGGTATTTTGGGGGAGTAAATGATTCTAAAATGTAATTCATTACGATTCTCCAACCTTAATATTTTCCACAAGTTGAGAAAGGGAAGTGCAGTCCCTCATTCAAAAGGGGTAAGAAAAGTCAAGGCAATGTTAACAATACTAAGAAAGAAAATGGTTTCCAAGAGAGAGAGACACGGAAAAATGCATATAAAGAAAGGTGAAGAACTTTTGTCTTGCACTTAATAAACCTTGTAACAAAAATTAAACTTGAGTAAGTCTTTCTCTCCTGGCATCTATTTGACCTTTATAAATTGCCCTGTGCCTAACTCAACTGACACTCTCACAGAGACAAGAAAATACTGCATCCCTAAATAAGACAAAGACGATACATAAAGGAATGTTCAAAGAAACAAGGTGAGCTCTTGGAAATGAAAAGCATAATCAATAAAAGATCTGGGACATAACAATGATAAAACTGCCCAGAAATCTTTGAAGATGATAATATACAAAAGGAACATTAAGAAAAATTAGAGGATTATTTGATAGCACTCCAACATCCAAATAAGAGGAGAAGAGAGAAAACAGCAACCACCGTAAACCAAAGACGTTGGAGGAAGGCCTTCATGAACCTGAGGCAAAATGGTTTCCAAACCAAAATTCAAGTTCCGGCTAAATCGATCCATGGAAGACTGGAATAAAGACATTTTCAGACAAGTCAAGTCCTAAAGCTGTAACCATGCCTGATCTCTTTCTCAGAAAGCTCAGGACAAATAATGGCCTGGGGTGTCCAGGGAACAGGAAACGCCACCTAGGAGAGGAAGGAAACCCCCAGGATGATAGTGAAGAGAGGTCCCAGGGCGTCGGATGTGTGGAGGGTGCGGACAGCGAGCAACCCTGAGTGGATCTAAAAGGAGGAGGGATCCAGGAGGAACGCCGCCCAGAAGAGAGTCCAGAGGCTTTACCCATCCATGGAGAAGCACGCGAAAGAAAAACCCCACGACTGTCTCCGCAGCAACAGAAAAGTTACACATCTGTGGCTAACATCCACACACACAATCATATTATTGGAAACCGCGAATACTGATTTGCTCTGAATAGTACGATATTAGGGAGGAGGAGGGAAAGAGATGCAGGTACGCGGTGTGCACGTGTGTGCAGAGGGCACGCAGCCAGAAGTCGCTAGGTAATACTAAATTAAAGACTTCACAAAACAGTACTAGCAGCATGTAATTTAGGTCATTACCAGAAGAAATAGCTAAAAGAGTTGAAAGTGGTTTCCTTGGAGGGCGAGATTGGGGAATGAGGAAGCTCAGGGCTGGGCCCGCTGTACTTCATTAGAAATCGAACGGAATGGCTCGACATTCTAAACAACGTACGAAAGAATACGGTGAAAAATAAAATTTAACAAGTGCTCAGGAAACACACAGATGGAAATAACAATAGCATGCTTTTCATATTGCAGCTGGCACTGGAGCTCTTACACGGCAAATGCTTCGCAGGCATTAACTCATATGTTCCTTACAACAACGTCACACGATAGGCACTACTGTTTTTCTCGACTTGACAGGTAAGTAAACGGAAGAATGGAGAAGTTAAGTTTTTTGCTCAGGAAATGGTGGAACCAGGAGGAGAAGCCACACACTCTAATTGCGGAGGCTGCACACAGAGGCCAAGATAAGGACTCAAGCAGCGCACTGCACCGCTGTAGAATTGTTTAGAACTCATCCTACAAATACTTTATGCAACAGATATTCATTGCCTACGTGTCGGGTATTGTTTCTGGTGCTGGGGACATACCAGTGAGTAAAGCAAAGACTCTCTGCCCTCATGAAGCTTAAAGAGAGGGGCAACAGGGGCACTGAGGAAGACACTTGTGCAGCAGGTGATGGCACTGGTGGGGGCGGGCCCTCCTTACACTGAGCAGACTTGAAGGAAACGGGGAGCAAGCCTAACGGATAGTTGCAGGGAGGCTGTGCAAAGGCCCTGAGACGGGAGAGGGCTTGGCATGCGGGGGGAACAGGAAAGAGGCCGCTGCGCCTGGAGCAGGTGAGTAAGTTAAGCTGGGAGGAGACGGGTCAGGGAGGAAGCCAAGAAGGGCACGGTCAGGTCGCAGATGGCCTTGTAGGCCAAGATAAGGACTTTAGCTTTTACTTGGCATGAAATAGAAAACTATTCAGGATTTTACGGCAAAAAAAATTTTTTTAAGATCTTTATTGAGATCTAATTTAAAGTGCACAGTTTTTTGATAAGTTTTGACATATACACACATGAAACCATTACACCAACCACCATAATGAAGATACCCATCACCCCAACAGTTTCTCGATGCCCCTTTGTCATCCTTCCCTCCAGTCCCTCCCTGGCCCTTACCCCACACCCGTCAACAACCGATGGGTTTCCTGTCACTATTACGTTAGTTTACATTACCTAGAATTTTATATAAATGTGTTACATGTATCAATTCTTTATCCATTTTTATTACTGAATTGTATTCCACTGTATGAATATACTATCTCCATTTACTTGTTTATGAACATTTGGGGTATTTCTTTTGTTGAACTGTTATGAATAAAAATGCTAAGAATACTTGTTCTCAAGTATCCACCTGGACCATATAGTCAGTAGGTCTATGTTTAGCACTGTAAGAAATTATTTTCCAGGGGGTGTGTTCTAGTTTATGTTCCCCATGACAATTCTACATTGTGTAAGGTCAACCTTTTTCATTCTGGCCCTTTGTAAGTTCTAAGTGGTACCTTATCGTGGTTTTGCTTTGTATTTTCCTAATGAATAGTGATGTTTAACATATTGCCATCCACATATCTTTGGCGTCTCTTCAAACCTGTGCTTGGTTTTCATTTTAGTTGATTTATTGAGTGACTAGAGTTCTTTGTATATTCTCGATATGAGCCTTTTACCAGACCTACGATTTGCAAGTTTGCTCTTCCATTCTGCAGGCTGCCTTTTCATTCTCTTAACAGTGTCTTTCGAAGAGCGGAGTTTTCCATTTTGATGAAGGCTAACTTATCCGTTTGTTTTTTTATGAATCGTATTCTAGAGTTCTATCTAAAAGTCTTTGCCCAGTCCAAGGTCACAGAGATTTTATCCTGTGTTTTCTTGAAGTTTTATATTTTTAGATTTTGTATTTAGCTCGTATTTAGCTCATTTCGTATTTAGCTCATTTGAGTTAAGTCTGCTATTATAGATTGAGGTATGCACCCAGGTTCATTTTTTGCAAATGGATATTCAATTGTTCCACTACCATTTTGTTGAAAACACTATTTTTTCTCCACTAAATTGTCTTTATTTTTGTCTTTTACTTCCTCAAAAATCTGTTGTCTATATATATATGAATGTATTTCTTAACTCTATGTTCTAGCCCATTGATCTTTTTTCTATCTTTGCACCGATACCATACTTTCTTGATTACTGTAGCTTTAAAATAAGTCTTGAAATCAGGCACCGTTAGCCTTTTGACTTTATTTTTTTTAAGTTTGGCTATTCTAGGACCTTTGCATTTCCATGTGAATTTTAGAATTGGCTTGTATTTTATTGTCTATAAAATAGCCTTATAGGATTTTTCTTTGGATCGTATTAAATCTATAGATAAATTCTGGGAGAACTGAACTGACATCTTAAGAATCCTGAGTCTCCTGACCCACAAACAAGATGTCTCTCTCCAGACAGGCAGGCTCTTCTTCCATCTCTCTCAGCAATGTTTCCATGCACCAAAAACTTTGATGAAGTACTTAGGGGTAAATCTGATAAAATATGTGTAAGATCTATCCAGTAAAAACTATAAAACACCACTGAGAAAAACTGAAAAAGAACTAAGTATTTGGTTCTTAATTGTGTGTTCTATTTCTTGCTTGGTATTTTTATTATCTTCCTGTATCTCTTTTAGTTATGCGAAATTAAAATTTTTCGACTTGTTTGTTCCAACACTTCTGCTTCTGTTGGAATCAGTAATCCAACATTATTTTCTTCTGCAAAGGCTGTTCTCAAATGTCTTATTCTCTTGTCCTACTGGGCAGTGTTGCAGGGAAGGGCCAGTCTTCCGGTCAGCCCCAAGTCCTTCAGTGACTGGGAAGGAAGGAATCAGGGTAAAGAGGCTTTGATACTAGGAACACACACAGCTCCCCAGTTAGGAAAACTCTCTCTCCCTCTCCTCACTCCCAGAGAGAAGGAGAAAGAGCTGTGATTCTCGAGCTCTGCGGTCGGTGGGGGCTGGAGCGAAGACATACTTTGTGGCTGAGTCCTATTAGATTCTCCCTGTTCCTCACAATGCAGTGCCGTGAGCTTCTTTGTAGGTGGTCGGCCTTTCTCTGTGGATTCTAAGATCTTCTCCTTGTTTTTGGTGTACTACCGCACGCTACTAAGTGTGGATTTCTTGTTATTTATTCTACTTGGTGTTCACTGTGCTTTCTGCATATGTGTATCTAGGGGTTTATAACTTTCATCAGTTTGGGAAATTCTTAGCCAACTTCTTTTCGAATATGTTTTTTTCCCAGCCTTTCTGTAGTCTCCACCAAGGACTGTGATTAACTATATCTTAGACCTTTTCTGTAGTTCTTAATTGCTCTTTCGTTTTTCCAACTCTTTGTGTTTTTATGCTATATTATGGCCTATTTCTTCAGAGGTAATTTCACTTGACTAATTATCTCATTAAAAGTCATATTTCTCATTTCTAATAATTATATTTTTTAATTCAATTCTGCCTGGTTAATTCTAATAGGGATCTGTTGCCTGCTCATTTTATTTTTATAAACATTTCATCCATAGTTATTTATAACCTGTATAAGTTTTATACAGATTATAATTTTAATTCATATTTTATAATTTTAGGCTCTGACATTCTTAGGGGTAAACACATTGATTTTATGTTGACTGACTGTCATTGGTGGTCAGCTTCTTATCTGTTTGGCAATTTTTGGTTGTCTAAATTGGGTAGGCAAGATAGGATTTACATTTGCTTCTGCAGGTTTTCTAGCGGGTTCTCAGTTGGGGGTTAGTACTTACAAGCTACATTGCCTGCTTGGGAATGTTAAATGCAGTGGCTAGCAAACTAGCAATGAGAAGCCATCGGATGCAGTGGTGGCTGCTAGATCAGTTATCTTGTTTACGATTGAATAAGTATAAATCTCAGCATAGCAGTTCTGATCAATATTCTGAAAGCCACGTTCATTTAAACAAAAATTAAGTTTTCAGAGATACCCCATGTAAACTTTGAAAATATATCATCTAACAATAAACTGGCACAAATCTTTGTATTAAAAAAAAAAGAGAACATCGACTCGGCAATATAAAATGAGCAGGAACCTAGAAGCACTTTTTTAAAAAGATTATGTTTTCTATATATTCATTTATATATGAGAAGAAGAAATTCACATGCTGCTCTTTCATGAGGTCTCAGTACCATTTAAATTTGGGGGAAAAGATTAATTCTACTTTTTAAAATCAAAAAATAACACAATTAGTCTAAATCCTGACCTAAAATTCATTAGTTATCGGAGATATAAATTTTTTCTTTTAAAAATTCATTCTTTATTTTTCACCAGCTTTTAAAAATACACTTAAAATGGTATCTTTCTAATCATTACTAGTAATCCAAAAACATATTCTTAAAAATAACACATAAAATATTCTAAGTTGACTCTTTAGAACCAAAGAAAACCCAACTACAACTCACCATATTCATACCGGTATGAAAAACAATGGCACATGATTAAATGAACAGAATTAAAAGTGATTTTAATTCTTACCTGCTGGCCGTTTTCACAGAGCAGTTCTTCTTGTGTCCTCTCTCGGGTCGGTTATCTCTCAGAAGCTGGTGCTATCCAAAGTGTTAAGACGAAGTTGTAGAAACAAAAATATTTTCATTATATGACTTGGTAAGTAGAAGAGGGTTCTTCTCATTTAAAGGGACACATTCCTTCACTTGCGTTACTTTTTTTCCCCCTACTGGTTTCTCTTGCAACGAAGGCCGCTACTCTTCCTAGTGATGCCACTGAGCATCCTGCAGGAACGTTAGCAGGAGCGGGCAGTCCGGAGCTTCTCCGACGGCTCCCCTGCTCTCGCAGTCAGCCAGTACACGGCCCAAGGCTGGAGGTCCAGACCTCACTTCTGGCCCTGGTACCCTGGACTGGTCCTGGTAAAAGTGACATAACTTCTCTTACCAACGGCATCTTCTGCTGTGTTCAGCTGCGAAGTTTGGGGGGCTTTGTCACCTATACTGACTCAAAGAGCTAACATTATTTCCTCTGATTTTACTGGCCTAACATGGCAAAGAAACACACTTAAAACATACGTTTTCAAAGAAATTACTAGTTTTGAAATAGGTAATTAGAAAATACATATATTTGGTTTCCTTCTCAAAATGCCTCACCATCTACTTTCTTTCACGCTTACTTTTTTTCTATTTGAAAAGATAAAAAAAAAAAAAAAGGTCAACTTTGGTTTATTACGTGGGTCACTAAAACTATAGCTTATTTATACAGAAAATGATTATACACAAGACTAGGCTAAAAAGGAGTTGTACATCCTATCAGAAATTAGTCCGAAGAGGAACGAAAGTCTTAGAAATAATACTGCAGGACAGATCTGGGTCTTATCCTGCTGGGCACATAGCTAACAAGTCACTTGATTCTAGTAACAGATCTGCCATTTACAACTGTGCAACTTAGGCAAAGCACGTAAGCTCGGTAAGTCCCAATCTTCCTCTGTAGAATGGGGATGATACTATCTACCTGTAAGGCCACTCTGTCAAACAAGACAAACCACGTCAGATGCTTAGCGCTATGACCAGAACATTAAGAAGTGCTGGAAAACGGTTCCAATGCTACAATTATGATTATAATTAACGAGCCCTGGCTGTCGATGAGTATTGTATCTGACCAGTATCAATGACTTTTAATGAAATAACTGCTTCGAACTATTGAATGACATCGTTTAGAATCAATTATCAGCAACATTCGGCCATCTTTGAGAAGGAACAGACCTTAATTAGATCAGCAGGCATGTAGTTGGCTCACTCAGTCTTTTAGGAATATCTTAACTAAATACGTATATATTAAATATCTTAAATACCCACTTCTTAACTAAATATCTTAACTAAATAAGTACATATTAAATTTATCTTAAATACCTACTTCTGCCCATCCCCACTGCTGCCATCCTAGTCCAGACCATCACCTTCTCTCACCGGTAACAGCCTCCCCAATGCCTCCCAGCCTCCAGCCTTGCTCCCAGCTAATCCGTTTTCCACACTGCGGCCAGTAATTCTAAAATTAGACCTGATTACATTACTCCCTTCAGGTAAACCCCACAATCTTGTGCAAGGTTTTTGTGGCCCTTCATAATTTGATTACATTTCTAAACTCATAATGCATTATATTTCCTCCTACCCCCAACCTAACCTCCTTCTAAATTATATATCCCAGCCATGTCGAACTTTTAAGTTTGGGGCGTGTATCACATTCTCGCTCCCCTTCGGCCCTTAACTTCAGTTATTCAATCAATCTGTTTGCATAGCCAAGGTCCAGCACATTGTCTGGGATTTTTTTTTTTTTTTTTATTGCTCAACAAATATTTGTTGAATGAATGAATAAATGAGATAAAAAAAATAAGAGTGAGATCTAGTGTCTGATATGTGGCTGAAGCCATATCTCATTATTACTACTTATAAAAAAACAGCAACGATTTATCTAAAGTCCATTAATCTGAAAGTGTTTCAACTTAGAAACATTTCGTACCATGAAAACTAAATTGTTTCTGAAAATAATTAATTACTTTGGCATTTCTAAGTCTAGTGCCTTTAAAAAAAATACATATACAAACCAACATTTGTGACACAGATAGCTGGAGGTGACGTGATGAAATCTCTACCTCCATCTTAAATTAATGGTACTAGTTAACTAACATTTCTAATTTTAAGATAAAAGACAGATATTTGAACACTATTTATTCCTGAGGTTTGTGTTAAAAATGGCAAAAAACTCAATATCCCCAACGCAAGGTTCTGAAATAGAATCCTATAGTTTTAAAAAACGTAACTGTAATGATCAAAATAAATATTAGGCCGTGCCTATGGCATCTGGCTAGTTCTCGGAGAGGCCACCACCTGGGTGAACTTAAATGTGATAGCCCCTTCTCCGAACTCTGACTTTATGGCTCTTTCCATTAGATTCATATGGGGATTTCTTTTCCTCCTCAAATTTATAGTTTTGATGGGCTTTGTACAGAAAAAGAGACAAATATTGGAATTATTTAATACAATCTACCTCTATTAAGAAAACATCACAAAACTATCTCACTTTATCAATAAAATTATAAATGTGGGTGTCACTTTGCAAATTTACCATCAAACTCAGGTTAAAAAAAAAACAGGCGCAGATGTCTGGGTCATGAATTTAACAAGTTAATATGGGACCCTACAACTTTTAAGGGGCAGAGATGAAAAAGGTAATCCAGAGGGTTACTAAAATGGAAGACACGTATTTGAAAGATTCCCAACATGTTTCTGTTATGCCCCAAAGAACAAAAACGAAGAGGGAGATCGGTCATAAATTCACAATGAAAAGAAACAAGGCTCCTTGAGCTCTGCTCTAATAAGCAAGGGTAGATAGCTCACTAGGCTTTGAGAAACTTTTCCTTCTTCTTATGGATAGTTTTTCTGTTTCCTTGAATTCCTATCAGTGTCACAAGCGAGGTCATCACTTTTCAGGGTTCTGACTCAACAATGTCAACTCTGACTAAAAACTTCTGAAGATGGTGCGAAGTGCTTCTTACCTTCCCACTTTCAGATTTCTGGACTTAGGCCAAACGAAGAGACAATTCCCTTATTAGTGACCTGCAGATGCACATTAAAAAATGACTCACATAAGAATTACATTAACGCTCATAAACAGAAAACCTAGTACGATGCGAGGCTCACAAAAGGGACATGATGCTGCTGAATCGAACCAGGAAGCGAAGTTCCCCCCGGGTCTAATGGTTCTCGCTCTTACAGCACGGGCGCTAAGAATCTCTGTGGCTACTCACGATACGCTTGCAAGATAACTTAGAGTGTCGGGTCCCTAACGCAAGTGGAAGAAGCGGGGAGCCGAATTCCTGCTCCTCCGCAGTGCTCTCCGAACTGCCCGATATTCGGGAGGCAGTCAAGCTCAGGAGTGTTTGTTCTGGCAGACACTTTTTTGGTAACTCCTCGGAGGTCTACCAAACAATTTCAAGTCTCTTCACACTCAGTATCCTCGACCTTGAAAAGGAGAACTAAGTAATATCTACACTATGATCTATGACTCATTAAGATACATGGAAACTCAGTCAAAATGTCAGACCATACGATGTTCATGGAGGAAAAGCCTCAGGATTTAAAAAGACCAAAGAGAGAGAGAGAGAGAGAGAGAGAGAGAGAGAGAGAGAGAGAGAGAGAGAGAGATGCTTCATAAAGCTGCCTCTTCCGCCAACTTCCATTTCTGACCTGACTGCTCTTTCTCCCTCAGAGGGCCCTCTCTCTGGTTTTCTCAAACATCTATCAGCATATTATAATTCTTCTTTTCTGCCTCAGAACGTAACCACCTCAGGGGAAAAGCTATGTTGTTTCGGCAGGTATCTCTTTTTGTAAAAGTGCAGAGTAGATGATGGCTGGTGGAAAATAGTGATTTACTGAACGCGTAATAAAGAAACGATAAGTGCACGTGGTGTAGACAGAAGCAGAATTGAACACAAAAGAAGAGCAAGGAAGAGGAATCAGAAGATGGGGAGAGGGGAGAGGGTGGAGTTTCAAAGGGAGCGGGGTTACCATTTCTGCCATTTCTTTACGTTTGTTAGTGGGTATCGGGAAAATAACAGGTGCTCGCCCACGCGAACGGGCACTCGACAGCATGTTGAAGGATTTTACCTGTCTTCATGGTCTCGCATTTTGTCACTCGCATCTAGGTTTAGCCAATAGTTTGCTGTGCGATAGTGAAGCCTAAGTTGAACTAAGACAATTTTATCCCTCGAAATCTGAGTAGTCTGTCTGTGTATTTGAACACACATATGTACAGTTGATCCTCATTATTCGTGGATTCCATTTTTGTGAACTCATCTATTTGCTAAAATTTATTTGCAATTAAAAAAAAATCACTCTTTCTGACACTTGTGAACTCACAGATGTGCACAGTGGTCAAACCTAGTCCCTTGCAGTTCTCGTTCCCAGGCGAGGTCTGATAAGGAGAGGCTCTGTCTTCTCCTTTGAGATCTCATACTGCAAAGAGTCTTTTCGCGGTCTACCTAGTGCTACTTTTTTTCTTTTTTTTTTTTTTGTATCTTTGGGCTCGTAAGGATGATTACGTTTCTTTAAAATGGTCCCCATGCCTTGCGCGGAAGAGATTTCTAGCATTCCTAAGTGCAAGAGAGCTGTGATGGGCGGGCCTTCCGGAGAAAACACGCGCATTCGATAAGCTCTCCTCAGGCAGAAGGTACCGTGCTGCTGGTCACGAACGTTCAAAGTTAAGGTCTCCACGATACGGAATAAATGAGGTGTCTCGAAACAGAAACGCGCATCAAACAACGTCGTGCATTGATAGGCTAGCGACAAAGTTGTAACCGTAGGCTCTCAGGAAGCTGACTTTTCTGTATTTGCTATTTTAGTGTTCGTCTCAACTTTACAGAAAATGCCTACTGCAAATAACAAGAACCGACCGTATTTATTAATTAATAATGTATGTAGTTGAGATAAAAATCTGAACTGGTGTATCAAAGTTCAAGCAATAGGCTGATTCATAAATTGATCAAAAAGATTTTAAAAATTAAAAGAATTGAAACTGGTTAACTTTCTTATCTATACGTTATCGGTTACTAGTTTAACTGCAGAAATAAGGGATGGCTGGAAGCAATCAGTTATACCGTGATCTAAGACAGTAATTTATAACATCATTTTAGTGTTTCTAGAATTTTAAAAGGTAGAAAATGAGCTTTAAAAAAAACAGTATTTTGGGATAAAGTGTATCCTGATGCAGCTTACTTCTAGACGCAGGATCTTACATTGTCCATAGAGAGACCTGAACCGTTTGGGAAAGCAGAGCGTCTAATTTTTACATTCTGAATAATAAGATGAACACATCATAGATGCAGCCTAGTTAATTCCCAAATCTTTAGAAATGGCGTTACATATTCTATTATTATGGGAGAAATATTTTTCAAAAGGAAAATCGCTCTCGTGGAAAAAGGCAAGTTTACAAAAAAATCATTAAAACTGAATTCCCAAGATATTTTTCTTCATTTAGGCTCATATGCGTTAGGAAATACATGGTCTAGTTTAGAATGAAGTACGTGGCACCTTTTATAAGTAAGAGGAACGACAGCCCAGCTTAGCAATAAAACACCACCAATGAAGCAACGCTTCCGATTGTGGCCCCCACGCCCGAGCCCCTCTTCACCTGTCTCTCTACCTGCCTGCCTGCCTCTAAGAAGAAACGACTCCCGGGGACCTGGGGTCTATCATTCCATGTATTTAAAGGTATCCCCTATATATGATATTTTTGACTCACTTAAAAAATAACTTTTATAATCAATAACAGAAAAAAAGTGTAGGAAGGTTGCACAGCCTAAACTATATATGCTTTAAAAGTGATTAAAAAAAAAAAAATTAAGCCCTAAATTACATTACTATGATGCAGAGAGAGAACTAGTACCTTCAAGGGACAAAGAAAGTAAACTACTTTATATGTAAACTTTTTGTGTAAAGTTAACGAAAATGAATGTCAAGTTCTTCCTAAGTCAGCTAATCATTGTACTGCCATGTATACTAATAAGAGATTTAAAAAACCTCATCTAGAAATACAACAAACTTGTAAGAAACTATTGCCACTTTCTAAACGTTAAAGATTAAAAACATCCTCTTGCCCCCCTGAACAAGCCTGATTCCGTCTGATCTCGGAAGCTAAGCAGGGTCGGGCCTGGTTAGTACTTGGATGAGAGACCACCTCGGAAGACCAGGTGCTGTAGGCATAAAAAATAAGGTTTTGTAAGCTGACAAGGTCCTTGCAATCTGTAAGGTCAACCAAGGGTTGCCTCACCTAAAAAAAATGAAATAATAAATGAATGAATGAATGAATGAATCAATAAATAAATCGATCCTCTTGCTGGCTAATCTCATGTTTAATACAAATCGATGGCAGGAAGAGACCAAGCAGATGCTTACTGAGCATCATTCGCTTGGTCGGTGTCGTAAGCCCTGGTCCTATTCACTCCTTTTGAAAGAAATGGGGATTTGCATCCCTTCTCATAAAGCTGATCGAGTACGCTGAAGGGAGAGAGTTAAATATTAGAAAGGAACGCAGAGATTTCCTTTGGGTTCGGATGCTGCTTACCTGGCCATGCTCCGTCCGGGCCCCAGCGCCAAACCAGTGGCTGCAGAGGGAAAAGAAAAGGAGTCAGCACACGCCGTTCGCATCATCCATCTGCACGGGCCGCGGAAACGTGCTCGCCGCCAGCCACGGGGCCTTAAATGTGCTTTATTTTAATGGATGTTTCATGTAATTCTAGACTTACACCAATTCTGACAGAAATGTAAGAGTGCTCATAGCCCAGTAATTTTCAATTTAATAAGCAAACTCAGTTAGAATTAAATTTCCATTTAATTATGTTAACATAAACTGCTGGGACTATTCATTTTGCGAATCAATTCTGGTTATAAAATCTACAAACGCTATCACTTACCACAACTTAATTATAGCATCATTACAACAAATTATGACCTTTTGATTGTGGGAGTTTTAAAAAAACGTTAAGAACACAAGAATATTACATGCTCTGGCTATGCCTCAGCACGTGCATTCTGGACATTAGCTGAAGGTACCTTGAACTCGATTCTTCCACAACAAAAAAAAAAAAAAAAAAAAGCCCAAGTAAACAAAAAGGTTTAAAATCAGCAGCGTCTTGTCTCATCTTTTCTGACCTGTAAGCTCTGTCCAGAGAAACTACTGTCACTTCTTCTGGCCTTTTCTTTTGGTATTTAATGATGTATTTCAAAAGAATGGGATTATACCGATGTTTTGTGATTGATTTTAGACGTGAAGGACTGACTCCCCACGACTGTAAACTTAGCCCCTTTGAAACTCCCGACCCCTTATTTCCAGTTGTAACACCATTTTTGATTAATCAGTTGTGAAGGCAGATATAACTGTGCGAACACTTCGCGGTGCTGAATTTTTCATTTCTCCTGAAGACGAGAGTTGTCTTGTTTTTCTTCCTTGGCTATTTTTTTCTGTGTACTCCCTGGCCTTCTTTATGAGAGCTGTGGAATCCTTATCACTGCTAATTTTCAAATATTAAAAAAGGTGTCTGACAATATACCCATCCCTTCCCCACCGCCTCCCCCAAGCCTTCTGTCCGCTTGGTCTCATCCCGGCGGCTCTTCTCCAGATCTGCTCTGGGTCTTGCCTTTGCCTTCACTGGGCCTTCCTGTCATCGCTCTCCTTTGCTGTCCCTCTGTTCCCTGAATCCCATAGCTTCTCAGTTTATTTCAGCCTTTTCCCAAAGCGCTCACTTGAACAGTATCTTGAGAGGGCTGGAGAAGCACATTGTTGAGTTGACCTTTTCTCCCCTTTATCTGTCTGCTTGCTTCTTCACATGCTTAGTTTCCAATTTACCAACCCAATGCTTCTTCCTGTTCTCTTAAAAATGCGATCTGTATTTTCCCTCTCTGGATGCTTTTAGCAGTTTCTAATTCACTCGTACTGAGCCCTTGTCATCACTGGGATGGGCGAGATCTTTCCATCCAGAGATCTGGCTCTTTTGATATAAGAGAATTTGCTCATTTGTTTTCTTTATTTCCCTCTCTTATCACTGGTTTTTTTTTTTTTT
>NW_011888902.1:1496825-1508772 GCF_000151845.1 Pteropus vampyrus
AAGTTTCGAATTCCATGAGGTAAAATTATTTTAAGTATTCCTGTATGAGACTGTTTTTGGAGTGATTTTCCAAAGTGAAACAAACGTTGACTTAGAGGAATCATGATTAACTGAATGAAAGTCATTGTCGCTTACTATCCAATTAGTGGTTTCTAAATATTTAGGAACTTAATGACGATTTCTAGCCATTCTCACAGGTCCCAGATTACAATAACTGTGAGGGAAACTGCAGTTAGGATTAAATAAAACCACAGTTAGTCTGTACTTCCGCTGTGCACTGAGCAGGCACTCGGAAAGGGGCGTGACTTCCTATCAGTAGCCGGCAGCGGAACTCCATAACCTTGAACCCAGAGCCTGTGATTCACGTAGGCAGCACTGTGCTGTTTATTATAAGAAACCTAAACAACAAGAGAAAGTCTCTAACCACGGCAAATCCATGGTCCATCGAGGGTTATGAAACATGCATATAATAATTACGTTGTAGAGAGCGATTTGATAAATACTATAATCGAGTAGAAATAAAAGCCTGATGGGACAACACAGAAGATAGGGAGAATTGCTGGTGGGAATTTGGGGCAAAATGCCAAAGATTCCTTCAAAGAAGGTTGTGGCAGATACTGTTATTGCTTCTTCATAGCCTTGGAACTACCTACTTCCAGACTCATGGCTATGTCAGTAAACTAAACTGCTGTTTGTTTAAACCATTCTTTGCAGGATTTTTGCAATGCTTTTTTTCTGAAAGCATGTTATACAACATTGGTTTTCAACAATCTTTGAGGACACTCTGTCTGAAATAGTTAAGAAAACATCCTCACATATTTTATGTAGACATCTAAATTTTTTCACAATCGATTGAAATATTTACAAAGGATCGGCTTTCTACCAATCACATATATTGCTTTTAAAATAAAACCATAAACCATGCTTTCAAATAAATATGTTGGAATCCAAATATCACTGTGATTTAATATTAAAAAAAAAAAAGACAAGTACTTCTTTAAAAGTTGAAAATTTTACAGGATTTATTTTTCTCTTTTCTCTAGTTCACTGCCTCATAGAAGTTCATCCTAATGTAAACTATTTTTATGCTCAAAAGCCTTTTATTAATAACCCTATTATATAGTCCTCTGCATGTGTGCATATACATACACACACACATATATATATATACTTTTCTTAAATTTCCGAGTATAAAACTAGAGTTAAAAAATCATTTGGAAAAGTTTATCAGTCAATGCTGATAAAAACTGTTAGTTGATAAGATCAACTAATTAAGCCAGTATAAATATAACATATTTTGATAACACTAAACGTAAAAAATAAAATTTAATTAGAACGACATCATTAAAATAACCGTTTTCTCCCCCAATAGTTTGTGTATCCACTGATATTACTGCTAGCATCAATTCTATTCATATTTTTCACTTTTATGGATTTGAATGCTCAGAAACCTTGTTCACGCAGATTAGTAAATGGCAATGAAAGAAATTTGGTTAGAGCGGCCGCTTGCTCACTGAACTCTCTCAGAGTGGTTCTGCTGCTTTCGCCTAGCACGTCCTGATAAGTTGGTGGTTTTTAATCAATCTCGAAGAGCAAATAGGATGTTCGCACATAAGGGCAGGAGGGATGCACGAGCGAGGTCCCAGGCTCCAGCAGGCAGTGAAGCGGAGGTTATACTCAGGGAACGGGGGCCGACTAGATAGCTGGACCCTGGGCGTTAAGAGGGAGCACCGACGGCTAAGGTAGAAAGGTCGCCGGAGCCAGATGATGGAGGGTGTTCGATGATATACTTAGGAGGTCTCCCCAAAAGCAAGAGGCAATACTGGAGGCTGTCGGGAGGGAAAGGAAAGGAGCAGAGCGGGACTTGGGTCGTATGTACTGAAACAGAACAGACGGAAAAACTCACGAGGCTCCTAAACGCAAAAGATAACAGAGCTTTAATTAAAGACGAGGAGGAGGAAGTTGAAAAGGATGGGGTCGGCGTGAGATCCTGCAGAAACTGAACTAGCAGCATGCAGGCTGTGAGGTCAGCAAATGACTTCGTTTTAATCCTCAGTGTCGAGAGAATGAAAATCAAACCCACTGGGATAACCAGGAAGCTCTAAACATAGTGACGGCTGAGTTCCTCCCCCAGAGAATCTGATTAAATGGACTGAGAACCTCTGTAGAGGCCGGTGTGGCAGGGATGTCAGGAGAATACAGTGAGGGTCACACCTGCTAATGTGAGCAGCAATCCTCCGCTGACATTCTCCAGGTTGTCCCATTTTAAATTCACACCTTCATGTCTTCATTCACTCAGTAGCAGTTCCCTACGTATCAGCAACTGCGGGCCTGGGCATACAGCGGTGATGAAGAGACGGTATTCGTCTGCCCTCAGAGCTTTTGCAATCGTTACCAAAAAATCTACTTGCTAGAGTTTTTGTTTTATATCAGACTAGAAAAGATGAAAATATATGAGCCTTTTGGTTGTCATTCTGAGATAATAAATGCTTTACTCTGCTTCCCCCCTCCCCTTCTGTTTAAGGGACAAGAGAGATGCCCTCTTATAGGACAATAACAAAGAATATGATATCGTAATCTATTAAAATGAGTATATAAAATGGCGTCTATTTAAATAACATTTTATGTTATATAAATTATTTTTACATTATGTTAATAATCTATATAAAATAAGCTATATCTGAAAAAAATTGTTTCATATTTGCTAAGGATAGGAACTAAAAAATAGGATCCAATGGATCCTAATAGGATTCCTTGCCAGAAAAAAATTCCCTCAATTAATTAATTCACATCTTTCCATACTTTATGGCCTTTCTCAAGTTCAACCAACTTCACAGGAGACATATGGTATTGAGCCAAAATATATAATGTATTTAAGCTCTTGTAACAAAGATGCATTTAGAAATAGAATTAGCTCCTAGAAATTTACCCAGTAATTCACCAAAGTCAAAGCTCAATTACTTAGCTTTTGGAATTATGTAGTAAATGAGTCTCTTCCTCTTGTTGCTAAATGGAAATAAATTCTGGTCCTGTCAGCTCGCGATGGACAGGAGCAGAGAGTAGAGAAGTGACTGAGAAAAAGTCACTTACTCTTCATTTTAGTACTTTAGAAAGAGTTGGAGGAGGAAGGGCATAAGGATGAAGTAGAAGAGCTTGAGGCAACTTAATGTAATGAAAACTTAAATGCTGTCACACAATACATGAATTTCAATAACGCATGAATTTCAAATTCTACCACAAATAAAATAATGACTGCATTTAAGAAAAAAACTCCATTTAAATTTCTGCCATGGGATTCACAGACATGGTTCTTGCACAAGTGTCATTGGTATATGATATTTACTCTCTCTTAAGATAAGTACAAATTAAACCACCCTTCCTAGCAATAGCTACCAGTTTCCCAAAAGAAAGACGCAGAATGCCCCAGACAAGGTTACACGAAGTTAGTGCATCCTGTACTCACTCGTGGTGATGAGAGTCTGGGGAAAAGCGAACCATCCTCTTGTTACTGACGGGGCCAGGAGTGGCCCCCTGAAAAGAGAATGAAAACAAAACGTTACAGACGCGTTTCTGAAAAGGCAGAGAATTAACAGGGGCATTTGAATTCGAAGATACCGGCTCTAAAATGAAGATTACGGATTCTCAAAATCTAACCAAGATTGCACAGACCCGAAGCATAATATAATTCCTAGTAAGAATGCTGTATTTTTAGTCTCTTGTAGTTCCTCTGCTAGGATTTTAAGACAATTTAAAAAGTAACTTTATGCTAGAAAAAAAAATCTTCCTTAAGAACTAGACCACCAATTCTTCCTTCCAAATACTGTTCAACTGTGCATATATTTAATCACGGGCAAAAACAAAACAAACCCCCTCCCACCAAAAAAAAAAGATTAGTGCTGAGCGAACGATATGTCCAAGGACCAATGTATTTATAGTTAATTCCTAAATATAAATAGCATGCATGATAATGCTCATATTTTAACACAGACAAAAACTTTAGTCAAGGAAGTAGTCGCCAGTCCTTTTTCATAGTTTTCCCATTAGAAATTAAATGTGTATTTACAGAGAACAAAATGTAATTTCACCTACAAGAACAATACTTTAATTCTCTATTTCTTAGTAAAATTAAAAATCTGAAAAGAATTAAAAGTTCCATTTTTTTTCATAATCTGACCCGCTCCCATTTAAAATAAATTCACAACTTTCCTAATCTCACAGAGGGCTCTCGAAGGGAACAGAGAGAGCATCACACTCTACCGTCACAATCAACAGGACATAAATTTACAACAAAAGGTCTTGTTATGCTCCGTCATGATATAAGTAAAATCTCTGTCTAACGACAGGAATGCCACTTAGAGAACAGAATCCAAAAAGGCATGATACGGCAGAAGAATGCCTAGGGGGAAAAACCTAACATTTCAAAAATGAATTTCTTCTTGTACCCCTTGGGTAACGAGGATGCCAGTGTATCCTCTGAAATTCCAAGAAATGCAAATACTGCAACTGTGCACAGATGACGACATGGATAATCGCACGGTTTGAGCACTGCAGGTACACGTGGCTCGACTCCAGGACTACATCCTGCATTCGTCCCCAAACAAGGTTTTCATGCTAGTCCGGCGGGTATCGCTGGAATACAGTAATCCATTTTCTACACCGTGGCGATGAGAAAAGCCTACTGTGCCTGGCTGTGCCTATGTCACGCTTCGTTAGGGGTTCACGATCACATTACCTCGTGGTGGACCTGACACTTTTATTCGGTTTACAGTGTGTTCTGCGTACAGGCAACTTATTTCCTTTGCCAAGGCCGCAGACAACCTTTTCCACACTATATTAATCTTGTTTACTGACTTTATCTTGGTGCAAATATCAGAAAACTGAACTTTTTATCTCAAAGAAAGAATAAACAACGTGTTGACAGAAGCAGAAGCTATTTTCAGGGCTAAAATTGCTTGTTTACCTGAAGCTATACGTATGGAAAAATGTTTAAAGTCTTGCTCTGACTTGAAATACATAATCTGAAATTTAATAAATGAAGAAATTTCACATACGCCCATGTGACAAATTGCCTGATGAAAACAATGCAACTGAATACAATAAAACAGAATTTATAACTAATTTATACCACAATACAAATGTAAGCTTTCAATCTAGTCAGAAATAATCATACTATCTATTTCTCAGAAATCATATATATAAAAACAATAAGCTCAATTCAATTGCTGCAAATCACTCAGAAGAGATTTACAGCTGCAAATGTAGATATTTAAATGACTTTACATATTTACCTAGTACATGGACCTTTTTTTTTTAAAAAAAAATAGAGGCCAACGTCGTTTACTGTTATTACATGTCAATTTTTGTTTTACTCTTAAAGATATGCAAAGAGGCATAATTTAGAATTTTTTAGATGAAATTAAGCAACCCTGAGACCCATGCATGATGACCTTCTTAGGGCCAAAGAAAGTCACTGGTCTGATTCGGGAGTAAAACATTCTTACGATGGGAGGGAACCTTGTGCTACTTTTAGGGACTAGACGCCCTTACTGAAAGTGTGAGAGCAAGAAGGGGACAGAATTCAGACCGTGGAAGGCAGCACTGTAACGGCATGCCACTGTATCCGACATACCGAAATGTGTTTAGTGACTGATCATGAGTGGATACTTCCAAGTATCAGGAAATGTCAAGAAACATTATTACACGATTCTTTCTAAAAATTTTCAACGTCATACCAAAGTGTTAATTTCTAGTAAATAATCAAGCTTGGTGATTATTTTACTCTCCAAAAAAAAATGTGCCTTCCAGTTATTCCAAAATGTCTTCGAAAGAAACCACAAATGAAAACCCTATCTCCTTAAATATCCAACAAAACATGAACATGGCAAAGTTTATTTTTTAGAAAACATAGATTTTATTCCACAAAAGATTAGGTATGGAACAGGTAGTCTGCTCTTCATAAGAAACAGTATCTCCACAATCCAATCATGCTATCTGTTAAAACACTGGAGATAATCATTTATATAATTAGCCAATATTTACTGATAATAATCTCAGACATCACACCATATGTCCTGAATTCTTATGATTCATTTGTTAAATATTATTCTATCAATAGTGACTGCAAGGCTGAATAAAGTAGTTATATTTCTTTTCATTACTAATGTTTCTTACACAAATTATTAAATTAAAAAAATAAACTCAAGGGTAGCAAGGAATGGAGGGTCTGTAGATAACATACCGTTTAGGTCAACCGCTGGCCTTTTTAGATGGCGAAATAAACTATAATGCTAAAAGTCGACATGGGCCTTAGTTTTGGCTATTGTTACTTACAATCAAGTTATCAACCTTGGAAAATAGGAATGTAGTAGTGATAAAAATTTAACTAAAAGCTGTACAAGTACCACTATCAAAATCCATCAAGTCCATAGGTAGCAATATATGGGAAATTTAGCTAAATGATATCAATAACAAAATATCTCTTTTCCCAATTTTATTAGATATATTAAAAGTAATTTCTTATTCTTTCTATCACTGATTTATTAACACCAATTTCAGGATTTTCCTCAAAAGATAAACACAACAATTCGTTTAATGCCTCATTTTCATTCTGTTATTGCCAAACCCACCGCATCCCACCCCATTCTTCCACAATTAGATAGCTGAATAAATTATGTCCCATATCAGGTAAAGATATAGAACACACAATGGTCTTATAGGATTAGAAAAGAGGTTGTTCAATAAGGATAATACTCAACTCATATTCTCAACGATTAAGATTCTTTCTGTAAATTAACAAAATGGTATGTCTCCACGTAACTGCAAGAAGCCATCATCCTTCCTTCCCTCCCTCTAGGATAGCCATTCCCCTTCAACTTTGCTCTCATATACAGTTAAATTTTATTTGCTTTCCAAATGCTATTCTGCTTCAGTGCCCCCATGGACAAACACTGATGGTGGCGGGCTGCCATTCAGAAGAAAGCCTTTCAATTTCGTGAGGACCGGTCAATCAAACCTGCATGGCCTCCGGGCTAGGAGGAGACATGGCCTGAGCCTCCCCACCAGTCTGTCAAGACTCAGAAGTTTCCTGCTTCTGTAAGGACCATTATTAATTTGACTCAAGTTCTTTGAAGAAAGAAACAAGCCTTTAAAGTAGTAGGCTCTGCGATGAAGGCCCCCTGGTACATCCGACAAATGTGTCAGTCAAACGCTTGTGACAGATATTAAGGAAAACAACTCAACAAAAACAGGCTTAAAAATAGGACTTTAAACCCTGCGGGCAGGAAGTAAAGGGAAGAAAGCAAAGAGGTGGAAGGAAACTTATTGCACTTGCTACTCTATGCATTTATCTTCATTAAAAAACAAGCCTAAGAAAATAATATCCTACATATTTTGCAGTAATTGATTTTAATGAATACCTGTTAAAATGAATGGGCAAAATATTTATCTTTTAACCCCATACAGAATAAAAAAAATTCACAAAAGTAGTTCAAATGAAGACACCTGAGTTTTATAAATTGGTGAAAAAATTCAGTTACAAGATAGTTGAGAGAATGAATAAAATATTGCATGTGTCATCCATTCTCATAGATAATATTACAGAATGGTCGCAATTCACAAAAGGCACGATCTATTTGGGGATGGCACATCGGAAAATAACATCAGAATTACTTTTAAACCAACATGCAAAAAAAAGGTAAAAATTACTTTAGAATTATTTTTAAAGCAAATACAAAAAAGTGACAATTCAAGTAGCATAAGTGGATAGCATTTATAAGATTAAAGGAAAACAAAGTAGATATCTGATTTAAGAGTAATAAGGCGACAAAAATCACCTCCGAGAAGGGAGTTGTATGTAATTTATCTCTCCCTGCTCCAATCCATCTTAACCAGCTTGCCAAATTAAACTTTCTAAATCGCTGCTTTTCACATGTCAGTTTTCTCGTTCCAGAGCCATCCATAGCTCTACAATGAAAATAAAATTAAAACTAATGAGAAATGCATTCGAAGCCCTCGCTAATCTGATCCTTATTTTCCAATGTGATCCTTCTCTCCAGGTCCTTATGCAGTAATTGCTCCTTGTTCTAAACCCGAAACGACTCTACTTGATACAATTCAACGAATATTTACTAGTTACCTACTGTGCATATAAAATTACGTTTCAACTTACTATGTAAGTGGTATATGGTTCCCATTGAGTTGAATAATTTTAGTGACATTGTCACACTTAATTTACCTTTTGGTGTCATAATAAAGTTTTAACCGAAGGAGTCTCTCTAATTCCAAGATTTCGAGGTTTTTTTTTTTTTTAAACAAAAGTATCAGTAAATAATTCTTGTAGTAATTTATATTTTACCTTCATTTGTCTAGATTGCTGTTAAAGTAAAATGTGGATTTATACAGTGCTCTAGGAAAAACCCTCTTGAATGGCTACGAGAAACTAAAAAAATAACATGTGCATGCGGAATGTCTGACGTGTGCCTGGTAAGATGTTAAGATTAAGATACTCGAGAAAAGTCACTATAAGCCCTTACCCAACAGGTGTTTTAGCTTCAGACAATGTCCTCTAGAAAGGAATACTCAGGAAGGCAGGCAATCAATCTATTTCTGAGGACAACTGAATTTCATGAGATTTCAAAATCAGTCCTCCTAATTTACTAAATTTATACACTATAAGTTGGTTTTCCAACTAAAAATATGACTCAAAGTTTGGAATTTCATGAAATCTAATAACGTCACAGAAAGATACACAAAGTACTCATCACCTCTCATATCTTTTAATATACCAATATTGACCAAAAATCTAGTTCTTATCAGCAGAGCTCATACTGGTAAGACTTTAAGGGGAAAAACCTCTTATTAGGATCTATGCAGCATCTTATATTTATAGCCTTTATGTTATCTAAATTATATTGTAGTGGATATAACACAGTGGGTGAATCTCATGATTTTTATCTAGTTGTCAAGGTTAAGGGCTCTAAATTGTTCCATTATGTTTTATTAAGCAATTTTTAATCCTCCTCGGAAGGATGTAAAAGCATGAATAAACCAACAAAGAAAAATGTGACAATGACCACCCAGGATACATCAAGAATATAATTAGTGGAATTATTATTGTCAGCAATGATAATGACACTCCTATTCTTTATAGCTCTTGCCTGCCTATAAGGTGTTTTCTCGGGCAAGATGGCTAGAGTGAATAGACAATATTCTCGAATACTAGATGAAGAAAACTAACGTTCAGTGAGGTAAGGGCACACGTCTTGGGTCACGAAGACTAAACTAGAGCTAGATTTGAACCTAAGTTGTGCTATTCAAGACCTAGTACTTTTTCCCTTACAGGGGACGACACAAAAGAGACAGTACATCAAAACAAATGTTTTCTGTCCTGGAGGACTTGCCACAGGAAATGCTGGCCTGAATCTAGAATACAGCAAGCAGTCCCTGCTCTTCTGTGGTTTTGCTTTCTGCAAGTTTCAGTTACCCACAGTCAACTGTGGTCCAAAAATATTACAGGAACATTTTTTAGAAATTAACAATTCATATGTTTTAAATTGTGCGCCGACCTGAGCAGTAATGAATTCAATCTCGCGCCATTCTGAGCAGTGTGATGAAATCTCGCGCCCTTTCGAGCACTGTGATGAAATCTCGCGCCCTTTCGAGCACTGTGATGAAATCTCGCGCCCTTTCGAGCACTGGGATGAAATCTCGCGCCCTTTCGAGCAGTGTGATGGAATCTCCCGCCATTTTAAGTAGTGTGATAAATTTTGGGCCTCCCTGCCCCGGGTGGCTGCTAATTCCCCTTTTGTCCAACGTCTCCACTGTATAGACGCGTCCGCCCTGTGGGTTAGTCACTTGGTAGCAATCCAGGTTATCAGGTGGACGGTCAGGGGACCGCAGTGCTTGTGTTCCAGTCACCCTTGTGGCAGCCTAAGGTTACATCCCGGCGCCGGCGTCACTCACCTCCCTTCCTCTGTCATGTCGGCCTTACGTCATCCCACATCATCGCAAGAAGGGTGAGTACGATATAATAAGATATATTTTATTATTAAGCCCTTATTGTGCCTAATTTACAAATTAAACTTTACCCTAAGTATCTATGTATCGGTGAAAACAGAGTATATACAGGGTCTGGTACCATCTGTAGTTTCAGGCATCCAGTCGGGGGCTTGGAACGTATCCCCCCGTGGAATTACTTTCACTCTTGGAAAATCTTCGGCCTAAAATTAGGCACCCAAGGACACAATGGTGCTCAGTTTTAACTTCGGGGAAATCTATGGGGCTACTTTAAATATGGACAGGAGTGTGCATGGCAGCTGAAACAGGGTTGTCAGCACATCTTATAACTAATGAGAGGAACAAATGGCTCCGCTACTAGTCATAACAGCCTACGCAGGAAAACGCTTAAACGCTGTTCCAGAGAGGAGTAAGCGTTCCTTAATGAGACTATGAGAAGGAACCTGGAAAATTAGGGAACTTGGCCATTTTTTTTCTTCAAAGCAGATATCAATATAAATGTGAGATTATATCTTGAAACAAGAAAGGTTTTATAAAGAACGACGACAACAACAACAAACACAAAAAAACAAGGAATAAAGCACAGAGAAGCACAAGGCTTTCCTTCAACTGAGGATTAGCCTTCCTAGCAGAAATCCTGTGTGTCAAAGGGAAAATGCTAACCTTTTAGCTGCCAGCATCACATGAAGTAGTGAATGAAGACAGACTTCAGGTAATCTGGGAGTCATTTCAGTACATTTTCAAGTAACAGTAGCACATATATTTCTCTAAAAGAACTGTCGAAATGTAAATCATACTAAACCGATGAAGGTTTAGAAATATACATACATATATGTATATATATGACATTCGCAATTGTTAGGTTTTTAACCTAAAATTTAATGTAATTATTTTAAATCTTCACTTTAAACAGTTTCTTTCTTTGTTAAAATAAGTCCGAATTAATAACTGAGGATTTAGAATGCCTGGCCTATTAGAATAATAATACTTCTAATTTTAAGTGCATAAATTCTCATTTCTGGTATATACTAATAATGAATAATCTAAATGCTTTCGTATAAAAGATTAATCACTACATAATTAAGAAACAAATACAACAACTTTTTTTCATATTGCTCCCTGATATATTTTTTTTGAATAAGAAGCTAAAAACCAGTTCAGAATGATAGCCAATAGTGATTAATGAAGAGTTTCACTTTGCCATCCAGTTTTAGTAGCAAGCTGTGAGTGGCCTCTGCTGGCTGACCAAAGGCTTCCTAAATCACTCATTTATGATGCTTGCAATACCACAAGCTTCAAGAAAATAAGGCTGTGTCCACATGTTTATATAAAATCTACTATGCATAAAAACCTGCCTTGTATAAGAGTAAATGCCAAAGAAATAAACAAAATGTGCATAAGATGGTAAATAAAACTTTATAATTTCATCTCCCTGCAACAAAATTAGATTATATTCAAAATCTATACATCTTTATATGCCATCATTGTGGATTATCTTACTCAGTTCATAACAAGTAAATGACATTTACATTAAAAATAAGTATTTTCATAAGGTTCATTACACTCAAACATACACAAACTTTTTCTCAAAAGTAAGTGTATATTTAGGTTTTGGTGAAATGACTTTGCAGGGAAATACAAAGAAAGACAATTCAAAAATCTTTAAAAAATTTTAAAAATGGCATTAACATATAATGGTTTATGAAGATACAATCCTGGAAACATAGTAAAAGCAAAGCAGTTTTATAGATTTCTATATCGTTGCACTTATGTTTTGGTAGAAGCAGTTTTATATCCAAAACTTAAAATAGCAATTAAGAAGTTGAAACTTTACACTAGTAATGTAACATTAGGCAATGTTAATTCAGTAATCATAAAGAAAAAAGCTCCCATTTTTGCTCAGTAGCTTTCTATTAATAAAAACCTCGTGTGA
>NW_011888902.1:1509982-1514711 GCF_000151845.1 Pteropus vampyrus
TGAAACTGATTACCTTAATATGGTTTATATTTAGCAAATAAAACACGTAAGATATATTCTGCAAGGCGCTCTCCTGAAACAAACATGTGGGCAACCACTCGGTCTTGTATGGATGCAGCTGAAGATCTGATTATTTTACTGGTAATTGCACAAAAAATTTCTATAACCTAAAAAAAAAAAGCACATAATTGTGATTTGAGAAAGGAGAGAAAAGATCACAGGTAGAATCACAGACAAACTATACTTTAGGGTATGAATAAATGGGTGAATGAGTTAATTAAAAAGAAACCAAATATTAGTTAATAGACAACGGTTTTATCTTAGTACATTACATACTGTCTATCCTCATGAATGGGAACACAAACTCCACATAATAAGTTGTAACTTTTAATATCCTTTGGCCAATATGTATTTCAAGTAAAAAAAAAAAAAAAATCATATAGTCAGACTCTCATAATTCCAGGATATGCATTAGTAGAATCAGCTTTAAATTGAAAGAAGTAAATATCAAGTTCAACTCTGGTCACATAATAAAAACAGGCAGACAGCCAGAGGTGGTCACGTGAGGCAACTTCTGGCCAGTCAGAAGTACGTGCGATGGCTGAGTTGAGCATCAAAGGAAAGTGCTTTCATTGGGATTTCCTTAGCTGCTGGCAGGTGCCTTGTGCCTTTCTCTGTACTTCAGGTTGCCTGAGATGTAGGTAACAACAGCCATTTTTTGACTAGGAGTGAAAGATCAAAGGCATCACAGGTTTCCACCCTGCCATCAAATGTGTTTCCGTGACAGGAGGCACAAAACCACACCAAACCAGACCCTCTCTTGTTGAAGCCACTGTTACCGGCATCTTGTTACCAGTACCAAGCTCAATCTCTAGTTAATAATAATAATAACAATAATAATAATGCCAGTTGTATCTATTCAAATCTACTTTTATTCTTAAAAAAAAAAAAATGCCATTCACTGGGTCAAGAACCATGAAGAGAGAATAGATATTGAACATTTATACGCCCAGCACTCTGCTAAGCGGTATAAAACAACCTAAAGAATTGTATGATATAAACCCTGTGAGCTAATGTGCTGCAAACTTAAAAAACATGAAATTTATAAAGATGAAATAACTGTTAAACTGTGCGCACTTAGTCACAACTGCAACAGCCAATTCAAAAAGGGGATCGTTAAAGCTCAACTTAGCAAATGTATTTTTTGGAAGAGATGAGACTTTAGCTAAGAAAGGCAGGATTTCACCTGGTGGAAGGAGGGAAATTATATGCTAAACACAGGTTCAAGGTATGAATCAAAAGGGGTCAATAAGTTAGAAAAGAGGAAAGAAGCCCAACTGGACTAGAAGTCCTTTGGAAATAGAAGTTAGGTAATAAAGTTTCAGAAATCTAGAAATACGGTTCATTCTGTAAAACAATCTCTGTTCGAGTCTTCAAAATTTAAGCTAGACTGGCCCGACTAGTTGATACCGCCGAACTCCAGTGAGCAAAGGGTACCCCAAATGTGAAGAGAAAGAGACCGACGTGGACATACTATTTTCATATTTCAAATTGCCGTGTTTGCGCCCACAGTAAACCCCTGTTTCTTTCGGTCGCTGTATTAAGAGCCTGGCAGAGGCGGAGTGGTCTCCTCCCCACTCAGCCCCTTCTGCCCGCGCCCTTCTGGGGCTCCTGCCCCTTCTCGATCCCACGGAACACGGGAAGGAGAACTGAGCCCCCACTCCATGTGGTGAAGCGAGGGGCAGATCAGAAAAGTGTGGGGAAACTGAGGCACAGCTGGTGAGGAGGCAGGTCTCCAGGAGAGACCCCACATCTGAGCTGGCACCCCGCCCTCCCTGGCACGGTCGTCAAAGTGCAGCATTTGTGGAAGGAAGGGCAAGGCAGACAGCCTGAGAGAACAGCGTGGGCCCCCCAGGGCCTGAGTGTGCCAGACAGGTGAGCCCGGCATTCTGTGACCTCACGCGGGGACCGCCCGGTGAGCACAGTCCTGGCGCCCAAAGGACCACAGAGACTTGGAGATCAGAGGCAACGTCTGGAATCCATGGGCTTCAGTCATGGGTGCCGGCAAGTGGAGCCAGACTCACGTAGGAGCCGAGGTTCAGACCAGCCAGCCAGCCCGGTCGGCAAGGACGGCAGGGAGGTGTGTGTGCAGCTAATGGATGTCCTCCATGACCCCCAGGCACACAAGTTCCCTGCTGCTACCCCAGAGAGAAGGAGATGGTGGGGGGTGAGTGGGGGAGAAAGGCAAGACCAGGCATTTGTTAGAAAGAGGCTAAGTCGCCCAAAGAAACACTTTACATTGAAATATAAAATTTGGCAAGTCCGTTCGCTTCCGCAGATTCTTGCCCCACACACCCTTCTCGCCACGGTCTTCATACCCAGGACTACGACGTGAAAGCTCATGAGAAATATCATGTGTAGTAAGTAAGCCACACTTTCTTTTGCCCAAGGGTTAAATGTTTGCCTCACCACACTTACAAACTGACATCAACCCTTTAAGTTGCTCATAACTAGCAGCTACCCTTACGTGAGAATTGATGAACATCCTTCTAGATCCACGACTAAGAAGTAAAGCATCGCTTTACCAGTTTAAGCTTTTTCACGATCTTATAGCAAAATCCCACAGAGTGTATATCATATTTTTTGGTCTGCAGGTTATAAAATCAATTGCGACAAAGACATAATTTTTATGATAAGCTTAGAAGTCCAGGAGATGAAGAGTCCTAACAGTAACTCTTGCTGTCCAAAGCAGTGATCGCGATGAGACATACCATCCACCAGTTTTAACAAAATAAACTAGAATCCATGAATTTCCTCAATTTTCTTTTTTTTTCCTAACATTTTCCAGTATAATGTTATTCATAAGAACAGAACAGCACAGTGATTAAAGGCATGGGCTATAGAGCCTGACTGCCTGGGTTCAAAGCCTGATTTATCTAGGTTTCAGTTCTATGACAGCCTCGGCTTCCTCATCTATAAAACGGGGATGAAAATAGTACCTATTTTATAGTGATCGTGATAATTAAATGAGATAATCTGTAAAGCAACATGGATCAGTGTCTATTAACTATCCTTATTTGTATTAATTGGCTCAAAGTCTACTGCAAGATATGACCTCAATAGCAAGATGACACAATACAGCAGTAGATGTCCAGTGAGAATAGAGGGCTCTTATAGGGCCGGTGGGGTTTCGGAGCAAGGAGGGCATGAATGCGGAGGAACGGTGCATTCAGAGATGTTCACTCTAGGGGCCATCATCACTCTTTTCAGTGATGTTACTTGAAACGGTCTTGGTTACGGCTGATAAAAATCAGATGAGCAGTTGTTTCTCACGAGCGTATTAGAAATGTAGGTGCATATTTAATATTCCAAACACACCGAATTATAAAGAAGAGTTACTTTACAAATTAAGCTGGAACAACATGGTAGCCAGCCTAAATCACCAAACTTAATTCAGTAATTTCCACAAAGGCATATTGGTGACTCCATAGCCTGGTGCTTTTCTGATGCTTTTCAATTAGTGTAAAGGTCATGAGTTTAAATAAAATAGAGTTAAGTATCTTATCTATAATAATGGTCTCTAAATTGAATGCTTTACAGCTGCTTTGCTGTTCCTGGCCAACTCACGGGCCTGAAAGAAGCCTGAACTAGAGACCGTTCAAATACATGCTATTGAAGTGATAAAGGCCATGCACCTCTCCACTGCCCCAAATTCACACCCACACCCACACACACACACATGCACGCACCCCCCCCACACACACTTTCTCTGATTTTGCACAAAACAACAATGAAAAACCATGAAGATGTCTCTGACCATGCATGACAGAGGTTATTTCTTTCCCCACTTTTAATTCCTATATTTCTATTTTCTTATATCACCTAACGGGTTGCCTCATGATAGACTTACATATATATGTTTGTCTCCTCCACAAGAACATTTCTCAAAAGCAGTGGCTATTGTCTGATTAAAACAACTCACCATATACTTGTGAAAAAAACGAGGTGAAAAAGACAGATAACATCTTAATATTATTGTGAAAACAGTTTTGCCCTTGTGGATCCCGTGAAAGAGTCCTGGGGAGACCCCGGAGTCCCCAGACCCCACTTTGAGAAGCCCTGCTATATACCATGACTGTCCAGCTGTGGTCCCCAGATTGACAGTATCGGCATCACCTGAGACCCTATCAGAAATGCAGATTATCAGGTTTCACCCCAAATCAACTGAATAAAAACCTCTTAGGACGGAGCCCTCTGGGTGAGTCTGACGCTCCCTGAAGTTTGAGGACCACTGTCCCATACGTTCCTGAAGAAGGCAGGACCAAGTGGGAAAAACATCAGCAGGGAGCTCATAAGAAACGCTTTTAAAATATGCAAAACTTGGCTGTCGTAAGCATAAAGAAAAAGCTTGAAGCCAACTCCAGGAAATAATTCGAAAACCCTGCAGGAAGCAGGAGAATCAATAGAAGGGTGACTTCATGACGTTCGGTTTTTAACTCCTATTATGTATTTTATTTATTTTTGGCTACTGGACAGTGGCAGCATTTTTCTAGTCTCGCAGGTGAGAAAATCTGGGAGTCATCGAAACTTACGTCATGGGTTGAAAGAAAGAATGAGTATTTTGCAGTCAGATGAAGTCATCTTGGCTCGGCCACACGGTAGCTATGTAACCTGGCTATGTAAATGAATCTTTCTGTGCCTCAGACAGTCTCGTCTACAAACGGGGCCT
>NW_011888902.1:1515936-1535883 GCF_000151845.1 Pteropus vampyrus
CTATATTCATCACCTGGATTACTAAAATAATGTTGTTAGGTGGTGTGGTTCATTTTGGTGGCAGGATTTGTTGAATTATTTTAGTTTTTTGTTAACTTTTTTAGTTTTACTTCACTGGATTTGATGGGGAACATGATATGCTATGTCACGTTATCCCATTTGCAGTGCATGAATGGCTCAGGACAAATCTGTTGCCTAGGCCCGGGGTCTACTGTAACTGCTGCCAGTCTGCCCGGTGAAACTTAGCAGACAGAGACTAGCCTGGCCGCGCCATGCGGACGGTGACCTGGGTTGGAGGGTTAATCACCGCAAGGAGCAGAGGCGCTGAGAGGGGCATAAATCCTCGCCCACAACATATGTGCTTCTTTACCGATCGGCTCTTCCGGTTCCTTACTATGAGCCAAGTTATGTCCATCATCGCAATGCTTAACAGTGGTGGACCCTAAGTTTTCACATCATTATGAATGCTCTGCTACCTCAAAGCATGGCTGTAAATTTAGGGACAGATTCATGCTAACGTCTGGTGCTGACTGCCAGCATCCCTTCCTTTATCAGATCACTTTCTAGAACTCTCTGCCCTTCTAAAGGCAGATGAGGTTTATCAGTGTGGACAAAAGATGCAATTTAGGGGGTGGATGTGGGTATAGGGCAAGGGTTTAAATTTTGAAATTTCATATGTGGAAAATTGAATAGTTGAAAGGTAATAGGTGAAAGGTAATTAAATCCGTAATTCTACATAGGAAGACATTACTATAAAAAGTTTTTTCTTAGTAATTCAGGAAAAAAAAATCAAGAACAGATATGAGTTCAAGTATAATATAAGGCTAATTTCAGAATGAGAAGCATCTCAACGTGCCTCCAAAATGTAAACTCTATGTTGGAGAAATGGTTACCTTCTCCGTAAAAGAGGATCTTTAATTTTAAATTGAAGAATGGCTTATATTTTTTAAGACAGTATATATTTGCTCAATTTAATATCTAGCGATTAACAAGATTGAAACAGACTGACCACTTGGAATCTGAAAAGGGCAGTGTCTACGTTGTCCCCCAGTGCTATACAATAGCAGGTCAGACTTTTGTTCCTCTTGTCCTACAAACAATTTCCAAGCCCACGCTCGATAAATAAATTTGGTCCCAGCACTCCCAATCAGGGCTGCACAATCCCCTCAGTAGCAGACCTATGATAAATGGACTTATTTTCCCAAATCAAACACTTGAATTTAAATTCAGATGAGTTAATGCAAAGGTCAACATTGTAATCAGTTCTTTTGATCTTTATAGAATTTCTGGAGTAATACATAATAAATCTGAAACAAGGCAATTTGCAGCTCTGTATGTGCGGCTGGCAATAAAAATCCTAACGATCAGAGCCTTTATGTACTTAGGGAAGGTTTTCTAGTAAATGGCTATGGTGAGAGCTCGATGCATAGGAAACAATGGCAACAGACCACCCTGAAAGGCTTGATTTCTTGATTGTTTCTACAATTTAAGTAGAAATGTATTTATATAAAAAACGATATACATCTATGCCCACTATATTTTTGCAACAGTTACTACTTTTATTATAATCACCTAGTTTGGGTTAATACCTAGACTATAAAAATTGCTTGGGATAAAAATTAGCAGAGCAGATAAAAACCAAAAGTTTTCAGTATCTACATCAAAAATTACATTTCTTTGGAGTTTTTTGTTTTTTTTTTTAAACATTAAAAAGTTTCTGGAGGTTTGGGTATTTTAAAATTACATGGCGTAGTTGAACTTTGCGACTGATCAGGAAAGCACAACCAATTATGGTGCGAACACAAACAGCTTCCATAGTTCTTTCCACTGAAATTTAAGGATGAACAGAAGAAGGGGAGGAGGGAAGAGGAGAGGGAGGCAGGGAGAGAAAGAAAAGCAGAAGGGAAAACAGACAGACGGACAGAAGGAAGCGGACAGATCTGCAGCTCAGCGTCACCTCCGCAGCTGCCGGCTGCTACCGGACGGTACAGATAGCTTCCAGCTGTTCCTTTTTTTTTTTTTTTTTTTTTACACATCTTAAAATCCTCAATATCTTTCATCCTAAAGCATCAGAGTCCCTGGTTTTTCAACAAAACACTACATGATTATGGGTGGAATAGGCCGAATTTTTATACTGATAGTAGTGATGAAGATAGTTTGTTAATTTTTCTAAAAATATCAAATATTTTTCGCAATATAGCAGTGATGACTCTTCTCTAACCAGTAAAATAATTCTGTCAACTTTATTCCACTAAAGTGCACGATGCTTGCCTAAGAGTGCTATTCTTCGATCGATTCTAATTCTTGTTTATGAGAACACTTTACTTGATTTAACATTCAAGATAAGCCTTTAATAAAATAATATGAAAAAGCGTTCTGATTTCTAGCAGTGAGGGATCTAGTATCTGCAAATGTGAAATAGTTGCTCCCAGAACTATGCAGCCAAAGGTGGAAAAAAAAAAAAGGGGGGCCTCTAAAAAAAGCCTGCGAGTCACTCAGGGTCTGACAAGTGAAGTGTCGAGTATCTGCACTTCCATAACCTCTCTCCTAAGACTTATTCCAGGGCAGCCTGTACCCCAACATACCTTGGTGGTTGGATCTAACAATGAGGCTGAACAGGGCCTCCTACAAAGATTAACTGTTCTTTAGTTCTCTAGAGATTCAGTGACAGGACTCCAACTGGATGCAAACACTGCGCAGGGTTTGGCCACAGAGCTAGACGTGCCAGGACCATTCTGGGACAAATGTATTCACCCGCAGCTTTTGAAATAAGTTCCTGTTAGGCAAATTTTATTCAGTTTCTTTAACTCCTTTTGCAACACCACTATACTGATATGGCTTCTATCATTCTATCATTTGACCTTTTAAGACAAAGACATAAACATGACTTGTGCTCAAATCCTGTTAATTTCTTCTAGACTGTGATTATTTCCCCAATCAGTCTACATTGCTCCATAAACCTCCAAGTCCACTAAAGTCAAGAAAATTCAGCAATAAGAAATGACTGGACTCCTGTAATTCCTAAGACAAATCAGCTGTGTTCTTGCTTTTCCCCCTGCAGTTTCAAATTTACAGTGTACAGATGTCCTGTCAGAGCAGTTAAAAAGTACAGTTTTCTGAGTCACTCGGGGTCTGACAAGTCAAGTTTCTCAAAGCTTGATACAAAAAAGTCCTTGATCTAAGAAAGGAATCTTCCAGTTTTTTTTTTTTTAGCAAGTTCTACAGTGTAGCCTATATTAAGAAGCAAAGAAAATCATAAAATTTACATTTCCATACTCTGTTCAACCTCATAAGTATCCTAAGAATTAGCAATAGTTAAACTGCACACACATAGGGAAAATCTGAATTTTTTCTTAATCCCTGCAAATATGTCTTTATTACTACATGTGCTGAGTAACTCATTGCATCACACAATAATCTGACCTGCGAGTCCCAACACAAACCTTTCAGGGAAGAGATGCAGTGGGAGCTGAGAACATCCAAGTCTAATCTGAATGAAGAGTTAAAACCTCTTCCATAAGTTATACTTTAGGTAACTCTGGGCAGAATGAAGCGTAGTTTCTTGTATGAAGACTAAACCTTCCAATTTTCTTATTCGCATGCTCTATGGTCCCACTGTCTTTCATGCTCAAAAATGATAAAAAAAAAAAAATTCTAAGGTGGGCTCTAGACTCTGAGGTCAGGAGGGTCTGGATGGTGCATTAAAGGCTTTGTTTCTTAAGAGAGAGCTGCTGGTTTTGGGCCGACTGTGCTGCTGAGCAGCTAGCTGCTGGATGGGTGACACCATCTACGCCTCCTTCTGACTTTTTTCCACATGAGGACACCTTTCTCCCATCCTCAGAGTGTGAGGTGCGGTGAAGCCGTCTCCACTGGTCTGGCCCACACCTGGCCACAAAGTCTCCCAGCCCACGGACACTGGCTGGTTCAGGGCTGTGTGTGCAACCTCACCCAAATCATTAAGAATCAGTTCCCAGATATTTCTGAAACTATTGAGAAGAGAAAACTCCTCTTTTCTGGGGAGAAGAGAGGGGGTGCATTAAAGATAGAAAATGCAGGTGCCCACAGCCGTTTCGCCCACACTAGCTGGAGAGCCTGCGGGAGGATGGACTCAATGCGAGGGAACACAGCCAGGAGACAGCAGGCGCGAGATTTAGGCCCAAGGCCACTGTCTCAGCCTGTGGTCCATGCCTTCGTTCTCTGAGTCCATACATTTCTTTTTTTTTTAAATCGCATGAGGCAGGCTAAGTTTGGCTGTTGTTTCTTGCAACCAAAAATGTCTTAAGGAGGTCTAATTGCCAGGTGCAAACGAGCATTTGTCTTTACATACGGATGCTTTTTTCTTTTTCTCCCTGTACACAAGATTTGTCTACTAGTATCCAGACACTTTCTCTTCAAAATATTTAAGTCTGGCTTAGTCTCCCCAGGTCTGTTCACGGAGCTCTGACGTAAGGCCACAGTCTCTCAGTTCAATTACGTACCATTGAGTAAGCACCTCTTATGGGCTGAGCACATCGTAAGTTTTATTTCAATCTCCACTAAGGACCAATTGATAACGTATAGCTCAGGTAAATACTTCAAGAATTTTTCAATTTAATAAATTTCTATTTCCCTTGAAAATATACCCTCCCCCCCACACATATATCGTGCCTCAAATATTAGACTATGTATATAAGGATCGTTGTATCTAACATTTGGGAAATGAAGATGGTCAATGCTGCTTTGGGATGAAAACGCTCCAGAGGCATTTGAGACACCCCTGCTACTATGTACGGAAAAGTCAGTATCCCATGAGAAGCTTATTTGATTTGATATCTTCCTTTTCCATCTTTGACCTAATGATACTAATGAATGGTTCTAATCCACCTGCATTATAGCTCATATAAGTTCGTTCAAAGAGAAATCATGAAATGCTTACGGTCTCTCATCATTCATTCACAAAGTGAATCTAAAAACAAACTTGTCCTATGCAAATTCATGGGAGTTGGAAAACGGAAAAGTTTAATGACTGAAAACTTTCACTGTATTTAGGTTCACAGGTTAGTTGGGCACAAAAATCATGCTTTAGTTGGATGCCAGCTGCTTTAAATTATGTGCAAACAAAATCAAACCTCATTTCCTTCTGATTAGCTCTTTAATGGGAGAGCTTGCAAGGAATAACTGCTTATTCCCCCATTTGTCTCCCATCTTTTAAAAAAAGCCGATCTCCTAAGTCTCATTCTTCTCTGCTTGAATACTATACATGTTTCCGTTTTTTCCCCAGAATATTAGACTCAGAGGGAGCATGGTTTAGTGGCAAGAGCAGAGGTTCTGAGGCCGAGGGCCCACCATTTGTTCGCTGTGACGCAGAGCAGGTTTCTAATCTCTCCAAGCCTCTGGTTCCCTGGCGACTAATAAGATCTATCTTTATAAGCTGTGAGGACAATTGAAGACGTGTGCAAATATCTAGCAAAAGACCTCCGACATGGTAGATGCTCAAAAATGCAACAGCAATAATAATTAATAATAATAATTATTATTATTATTCCTGTTTTTCATTTATTCGCACAATATTTATGGATACCTGCTTGGGGCTGGGTAGTGATTTGACCCTAGGGACAAAGTGATGATCAAAGGAGATGGTCACCGTTCCCAAAGCTGCCATGCCCACGGAGGGCGGCCAATCACGACACAGGCCGAAATAACACAGCCCAAGATAATGTTAAATGTCGACTGATTACGTTGTGATCATTAGTCTTAAATTTTTTTGGTGTGATACTTATCCACAACTGAAAGCCAAATTTTCTTGTTACCTTCTTGGCCTAAAAAAATATTGTAACAACAACAACAACAAAAATCTATTGATAAACAGTGTTTAGTAACTTGCTTCAGACATGGAAACCCAAAAAGCAAAATTTGTTTCCAAAAATAGTTTACTTTGTCCTAGAAATAAAGTAGTTTTTAAAAACGATTTTAAAACCATTTTTTACTTCTATTAGCCAGTTAAAAATGACTGTCTGCTTTATACAATTTCATGAACAAAAGTTTTCAGTGTGAGCAACAAAATGTCTGTGATACTAAACTATATTTTGTAATTTTATATTAATAAGATTATTTAAATATGTGTAGGGCAGCAAGTAAGACACGTGATTATTAAAATGTGCAATTACATGATTAGTTAAGTGTAATTGCATAGCATACAATCACAAACTTATTGGAGAATTTTTGCTGACGTGGACAGATAGTTTTTCACACACGTACACTACGTTATAAACCTCTAAAAAGTTCGTCATTTGAGATAACATTTTATTTTAATCAAAATCATTATAGAACCCCCGACTTCTCAAAAAAACGAAATGAGAATTTTTCATTCCTCATGCATAACACAGGGAGAAGCCTGGACCAGCCAGGAGTGCGGATCTGGTTAGGTCAGAAAGAAAACAGGATGCCGGATCCCTCAAGGAAGCCTCGCTCTCTGCAGGCGGAGCCCCCACTCGCCTGGGCCCCCACACAGCACACGCGGGGTCTCGTCGGTCAGGTCACTTCACTGTCACTGTCAGTTAAGGAAAGAGTCGGTAGATCGGTGTTCCTGGGAGCAAGAGCATCACCTGGAAACGTTCTAGAAATGCAAATTCTCGGACTCGAACCCCGAGTGAGAAATGCGGGGGCATTTCTCACTTCTGGTTTAAGGAGCCCTCCAGGTGATTCTGAGGCACAGGGGCTCTGAGTCCCTGTGGCCCCGGTTAACGCGTTCAAGGAACCAACACTGCGCGTCCTTTCCATTTTAACCTTGAAAATAGTGCCCCGAAGGTCCCCTCTGCCAACTAGATTAGCAATCTGAACCGTAAGCCGAGGAAAAAGAGCACAGATGTTGTCTTTGAATAAAAGCGTCTAATACTTTTTGAAGATGTTGCGCCAGAAATCACGCTAAACAGTTTACATCCATCAACACAATAACATGAAAGAAGTACTGTGATTAAGAAGCCACTCTACAAGGGGAAAACTAGGATATAATTGGGAGTTGTGTAACTTGTATATGGTCAAATGGCAAGTAAAAAGTAGCACGCTGGAAGGTCAAAAATAACTATGATCATTGAACATCATCCACTTTTCAATTTATTTAGTTTCCAGTTATCACATCCTTCGACGCCATTGGTAACATATCTCAGCATTAAATGCCAAGAGCTTTATTAAGAGATTCAGATAAATTCTTAAATACTCTCTCATTCTAACTCGACTACAAGTCAGATGTCTATATGTGAAATATCTAGAGAAAATACTGACCGACGTACTAACATCTCAACCCGATGTGTACGCAGAAGCCTCATGTACCCCTTTTTCAGTTCCTAAAGCAACCTGAGCACACGTGCAGCCTTTACAGACACAGAAGACGCTTTGGCAAATTGCTGTTCGTCAGACTCTTAAGCAGGTTCACGCGACGTATCCAGACACATACATGTACTATTCTAAGTGTAGTTATATCATTTCTAGGAACTGACCTAGTTGAAGGTGTGTGTGGCCTCATACAAACTGCACACTGGTTTACCTGCTCCAGAGGCAGCAAAGGTAGCGACGGAGCCACAGGAGGGCAAAGGGAGAAGCGTCTACGTACGACAGAGAATTTCAGCTGGACAGTGATGAAAAGTCCATATGTCACAGTGCCACCATCAATTATGTGAGAACGAATGGTCAGGCCACAAAGGGGTTCCAAAAATAGGCTGAAACTGCCCACGGTCCGAAAACAAATTGCCTAAATTCCAATATGAGAAAACAGTATTCTTGACATATATTTTCATGTGGCCCCTACTGGGTGAAGCTCGGTCTACAGAGATGAAATACAATATGCTTCGGCTTTTAAATTGGAAGCTGTTACTCCATCAAGACACTAAAATGCAGAGAAATCTGCATGAGTCCAGTGCCTCAAGGCTTAAAGATTTATTATAATGGAGAGACAAAATGAGCGATGGCGTGTCATCTGGCCCGAACCCTGGGAGGGAACCTGCATTTTGAAGAAACAGAAACCTCAGAAGTCTGACCTTTTAATCATCTCAGGAGTTAAAGTGAAGTTGGATTATATAATTATTGGTTTATCTAAAAACATATTTTGAAGTGATAATAATGGGAGTATCATAAATCAAAAGGGAAAATGCTCAGAGGGTCCCACTGTCTGTTCTTAATGAGTTCATTTTTCCTAAAGACCAACACCAAATCTAAAACGTTAAGAAACAGTTATGTGACCTTTTCCCTTAAAAGATGCAAAATAAACAGGAAAAAAGGTAATAAAAAACACACTAAGAGAATGTTTATAATCTTTATTAAAATGGCCATGGTTAACAGAAAGGGAAACCAACCACCTGTTACTAAATTCTCAAATTTTCAGTTTAAGAACATCGTAATCACAATCAAGACAACATACAAAACACATAATTATATGCTCTTCATGAATGAATGTTCAACAGACTATATTTTTAAAGTCGTGATATGCCTCTAAGGGGGAGAACAATCAATCCAAGAATAATAATAGATTGATTAATCTTATCACGGTTAAAACACTGAAGGATCTAGTGAATATGGCTTTATTTTAAATCAAACAGTATTCGGTTGTCAATTTTGACAGAAGCGCCACAGGCATGTTATTGTTATCTAGAATATGTATACTATATAGACCAATAATAGTAAAGTATTTAGAGAATTTAGAGTATTTAGAAACAATTTTAAAGTTCTGACAATTACATTGTCTACATTACTGTTTTAAAATTAATAGTAAGTTACATTATGCTGAAGGAAATATACATACGATTCAAGACACAGATTTCAACTGTGATTCAGGTGGTATTAAAATTAGATTCTCATTTGAGAAGTCATTTGTCAACAATGCAAAATATTATTAGCTCAGTTCTGTAAAACAGAACTGCATTTTTATGTAACTGAAAAGTAACCAAAAGCTTTCAAATAGAGTAAAAATGTTACATTACAATACCGAGAGAACCAAGCAGTGTAAAGCCATATTGTCCCACAGCATGAAGTGATCAGATACCTGCCTAAAATGATGGACAGCTCTGGCCTAGTGAACAGGCAAAAAAAATCCCATTTACTCTCGTCCAGATGGGACCAACTGGACGCTTCAGCGCAAACAACTCATCCTTCTTCGGACCTTCTTGTCCAGCTCTTGAGCTAGCTCTAGCCGATAATGATGAATATCAAGGCTACAGTAAAGTGGGTGACAACAGAAGCCTTGTTATAGCTGCCAGTCTTTCCGTCTTGTCATTATTACACATTGAAGATTTATTTGAGTTTATTGTTGTGTACAGGGTCTAGCCATTTGCAATTCATCACTTACTACAGAAAGTTCCAGATAGTGGCCGAAGCTATAATTGCCACCTCCACCTGCTTCTGGAAATTATGAGGTCACTAGCTAGGGCAGCCGAGTCTTCACTGAGCCCCCAAAGTCACAATGGCCTCTGGTATAAAATGCTCAGGCCCTATCTTCACTTGAGCATCTCTTGAGATCACATTAATAATGCTACATTGCCTGGCAACTGATTAAACTGTATCTACAGTATAGCTCGCTCTATGGCAAACAATGAAAGGTTACAACTACAGGAAAGAAATAATGAAACCATTAGAGCTGCCACAATCTGAGCATCATTGTTATTATTGTAAATGCTATAGTTACTGTGTGTTTGATTCAGGAACATAGAAACCCATCAACAAGGCGCATTTATTTAATCGGATACAGTCTTTTTCAGAACTCTAAGTAGTCTAACTGCAAATCTGGGAAGCAGGTAGAATATAAAACACACACACACACACACACACACACACACACACACACACACACACACACCTGCCCCCTCCCCCCCCTTATGACTTTGATAGAATTGGAAGAATAGCTAAAAGCAAATGTAGGGGCATCATTTTGCTTCTAATCAAGGCATAAAAAAAACAATCCTCATCCGTTTGAAGCTTGAATGTTGCTACATCAGTATGTCAAAGGACTTTGACTCAAATGAAAGGTCAACAATAAAAATAACCATTCTTTTTTTACTTAAGTCTTTTCGCCTACATTTCTTAGTTTTAATTATTTTTTAAAAAGGTATAAATATTTCTATTTTCCCTCCAAAGTACTTAGAAAAAATTTCGAGAGCTTTTGCCTGTACTACTGAGTACTCAAGGTTTTACAGCCAGCTACAAAGAACAGGAGCTTCTATGACTTCCAGTCATCTAAAATGATTCACTCATCAGTGTACTCGGCGTACAGATGGCTTGAAAATTTACGATACCTGAATCCTTTCCGACTTGGTATGATGCCACCGCTCGGTTTCTACGTACTCGCTGTAAATGGATTTCTAAAACCGAGGTTTACTGAGATAGGCATTTTTGTTGTTCCAGGTCCTCTTTTTAAACGTCGTCGGGGCAAGCAATGCGGAAAAAAGGTAAGCTAGCAACATAATTTATTATAAAACCCCGACTGTTTATCAAGACTGTCTTTATCTTATTTTATTCCCCAGAGTCTAATGCTTTTCAATGATTCCATTTTATAAAGCTATAGGGGAACCAAAGTTCTAAGTGGCAAGTTCCAGTCTGCAGATTCCTTTGCCAGTGGTTTCACACACACGCTGTCGTAGCTTTCTGCCACACTGACTCAGAGTCAGCTTGAGAGGGTGAATTTTCCGCTTCGTTCCTGCCTGTATGTTAGGGTAGGAAGGTTTGGTTGTTTTTTTTTTTCGTGTACTCCTACTATCAGAGGCTGGTCCCATTTCGAGCCTCACCTTGTCTCACCCAGGAACACTGAGGTAAGGAATGGGCATGCCCAGGAACACTGAGGTAAGGAATGGGCATGCCCCTGACCTTAATCGAACTGTTTCTCTGAAAACGTAAGTAACATAAATTAGCACCGCAACTGTCCAAGGTTATCACTGGCTGGAAGGCTGCGGAGAACCGGATGCTGAAAGCCTGCCTCCTCTTCAGTTTCCCCCCTCTGTGGACCAGCTCAGGAGTAAAGGGATACGGGACTACTGACTTCCTGTAGTGACAGCTGAGAGGGACGAGGCCTGCCGCCCTGGGAGGAAAAGCTCAAAAACTAAGACATTTCTACAACAGCAATGACTAACAGAACAGCAAGTTAAGGAAGTCGACTTGCATCCACCCTCAGTTAGGGAATCATCGTGGTTTGAAAATGAGACGCTTAAAATTTTCTAATCAGATCCAGCAAATAGCACATTAATTTCGATTAGGTATTGGCTGGGGTGCTCAGTGACAGAGAAGGGTGGCTGAATTATGATCTGTCTCATACACATACATTTAACTAACACCCGCACTTCCCCTTCAAGGGTATGGACGTCCACATTCACTATCCCACAACAGTCTTGGGAGACAGGGATTAACATGACATCTATTTAACGGAAGGAGTGACTGAGGCTCAGCGAGGAAGGGTATTTTTCTAAAGTCACAGAACTGGCTGAGTGATAGACAGAGGTGGATCTTGACCACAGACCTTACTCCAAATTCTCCGTGTTGAACTGAAGCATAAGCAGAGCAAAAAGCAGTTCAACTTAAAATTCATTGGCTCTTTCCTCAGATTTTTGAGATTATGTAATGAATGGATTTATAGATATTTTCTCCAAGAAATATATATATTTTTTTTTATAGAATATGAATCTAAACTTCTAATGGGGGCAGAAACAAAAATGTAGAAAGTAACATGTATTGTGTTGCTCTTTTTATAAAAAAAAAAAAACTGTGAAATATAGCTTACATAGCTAAGGTTGTAAGAAAGACGGGGACAGTTTAAAGAACAATAGCCCAGGCCAAGAACTAGAACATTAACAAATCTGAGATGCCCCTGTGCACAGATTCCATGTAAACCGTCCCCCTTCTCCTCCCGGGGTGACTGCTACCCTGAACTCCGAGTTAATCGTCCTTTTCTATGCAGAGGGTCTACCACTGGATTGTACGTCCCTAAACAACGCTGTTTAGTTCTGCCAACCTCGGAACTTTATATAAATGAAGCCGTACTGTATATATTATCTTGCTTTTTTCTCCCATATTATGAGATGCGTTAATGTTGATACACAGAGCTGCAGTTCGTTCATTCTGACTGTGGATAAAGAACGTCACTCGAGTACACCACAACCTGTCCATTCTGCCAGTACTCATTTGTGTTTTTTTTTTTTCCCTGGTCAATTTTTCACTCTTATAAGGATTGCTACTATGAGTATTTTTGAATATGGCTCCTAGCACAAAGGTGCAAGAGTTTCTTTAGGGCATGTACCTCATGGGCAACTTCGAGTTCATGAGACATGCACTCTTTTTTCCAAATAGAGCAGGGTATGCGTCGAAGCCATGTTTCAGGGTGTCCGTGGGTCCCTACCTCGACAGCAGTCGTACTGTGTGTTCTTAAGCGCGGCCAATCTGATGGGTGAGAAAGCATTCTCATTGTGATTTCGATGACAGTTCCGTAATTTCTAACGAAGCGGAACACGTTCCATGTTTATAGGCCATTTCTGTTCCCTCTTTTACGAAGTACCTGACATTTTTGTTTGCCCGCCTTTCCGTCAGGTGTCTATTTCTCACGAATTTATAGTCTTTATATATTTTAGGTTCTAAACTGTGTTCCTAAAAGGTCCTCCCGGTCTGTAGCATGGGGTGCACGCATGTGTGCATATTTTCACTCTCTTTTACAAGTGTCAAGTTCTTAATCTAAGTGTGGTTGAATTTCTCAGTCTTTTCTTTTATGGTTTACATTTTTCTGCCTTCTTTAAGAAATTCTTCTGCTTCGAGGTCTTAGAGTTTTTTTCCCCAATATTTATTCTAAAATGTCATGGCTTTGCCTTCCGCGTATACGTTTAATCCACTTGGAATTGATTTTTGTACGTGCTGTGAGGTAGGGATTCCAATCCCGTCACCCCCGACCCATGAAAGTACGTCGCTGTCCCTTCGTCGCTGATTACAAAGTCCATCCACTTCCCGCTGATCTATAATATCACTTCTGTCGTACGTCCAATGACGCTATTTGTGCCGTTTGGTTTTGGACTCCCTGGTCCGTTCATTTGCTTATTCTTCCATTCTTGCAACGATACGCAATGGTCCATTAATGATCCTTTCATTAGGATATTATTTTGAATTCCTAAAAACTTTCAGTACATGATATTCATACTGTAAAATAAGCAGAAGTCAAACTTTATTACCGTTTAACAAGTTAATAAGCTTAAGGCACAAGTTAATCTGTAAAATGCTTCTGAATCACGATCCACATTTTACAATTCTCAAACTGATGATTTTCTAGCCCACTGACTTTTTCAAAGCTTTTTTATGTTATCTCATTAATCTCAAACTTTAAATGATACTAATTATATATAATGGCCTTAGACTGTTGCAGAAGAAGCACAGGCTTTGGAGTCACATACTCATATAAAAATGATTAGAAACAGGGCTCTTTAAAGACTGGGTGCATCGTCTATGGTCATTTACCTTTCTGAGGCTAAAGTCACCTCATCTGTACAGTGTTGAAAACCATTACCTTTTAAGGGCTTCTGTATGTAGAAGGTAAGATATTTAAACACCTAGCCCTGTGCTTGACATAGAGTGAGCACTAAATAAATTATATATATACATATATGTATACACACATATGACGTTGGATACAGGTGAACTCAATTATCTTTTACTCATATGGTTTAGTCGGCGATTAACACTAAATAACAGTGGCATCGACATCAGATGTACAGATTACTTCTCTGGGGTTGTACCTAAGTGCACTAGAGAGCCGTCATGCTGACTGAAGGCATCCCGCGGACTATTAAAAACTCAAGAACCAACCCAAGAAGTTCACCGGCCACCCTGCCATCCCATTCCTGTTCCTTGGCATCTGGTTTTTAAAATGAAACTCCAGTCTCTTCACCGTGCAGGGTTCCCATATCCTACCCCAGGGGGAAATTCAGAGAAGTCGCGGATTGTCATTCCAGGAAAACAAAAAGCTCGAGAGCACAGTGCGTCAGTGCCACCGCAGAAGCTGAGACATGTCACCCCGGCCCCCTTCCCTCTCGCTCCAGTCGTGCACTTGGTGGGAATCAAATCTTGTTGACAAATCCACTGAATCTCTCTCTGACAAATGTCGCCCCCTCCCCTCGACCCTCCCCATCCACCACTGGCCAAACTGCTCCGCGCTGCCGTGGCATATGGGCAATCATATGAATGTGAACAAACAATTTCAAACCTGCACTGAATCTCCTGCAAAGCCACGCCAAAATCCTGCGAAAACAATCCAGCTCTGTGAGCGCTGAGCAGACCGCAGCACGTTGAGATGGCGCGTCCAGATCGGACGGCGCAGGAGCTGGGCTCAGAATTCCAACCGGATCAGCCGGTGCCAGATGCAGCTCTCAACTACCACTCTGCCCATGTGGGGTTCCCATCTCTTCTAAATTGTAAACTTATATCACCGCCCTGCCAAAACGCGCTACGAGCTGTGGAGAAATGATGTGATTCTAGATATATTGCGAATACGGATCCTCCAAAGGGAATCTCTCTACCTATGAAATGAAAAACAAACTCCTTTCCCTCACAGGCCACTGGGAGCTGGCCACTGCCTTCCCTGAGCCCTGCTTCTCGCTGTCACTCACTTTACGCTCTTCTCTCTGTCCTTAACGAAGGACTCTCCTTATCGGTGTCTTTCCACATTATAAACGTACAAACTGGATTAAGGAAATGGAAAGAAGGAAGGGTAGAAAAGCTGACAACCAGGCAGGGTGGAAGCAAGAGGGAGCATGGTCCCAGGAAAGCCCAAGGTCAAGTGTGAGTGCAAGGGAGCCCGGGAGCCGGCACGCAGCCCCGGCTGGCAGTTCAGTGGGGCGGACTGAGCAGGGCCAGAGACAGCAACCGGGCAGTGAGCAAGAGCCGCAAAGGGGGCGAGAGACAGAACCGTGGACCCGCCAGCACACGCGAGGGAGAGACCGCGGGGCAGAGACGCCGGGACCCAGAGACAGGGCCAGCGTGCTGGGCAGCATCCCCCCTGCCCCTTCCCCGCGGTCCCCGTTACGCCTACTGTCTCTCCAGGCTCCGCTCAGGGACCCTCTGCTGCAGAGCCTTCCACACGTGTGGGTGACCGCAGGCCCTTCCCCTCTGCACCCTCAGGACCCCGTGGTTCTGGAAGTCTCTCTCTGCCCTTCCGCCTCATTCAGCTGCAGATCCCTCAGGAGCATCCCCTCTCTCTCATCATCAGTGTATAAAGGCTGAAGAAATGAAAACCCCAGTTTCCCAACTTCTCCAGCAAACTTTCCGAATTGAACAAAGCAGCACTTATTCACTTATCTATCACCTTCACTTGTCACACACACACACACACACGCACACACGCACACACGCACACATACAAGCACATGCGCATGTGCACACATTCTTCAATATATTTTTCCTTTAATCAGGATTAAATGTTATCAAATAAAAACATAAGTGAATATCTATATAAAACTCAACTTTCTGAATGTAACAGCCCAGCAATTAAGAACCGTGGCTTTTGTTTTCATCAGAGTAGAGTCCCCAGCCCCGGCAGCACCACCACTATCTGGGGACGGATGATGTCATGTGGCGGGCGTCCTGGGCACTGCCGGAGGCTGGGCGGCATTCCTGGCCTCTGCCTACCAGATGCCAGCGGCACCCCAGACCCGTTCCGACAACCAGAGCCGTCGGGTCCCCGTATTTTCCCTCCACACAGGGTGGCTCCATTTTAAGGCTGTAAACTTAATGTAGCCTGGAGTGTGGGCTGTTTGACAGGGCGCTTGGGGAGCGGGGAGCTCATCGGTCTAAACTTCATTTCACAAGGTAGGGCAATCCTAATACTTGGAAAAGGAAGTTTTAAATGTATAGCTATGTGTAGTGAGTGGTATTAACTAAACCTATTGGGCTAATCATTTTGCAACATATACACATATACCTAATAATTATGTCGTGCACCTAAAACGAATACAACGTTGTATGTCAGTTATGCCTCAATATAAAAAAAAAGAAAATTCTGATAACATGAGCAATTCCACTTTTGAAAACATAAGATGCCATTTGTGCATTATTTACGCCTTTTTGGAATGCTGCAGTTTTCAAAGTCATTTCTGCAATACACTTGATTTCCTCCTTCCTTGTGGGCGGAATGAAACCAGACATTGAAAATTACAGCTCAACGTGGGGGTAAACAACTGCATCTGCTACAAAGCGTAATGACATCATCACCAACGCCGCTGCTCTGCACACAGGAAGAGCTGCGACGGCGTCGGAGCTGAAGAAGAGGTTCACCTGGAACATATGCTCGGCAGTCACTGCCATGAATTCAATCTGGAGAGTAAAACATGGATAACTAGGTGGCATTTCGAGCAGCGAGGAGATTTATGACGACACACGTCACTGTTGTGTGTATTTAATGCAGTTCACGCGAGCCCACCCCGTTAGGTAGAAGCTCCCCACCCCTTCCTATAACGGCATAAGATAATCCTCTTACTCTTTTTAAATTCTGATCTGCGCCAAGTTCATTTTCAAAACTGGATTGTTCCCTATTGGTATTTATTTCCTCTTCTGTCTTTTGCCCACTTCCTTCTGAGGTACCCGCAGTTATCTAAAAGGCTCGGTGGTAGTCTGAGCAAGCACATCCACCCACTCACAGACACCCCTCCTCGGCAGAGTGTGTTCAGGCATTTGCTTTGCTTTTGAACTGACCCAGGCTGTCTTTCCTGGGCAGGGCCAAGCCCTTCAGGAATGATCGCCCCTGTCTGAGGACTCGTTCTGGTTTGGGTTTCGCCAAGCAGGTACATTAGAATCTTCGAAAAGAATGTCCCTCTGATCATGACACTGACTGTGGGCCGTCTCTAAGCATACACCTGCCCTCCTCTTTCCCACCAGCTGCCAGAGCCCAGGAAAACCACAGCCACATGAGTGCTCACTTCCCACCCCCAGGAGTCAGGTTCACCTCGAGCAATTCTAAATGACCTGACAACTGCCCCAGTGTTTAGGGAGGACACAAACACCACTGAAAAGTGGCACCCCGAGGACGCCTTTTTTTTTTTTTTTAAATGCATTTCATACTACACAAGCAGGTGCAGAGTTCTCATATATTACATGGAATAGAGAAGATTATTTCATAACCTCCAGGCAGTGGAAACTTTAAGAAACTGCTTAGAACCCCAAGGCTGAATGAATCACTATGGCCGATGGCAGGCTAGATTCCCGCCTGCTTAACCACTTCCCAGGGCAACGTCTGGGCATCGTGGGCTCCATGCGACACCCTGCGAAACTACCAGAACAGAGAAACACTGATCGAGAAAACGTAAGGCCGGGCACTACGAATGTCCAGAGAAATTAACGAAGGCAAGAGCAACAGGAAAATGGAAGAGGCCCAAGCTCGGCCCGTGAGCCGCATCCCGCGCTGGCCCGCCGTCCGAGCTCGGCCCGTGAGCCGCATCCCGCGCTGGCCCGCCGTTCAAGCTCGGCCCGTGAGCCGCATCCCGCGCTGGCCCGCCGTCTTACCTGGGACGAGCGGCTCGGCTCGCTGAGCTTCCGTTTTCTCTTTAGTGAGCTGGAGACAGACGTCCACACCCGAACCACGGGGTCTGCTTATCAGACAGGTCACTCATTAGCAGTGTGATCCCGAAGAAGCTACTTAACCTCTCTGCGCTTCAGTTTCTCATCTGTTAAAGACGGATATTATCTACCTTGCACGGTTATCGTCAAGATGGACTGAGATGCTTGGCATATGAAAAACCAAAGCTCATCTGTTCCTTCTATTATTTTCTAGTCGTAAACCTTGAAAACATAAAGTACTATAAAATACGTGGCAACACACTATTTTTGTCCTGTTATTAGCCTTTGTTGTTATTGCCATTATCGATAATGACCCTGATGAAATCGATAAGCTGCTGCGGGGTTTCTACTGAGCTCCAGATTGTTCCTGATTCCGGAGTCCGCACCTGTCTGATCTTTATTGCCAAACCTGGGCTCTCCCACAGTAAGAGCAGCCCCCTTTCCTCCTGCCCTTGCTTGATAATCTCAGCACGAACCCCCTTTCCTGGATGTTACACTAAGCTAAGGGATTCTCCCCCATTTAGGTGAACTGCAGTTACGCAGCCACCGTCAGCCTTTCCTTGAGATACTGAACTGCATCCAGCCCGTATTCAGGAACACCAGCAAACGCAAAAACTGGTACACCATTCGATCCTTCAGACCTTTCATAAACAGAAATGCTTACTGTATAAAATGCGGCCACCTCAGGGACAGAGCCACAGCTAATGACACTGGAGCCGAGGTGAACAAACAGCTTTGTTCTGCTAAGCCCCGCTGAGACAGAGAGATACAGAAGACTTACAGGAATGTGAGAACAGTCCTGGATATCTACAAGAGAGGAATCTGAATGTCAATTCAATTGACTTTGATGAACAAAGTACTTTGCCCCTATTTCCAATACCTAAAAAAGCCTACATGTCCAGAAATAAAAAAAAAAAGTTTCAACTGAACATAACTATCATGTTCCACGAGATAAAAAATACACTAGTATTGCCAGCTCCTTTAACTAAAGTGTGTAAGCATGTCAGATGAGTTTTTTAAAACTACATATAAGAAAAGATAATTTATTCCAGAATAATTTACAGACAGAAAAGAATGCTGCAAATTACTCAGACAGTTCAAAAAGTTTCTGTCAGACCTCACTCGAAGTCTGATAAAAATGCTCACTCAAAGCAAGGGTAACATTCTTTGAGAACTGAGCACGAGGACCCAAGGATAGCCATACATAATCAGTTGTCACCTTGCAGCTCAATTAGCCCTCATGTAAAAACGAGGCATGTAAGGAGAAATGAGGTTTTGACATTATCTCTGCCAGCAAGATAATTACACAGCCTTCATTTAACAGTGGGGAGACGCGACTGTAGCAACAAATTAACTCAGCTCCATTTGCAATTCACGGTGTGTTTTCCCATTTAACACCATTTGTCTTGCCCCGCGTGAACGTCGCATTCGTTTCCTCCAGCGCGGCGCGCGCTCGGTTTGACTCCGCGCGTCAGGTCCCCGAGTCGACGCTTACCTTCCAGCGACTTCTGGTAAAGCGTGTTTCCGTGTCGCCTACAACTTTCCCTGGGTTACGGCCAGACAGTACCGTAGTGCGCCTGGTGTAAAATGTGCCGAACAATCGAGGATGCGAAACCCCCTATCGGAGGAGTTTGCTCTTTTCGTAAAGAAAAAAATCAAGAAACGCACAAATATCAGCCAAGTCCTCACCTGGGTACAATCGCATATGAAGTTATGACTACATGTCCAAAAGACATTTTAGGAAACAAACGTTTTTTTAAAATGTACTGCTATAGATGTTAGGTTTTTATATATATCATCCTAAACAGAGGACTCTATAACCTCAAGTACTTGCCTTTCCACATTTCACAGTAAACCTTTCCTTAGCTTGAATTTAAAAGCCATTCTGTCCCCCTAAAAGTAACAGGGGGTGGTGGTGAAAGGAGTTTAAAAAGGGTCATGGCCACAGAAAACACGGACTAGGGGCTGGGCATGAACAGGCTTATCGTTAAAATCTAAGGCCAACTCTAAAAGGTAATGCTCATTCGACTACGGGCTTATCATCTGAGGCTTATACACATGGAGCTCCTCACTGGTGACAAGACAAGCGGCCCTAGGTCTTAGGAACCCCAGGTCCCCAGCATCGCTTTAGTCTGGTAAGACAAACCTATGCAAAGAATGCTGAGCTTCAAATATTCAAGTATATAAAGGCAAGTGCATTTGTAGACAAGGAATGTAAGTAGAGAAAAAATTTTTAACTCTGTTATAAATGAGTACAGAAATATTCCAAAGAAGGGGATTTCAGTTTTCCAAAACAGTCACTATTCGGCCTGAAATTTAAAGAAATTCCTGAAGAGAAAAACAATACTTTCCAGGAGTTTAATGTCATTTATCACAATAGTGATTAGCAAAACATCTGTGGAAAACTAT
>NW_011888902.1:1537268-1539314 GCF_000151845.1 Pteropus vampyrus
GACCCTGCTTAGCTTCCGAGATCAGATGGGATCGGGCTTGTTCAGAGTAGCATGATTGTAGACTAGAGGGTTACTTTTAGACCCACAAAAACATAGTTATTTGCAGGCAATTAGTTAAAATACTAAAAGATTTTTTATTTTATGACTATGAGTGTAGATCTACAAAATCTAAACATCACTCAGCAAATACAGCTCTCGACTATATCTAGCTCTTGCTTGAGCATTGGTTTTTCTTTTCCAATTCATGATCGGCATTATCATTAATGCAGCACATTATATATTTTTTTAATCATCTGTGATAAATCACAAAGCCACTAAAACAATGCCACTGTAACAATGTATGAGGTACAAGCACCTTACCTTAGCTGGTTCAGCTCAAATAATATTTTCTTTAATATGATTTGCTTTATGAACATACATAATGAAGGAGAAACGCCCATGTGTGATGCTGAGGACTAGCTAATGAAACAGATTTATTTAGACACCACTAATAAACTGGTGTAAGCCTTTTGGTTTTAAATATTGAAGAATATCTAGTCTTCAGAGATGAAATTCTGTTGAAGTAACTTATTCTAAGAAAATAATTATGTATGTGTGTCTCAGAAGAGATAACCTTTAATGTACAAAGATATTCATTTAAACATTTATTCACAACAGTGTAAAAATGAGAACCTAAACAAAGGAAATATTTTACATGCACACGATGGAATATTATGCAACTATTAAAATCTATGGTCATTAACACATGCTTACACATGCAGGATTCAAAACGGCCTATACACAGCGTGCATTCTTCACTCATTTATTTGTTCATGCAGACATTAACTGTGTGTCTGTTACATGTCAGGTACTGTTCTAGGCCATGGGCACATAGTTGTGAACAAAACAGCCAGGAAGCTCTGCCCTCGTGGAGCCAATATTCTAGTGAGAGGAGACACAATACACACACACAGATGGTAGTTCAGGCTAGTACTATGGAAAAACATAAAGCAAGGGAGTGAGACAGAGGGTGCTCGGACAAGAGAGTTTTGGCTGGGAAACAGTCGCAGAATGCCTTAGACAGGCGGGAGAGCGAGCCGGGGTGTGCGCCACGGAAGAACATTCCGAGCAGAGGGATGGTCTGGGAGCTCGCGGGCAAGGAGGCCAGTGTCGCTGGAGAGACGTGAGCACACAGACAAGTAGGAGGAGGTCAGAGAGATTAGGGCAGTTGTGGGGACAGTGCTGACGGAGGATCTTGTCTTACGAGCTACGGTGGGACGTTTGCTTTTGTTCTACTGAGAGAAGCAGCCACTGGAAGGTTTTGAGGAGAGGAGCGACATGACGGGCTTCAGCTGAATTGGTCGCTAGCTCCTGTTTTAAGAACAGACCGCAGGAGAACCCGGCAGTTTTGATGTCGGGAAAGAGGTGAAGTGGCCTTAGCACGACGACGTAAAATTGAATGTGACGAGAAGGCATCTGACTCCGAGGACACTGGAAGACAGATCCGGTGAGACTGACCAATGAATCAAGGATAGTATGAGAGGAAGAGAGGCCTATGGTACAGATGACTAAGAGGAGAACACTGCCTTTACTGTTTGACGGAAAGACAACAGGAAGAACAGTGGTCATAATTTAATAGGAGACTAGTCAGAAGTTTTGGAATACGCATTTCTAATAGTTAAATAATAGGTTTCATTTGGATAAAATACTAGAAAAAAACTTCATCTGAAAAAAAGGATATGCTCCTGTAATCAAAATTCTAAATAAAAAAACGGTGAATGATTTCAATAATAAGAAAGTTGGAGGGGCAGTTTTATGAAGCCGAACCTTAAGATAATAGACCGAATGAACCCAGACTTTCAAAGAATACACTACATGGAATGAGACCAAGAACGAACATAAAACGCCAACAGAGGCTCATCATAAAACCGTAAGGGCAACAAGAGCCCATAATACACTGGAGCCGGTGAAAAACATGAAAAGCAAGCAAGAATGGGAGTCTATTTTTGGCAATGCTGGAAACAAGAAAAAAGACCAGAAAAGACAGAGGTGCTTGGAGAGTTGGTA
>NW_011888902.1:1539909-1552545 GCF_000151845.1 Pteropus vampyrus
AGACTCAGTGAAAGTTTACTAAGAACATTGCATTTTTACATTCTTTCCTATTTTTTATTTGTTTATATGGTTTGCCAGGCTAATGGATAGAAATTGTACTTTATAATTAATTTATTATTAGCATGACTTTAGACAAAGTATCTATCTTATAAGGTATCACTGAGGACAAGACAGAGAAATGGGATGCAGTTATAGCTTAGTCACCTAAAGAATATTAATTAATGAATGTGGGATATAAACCTAAAAGCTTTAACAAATGAACAGGACAAACAAACAGAGACTCATGGACACGGACAATGGACTAGTGGTTACCAGAGGGTAGGAGGGAGCGGGGAGGGGGAGCTAGACGGGGGAAAGAATTTAAATCATTTCTTCAATGAAAAAATTAATTAATTAATTAAAAGAATATTAAGTAATAGTCTCAGACTAACCTCAAAAAAAGACTCTGGGAGCCTGCACTTGGCTCTGCCTTTAGAGGGGGTACAGCTGCTTTTAAAACTAACAATGTGCATTTTCATAGCCAAATACCAAAGCCATATTTACATAAGAACAATCAGTGATATATAGGGTAATGGGATTTTCTCACAATCAAAAGACCTAAATCTTTTGGTTTTCCAGTGGTTCATGAGGCGATAAGAAAACAAGATTGCTAAAATCGGTGTCACCTTTTGCTTTTTCAGTGGAGGCATAACTTATTGAGCACCTGCCTTGTGTCAGACACTCTGCTAAAAACGTACCAGATACTTCATTATAGGCTATCTAATTTAATCTTCATGACAAACCTAAGAGGGGATATCATTCCCATTGTAGACATATGGAAAGAGAGGCTTATACACATTATAAAATTTGTCCGAGACCATTTGGCTGATAAGTCGCAGACCCAAGCACTGGAAGGAACCAAGATCTGTCCAATTCCAAGAGTCATACTCCACCACTCAGCACCAATAGTAACAGATACTCTGTCCAGCTCACCATACTCTGTGCCAGGAAAATCACATGAGTGGGACAAATGCTTAGTCCTTACGGTTATACTGACTCATTACTGTGTGTGTAAAGAAGGGGAAAAAGATAGGAAATCATGGAAATCTCTGCATGACGTAATGAGGTTATGAAGTTAAGAAAACAAGGACTATGTAGCATGGGGAAAATAAATAAAAAGCTAAAAACAAAACAAAACAAAAATACTGATCTCTGAGACCGAGATCATATAAGAGGATGGACATAAGCTCTGGAACCAAGCCTATCTGCGTTTAAGTTTAGCCAGTTATATGATTTGAAATAAATTACTTAATCTCTCTAGGAGTCACTCTAATCGGTAAATAGATGAGTAACAATATTTACCTTATAAAGGTATTTTGAGCAATAAATGAGATAAAAAAATACAACTCAGACGGGGTGTTTGCAAGGGATAGCAGTGTTTCTCCGTGTTTCCTGCACCAGCTCAAATGCCACTTCTCCTTTCAAGACAAGAGAGAACATTTGCTGTTTTTAAACTAGTTCAAATCTCTAAATTCATACTGATATTCACAGATATTTCAAATATAATCTTAGAACTGCATTTTCTTTGTTTCTCTCAAATGTCAAGAGGCTTACAAATTAATAACCCAGACAGTGATGACATATGAAGGTAAAATTATGTATCACTTATTAAACACAGAGTTTATCAGGACCTAGAAGAAAAAATAATAATTACTAGGAACTAGCACAGATTCACTAAGAATGAATTTTGCCAAAGAAATGGCATTCACTTTTGTTGACAAGGTTACCAACCTGAAAGGAAGATGGTAGAAATATGGTATGTGAGAACTTCGAAAGGGAATCTAACAACGGGAGTAAACTATGGCTGGCCAAAAGTTCAGTTAGGTGGCATTATAGAGAGCAAAGCAACCTTAGGCAAAGAAAATTGCCTAATAGATTGAAATAAATCTACCAAGAAATTTCCAACGGCAGGCATTCTTGGCTCCTTCAGTTTAATCGATGCAATTATCAAAGTATTGGAACCGAAAAAAAGAACGTACGCTTCTTAAACATTAATGACATAAGATCACGTTAGGTGACAGAATCGAGATTCAAAAGAAAACCTTAACAATCTGACATTCGGCCTTCCGCTACAAATACTTTACTTTGGGTACCGTATGTAAGGACATTAACGTACAAGCACGTTTAAAAGTGAACAATCGGAAAGGTGAAGACGTTTGAAAAAATGTGAAAAATAGCTGGACAGAAATGAGGCGATCTAGTATGAAAAAGATAGAAAACCGTCCAAGTATCTGTGGGACTATCATGAGGCAACTCTTAATCCCTTTCCCTTGCCTAATATCTTCCTATGTATCTGACAGGTGAAAAAAAAAAAAAAATGAGGCTCAGAGAGGTAACACAGAGAACTAGCAGAAGAACTGGAACCTAAATTTAGGTCTGGCGAAAAAGAAAAATCCAATTTATTCTGTGTCATCCCAGAGAATAGAACGCTAACCACTTACATTGGGATGCCAGATTTCAGCTCATCATAAGGAAGGAAAAAAAACAAAGCAAAAATGGAACTTTATAAAGTCTGGACAGAAAGGCCGTTTGTAATGTGATCAAGAACAACTTCAGCCTAAAAACACATTACTTATATTCCAGGCTTCATGAGCACCTTGCGTTTGCTGAGCAACGGTTATGCCAGGTGTTCCACAATCCCTTAATCTACACGACGACCCCCGTGGAAAAACAGGATCTTATTACACACGAAAATAACTGGCCCAAGGTCCCAAAGCAAAGAACCAGGATTCAATCACAGGTCTTTCTGGATCTTTCTTCAACAGTTCTCTGACCCTGGCTGCCCATTAAAATCACCCGAAACTCTTTCAAAATCCCAGTGTCTGGGGTCCACCTCCGGAGGTTCTGATTTAATCTGTCTGAGATGAGGCCACTTGTTGGGACCTGGATGTGGCCTGCCATGCAACTCAGTACAATCCTGACCACACAGGGGAGGAGAGCTACTTCTCTGCGGGATGGGACGGGTAAGAGTGAAAAAGTAAGAAGCGGGCTTCGCAAACAGAATGTTGAAGCATCGCTATAAAAACACGCTTGAAATGCAACGTTGTACCGACTTACAATACAGTTAAACAAAATCCAGATATCCCGAGACCCAAAACATGAGAAGCACAAGAAGAAAGGCAGCCTGACGGGAAAGTTCATAGCCCGCTCTTCTGAAATATGCTTTTTAAACAAACAAAATGACACTTTTTAAAGTCAAATGCTGTTAAAGATTACTTGTCTTTTGCACAAGTGGCAGATCTGTTATCATTCTCATCGCATGGGAAGCTTATCCAACAGATGTCCTCTCTGTACCCTCCAAAAGCTCTTTGTGAGCTCAAAATTAACCCCACTATCGCAGTGTTTCTTGGATGAACCGGTGTAGGATATTTGAAGAGGGTCTTTGTGGTTGCGAAATGAGAAAACCTGCATTAAAAGCATTAAAATAATTGTGCTCACTTGGGGAAAAAATCAGCAAAATACAGTGCCAGCATTTATGTGAGCGGTTCCTTGCAAACGTCTAATACAGTTTTCAGCTCCTTAATTAAAGAGATATTCTTTAAAATTGGGAAGAAGTGTTAGGTTGAATGTCATCCCCTTCCTCCTAGAATGAATGACCTCTGATAAGTATCTGAACCATTTAAACACTAACACACATAAAATGTGATTTTTTTTTTTTTTTTAATTCAAGAAACATGAACTTTGGAGTGGTCAAAGAAAAGCAAGAACTATTTTCTAAATTTAATTAAACAGGGGAAAAAAACAGAGCTGACAAGCAGACGAGTTGTCTAAATCAACTTTGCAAGCTAGATGTTAAGAAAAGGGGTATCGTTTTTTGTCGCAAGAGGCCAAGGTGACTGCTTATGTTTTGAACTGCTCGTTAATTCCGGTCGGAGCACAAATCTGTCTTCTCTCTTATAATTAATTCTCAGTGTCAAAACTGCTAGATGTCCTTTTTAGAATCAACCTATCCTGGCTGTTAATTATATTACAGAAATATGTTCAAATAATGGTAACGGCCTGATTCTAATGCTCACAGCGCAAGTATAGGCAAAGCTCAATTAATGACTTAGCTAAATATGTTTACTTAATTATTTTGCAGAGAACACGAGAATGATTTGCTTCTTGCAAAAATGATACCTGAAGAGATGATTTTTAAGCGTGTGCTGTCTTGACACAAATACAGGACAGGGACCACTGCCGGGGTATTAGACAAATACTGATTATGTGCTGACATATACAACACTAAAATATTACTTCTTAGAGGGTTTCTCAAATGCTTAGAAAATGGACAAATAAGAGAAATACAGTGACCAAGAAAAAGTCGTTTGAAGGGTAGTGGTACAAACTGTGCCTTTTTAGCATTTTTATGTATTCAGTTACAACGGTCTTATTTTCTCAATGGCGCTCATTTCCCCAAGCCTCACCCCAGAGCTTGCCCCAGCAGCTGCCATGGAAATTTAGACTGAAACCAAGAAACCCATAACAGCCCAGGGAGAGCCTGGAGCTGACAGAGCTGCCTGAGAACCCGCAGCGCCCCAAGGCTGGTCTCGGTCCCGGAAGGGCCCTTCCACTGATGCCCCCGATGTGGAATGACATTCAGTGACTGCGTTTAGTTTCTGGATGGTTTACCTGCCTATGGAGAGCTGGCTTGTAATGTATGAAAGAGAGACAAAACCAATACGGGGAGTAAAGGCAGACCTGAAAGGAGAGATGGCGGGGTTGGGGGTAGGGGGAACACAACATTTCTGAACACTTATTACGAGACAGTCACGTTGCTAAGTATAAGTACATTACTTCTGTTCTATTCATGCAACCTCCCTTCTCCCATAAACCTTTTCAAGAAAACGTTACTATCGCTACCTGCAAAAGCGGAAACGCAGATATAGAAAAGTTAAGTAAACTGTCCAAAATCACTCAGTCCAGAAGTGACAGGTCCAACCAGGATTTGAGTCAGGTCTTTGTGGCTCCAAAGAGCATGCTTATCTAGTAAACTAGTAAGAAAAGCAAAATTCAAGTAATTCAAAGAAAAGGAAAACATAAAATTCAATATCATATACTCATACCTGAAATGTAAAAGATCATTATTATTTCCCTTTTAATTCTTCAGATTTACACACAGGTTTGGGAATCTGGGAATTATGTATTTTTTTCTAGGTCTGCGGAGTGATTGGGCCTGAGGTGACTTTTGCACTTAGAATCATAACATTTACAGTTATTTTTTAAGTTCTTAAGGCTTCCTGATCCTTACAGATGATGAAACAAACACATAAAATGCTTAAATGTCTTGCCCAAAGTCACAGTGCTAGATTTTTGCAAAGCTGGCATTAGACCTCAGATCTGACCCGTGATCTACCGTGCTTTCCATTACAGAGTGCTGGGTTTTTCTGTTTTTCTTTTCCCCAGCTCAGGAAAAGATTGTGACTGTTAGTTATCATAAGCACATGACACAACCATGAGAGTGTCATTAAAATCCTCTCAAAAATTAGCACGTTTCATCATTACTTTATAAAGGGAACCAATTATCTAGGTTTTTATCAATTTTGCTGTAACAAAATAATCAGATGTCATTAGGAAAAAGCCAAAACTAAGTAAGCTTATTTAAACAAAATAAAATTCGGATTTACTGGGCAAAATTCTAGATGGCTCAGATTTAAAATACAACTGATGTAAAAGATCAATACATCATGACATGAGAAAACTGTTACTGATTCTTTATGTGCTTCCAATTTGATTGCTTTGGCCTTCCCAACAAATAAATGGAAGTACCAGAAACCTATTAGTATGATAATAAAGCCTTGCTCCTGGATGTGTACTATCTCTGTGCTTGGAGGATAACAAACAAACAAATAAACAAACAAACAGAAATCAGCTCAAAGATCTGCTCTACATTTTAATAAAAGAATATTTGAACTAATTACATAATGCAAAATTTCAAAGAAATTTAGAATGATCAGATCGCCTTTCCTTTCTCTCAGTCTCTACAGAAATCCATTTCTATGCATCTTAAAAGCCAACAGCTTCTATCTCTTAACCCATTGTTCCTATTTATGTTTTTTCAAAATTCCAATTTAAAAAAGCCAAAGCTAATTAGCTTCAGCTTATTATCATCTATTACTATCCAAAACAGTGAGTGCAGTGGGTCTTTTTATGTACAGATAATCATACAGTTGAGAGGAATATGTTTATCAGTCAACGTTACGAGCTGAGAAAATGGAAATATATAAAAGGCATACATCTATACACAGATGAGTACGCAGACACGTATGCACATATACACACATTTATACATACTTCAATATTTGGAATGCTTTTTGCCTGCATTACATATCTCCTATCCCTTCAAATAAAAGCAGCTTAATAATTTAAAAAAGCATTTTCTTATTATGAATACATATTGTTCCTGTCACAAGTGATGAAATAAAACTGGAACAGTAATGACAGAGTATGGTAATAATGTAATAATCCATTTAAAGCAAAAGTATACTTTCCTAGAACTTAATGCTGCTAAACCACTCATGTTTTATTACTACAAATTATATAGTATAAAATACTAATTGCCAAAAGAAAACGGGTAGGAGTTTTCCTATTTTTGTTCAACCTATATCACTTTAGAAAGGAAACCTTTCCTTTTTCCTTTTTAAAATTACCCGTACAAATGGGGTTCCCGTATTTTTAGAATACTCTGTTCACTTGATTGTAGCCAGCCAACCTAAATCAGATGCAGAACTCCCCTCCTTTGAACTAAATGCATTCTGTTGTCATAGAGAGTTGAGACTTGAAAAAATTGCTTACAATTGCACACACGAGTGACAGAGATAGCTAAGTCTGAATTAAGATGTTGGCTATGAGGTTCCCAATAGGACCTTGACACGATTGTTGACCTACTCGTGACATGATCACACCAGGACGGATTTGGAATTCTATTAGTATTACCAGAGGGAAAAAAGTCAAGGAGTCATCAAGAAAACAAATCTATATCTTCTACTCCATCAGCCAATTACTGTTGTTAAAGTGGAATTAGATGGGTATTGACAATGTGAAGAGGAGAAGGATTAAGCAGATGACTGAATATGTGGCAAGCGCTGGTGATCGGTTCGCTTTCCTCGCACTGTTTTGTCTTATGCTGCACAAAGTCCCGTAAAATTCTAAAACAGAAGTGTGAAAGTAGATTATCAGCTGGTAATATCATGCCCGAGAAAATGCAAATTATAATATGTTTGCTAGCTGGATAAGGCACAGATATTTTCACATAAGGTACCATTTTACACAAGTATATATTCAACAGCTTGGCAAAGATTTAATAGAAATTTGCACCTGTCTATAAATTAAAAAAAAAAAAACCACAAAAAAAACCCTTGGAAAGATTAAATAAAAGTTTTTTTAATTTGTTCATATTTTTAAGGCAAAGAATTCCCCAACTGCAGAAAACGGCGTATTTTCTTAAAAAGTGAGGATAATACAACTCAGCTGATTATGAAATCAAAACTCTTCTCTTGCATGAAGAGGTAGTATAATGTAATGTATAAAAGCACGAACTTTGACTTTACTGAGACCTAGTTTCAAGTCCAGGCTCTGGCATTTGCTATAGCTCTGTGACCTTGAGGAAATTACTTAACCTATGGCTTAATTTCCCAGTCTGTAAAACTGAGATATAACACCCATGTCGTATGATTATTGTGAAGATTAAAACAAGTGTGCCTGTGTAAAAAACTGAGCATAGTGTTCAATTACTGTTAGCTTTTGCTATAACATAACATTAGTGCTATATTACTATTGAAATCAGCTAGTTATTTTGTTTACAGATAAAATTCAGTGTTGTTTTTTACATGGTGATTTGGAATTCCTGAGGTGTTAAGTGGTTCAAAGTCAAGGACCCCATAAAAGTATTGGTTATCAGCGCCAAACTATTATATAAAATTTGGTTTTACTTTATACTACAACCTGCGCCCTGCCTAGGGGAAAAAAAAAAGAAAGAAAAAGAAATCACAAAGCGTCAGGAAGATTTGATTTAATGGTGGGAGGAAGATTACCGGCCTAAACTGCAAATAATACACTGAGACACAAAAATTAGCTTTGGTGTTTGAAATAGGAATGTTTCCTCCACAGCTTGATGAGCTCACTAAATCTTGGTTAAAGTTTCCGATATCATTTATTTTTTTGCCATTTTTTCCTTGTATCAAAGTTTTTGTCCGTTTACACCCTAAGTTTCACTGACTCAGTAACACTGTCGCCTTCTCTTATCCCACAACTCACACATTTTGATGGTAAGTATATTCATTACAGCCTTTGTCTTTGAAAGTCAGCTTTGGGTGGTACATAAATAGTATGACTGATACGAGTATATTCACGCCAGACTAAAATATCTATGTGAAATTATGACCTAATAAACATACCAACGAACTTTGATTAGCATCACTTGATGCCACCAGTTTCTGTCTTAGTGTTTAGTGAATATAGAATGAGTGACCCTCTGATGCATCGTTAAGTACATGAAAACTGATATTCTGGGTTAGTCAAAATATGTAGACAGAGTTTTCACTTACAATGTCAAAAAAGTAAACGCTTCATTCATATGCATACTTAGAAATTATGGTGGATTATGCCTAAAGTTTTTAAAGCCTCATGAAACTTTTTTTTTTTTTATTTCCAATGAACTGAGGTAACCTTATTTCATAGCCAGATTTTTTTTTAAAAGTGTGGATTTTCCTAAACTTAAAATTGACAAAAAAGTATACAAAGGAATATGACTTAGTTCTGTGATTCAAATAAAATTCAAGCAATTACATATTTTACAAAAAGGAAACTGACATTATAGTTCTAAAAAACAGTAGCAAAGAATGCCAAGGATGTAAAAAATTGATGAGGTTTCCAATGGCAATACATTCAAGAAAAAAAAAAATACTAAGAAGAATGAGACCCTGCTATTAAAATTTTAGTGCTATTTTAAAAGTAAAATTCTGATCAAGAACAGAAAAGCAGAGAGATGCCCAAACACATACAAGAGAAAAACCTCTAGCAAATCTAATAAATTTAACTTGGCCTGCCAGATCTTTTCAACTTATTGAAAAATTCACTTAACTTAATATTGACATAGAGATGTGTAAATCAATACAATCAGAATTAAAGATATATTTTAATTTAAAAATGTTCAGACTGCCACAGTAAATCTATGCACCTAGCACATAAAAATCATCAAGAGTTTAAATGCTGAGACATACTATTGGGGCTAACCAACATCTAAAGGTGAATACCAAATACTAAATTTTTATCATTAAAATTTGTACTTTTTATGGCACATGTAAGGTAATCTAGACAAAATTTACCGAAGAACCAGATAAGCTGAATTTCATTGAGAATCCATCAAAGCCTGCAACCAGGGCACCACCTATCTGCTGTTTATAAAAAGTCCTGTTTATATACAACTAGCAGGCTATTGTGATCTTTCCAGATGCAGTGAGAAAAACAAAATAAACGAAGGTACCCTGATCACAGCGACTTTCCATGCAGTCAAGGGCTTCACCTGTGGTATGCAACATGGGGCTGTTGAGATGTTTTGAGAGCATAAAATACGCAACAGATTTGAGCACAGAAAAAGCGTGAACATCTCAGTCATTCTTGCTACAATCATTTTGCTATTACATACACAGGGGCAAAACCAGAACTAGTCATGTGTTTCATTCAGAAATGTATTCATGAGAAAGTGAGATTTCCACAGACAAGCGAACACAAGGATACAGAAGCACACGTTAACTTTTTCTGTTCCTTAAATAAATGTATCATGTGTACAAGTTTAACTTGGTAAATCACACCCTACATCTAAACAATTGTGAATTTAAATAAATCGGAAATATTCCCACTCCCCTATCTTCCATATACTGCCTATCAGAAAAGAATTATGAAAAGGATAAAAACTAATAATCGTAACTCTGATCACTAGTAAGATAACTTTTCAACTTACAAATTTGAAAGTTAAAAGGAAAATGTTATACTTCTAAAAAGTCTAGATCAAACAAAAACAGGTTAGAAGTGTATAGGATGGGAGCCATATTTCCCAGTTATCTCAAAATCACAGCGAAGAGATGTGCTTTTCACATCCTATCATCTCTTTAAAAGTCCTGTGTAACTTTGCCTTCAGTGATCTTATCATCCTTATTCATGAAAACCTTTCCCTTCCCCATCTATCCTCTCATGCTTTGCTGCTTTAAAAGAGAGCTCCTCACACCAGCAGCAGCAGCAGCAGCATTACCCAGGAGCTTGTTAGAGATGCAAGCTCTCAAGCCACACCGAGATCTCTGAATGTGAATTTACATTTTAACGAGACCCACTCCCACCTCCCTCCAGAGTTCATCTGGAGACTAAGTTGAGGAAGCACTGCCCCAGGCTTGCAGGAAAGGCCTTCCACCCTCACAGCCCTGTCCCCTGTCCTAACCTTTCACATCTGTGGGTCTCCGGGTTAAGGAGGTTGGGAAGCATCTTGGAAACCACTGATTTCGAAACTTTCCTTTCACAGATAAGCAAACTGGAAATAATTGGCAGTACCTAGCTCAGGACCGTGCCTTAAAAGGCCCTCGGTAAATGACAAGTCCTAAGACAAGACAAGAGGAGAAACTGAAGGAAAAAGAGGTTAAGAACTCAACACAAGATCATGTAGTCAGTGAGTTGCAGGGATAAAGCAAAACCTGCCTCCTGCTGACTCCAACATCCAGTGCTCATTCCGACACCTGATGCACTAGCCAGACAAGGCCAGAGGCTGAGAGGCTGCAGCTGTCCTCATTTCTCGTTGGCTGTGTGGGAGAATGGCGCCTCCTGGGACACGACACGCGGACATGCACGTGTGCCCAGCTCTGAGGTGCGTCACAGAGCGACAGCTTCAACTACTAAAAGCACAGAAATACAACTTTCTCAAATACGGCATATATTATATTTCTTCAGCTTAAGATCAACTTTCCTTTTCCACACTGATCGTTTTTTGCTTCTGTCAAAAAGGATCTGAAGTGTCAGAGAGGGGGAAATCAGGAAGTAATGAGTAGAGGTCCTGCAAAATCAACTTAAAACCCAGACACAAATGGCCCTAACGGGGTCGGGCATTATTACTCGAATTAGCCACGGGTCATGCTCGCCTGCTTCTTCCCTTCCATATTCCTCTTCCTCTTTCACCCTCTTCCTGTCCCGTTCACCCACTGCTCCTTTTCTTTAAGTGCTACAGAAAAGACAAAGTTGCAGAGTCACTTGTGGAATGCTGGACGCTCTAGGAGACGAGTACTACAGAAATTATTGTAAATAACAACTTAAAATTCTATAGCATTTTCAAATTTTTTTAACATTTTATTTTTTTTACTCCCCACCCCCTCACATTTTAAATTTCGTACCAAATATTTTTATAACAAATTTTCATAAAAATTTTCTTAAGGCCATCATACTACAATAATGTTAAAATGCTTTTGATAATAAAAGTAAATATAAAGATCGACTCCAAGTAAGAGCACGCTCTGTACATGGCAAATTTGTTTGCATTTTATTTTCAATTAATAATATATTGTAAAAAATTATAAGAGAAAAACATTCAGTCAATAAACCCAAAAAAGAATAGCAGAAAAGGCAACACTACAATCTACTTTTAAAAAGGCAAAAAAAACAAAACAAAACATTAAAATTGGTTAAAAAAAAAAAAGGAAAGCTTAAAAATGAAGGCTTAACATCAAAATATTGTGGAGATAATGGCAATGGGTTATAACTTGTTTTACCAAAGACCAGAAGATGTGGCAGGCATGGAAGCAATTCACAGGATAACTAGCCAGCGAGAAAGTAAACAGAACTTTCATGATTTAAATAACGAACTCGGCCACTCCATCATGCCTTGCTGCCAACTAACATCTGTATATAAAATATCCTTAACAATGATTAATGGGAGCCCTTGGGTTGCAGAGTTTCTATGACAACAGAAATACACCATTCAGTATGAGGGTACCATAGATGGCTAACCCTATGACAAAGGCATTAAAATTACAACTTTTAGAGCCGGCAAATTCCTTCTTATACAATCCAGTAAAACAGGAGTAAGTTAACGGCTCTTAGCATCTCGTAAATAATCACTGCAAGTATTAGATGACTCCCATTAACAGAATAAATGTATTTAACAGCAGAGTAGACTCAGCTAAAAAAGAGAATTAGTCAACTGGAAGACAAAGCTCTGGAAATGGTCTACAGTGCCACACGCATAAAGACAATGAAATGGAAACTGGGAAGAAAAGGGACTGAGAGACACAGAACCAAATGCGAAAGGGTAACTTGTCTGTCCGGAGTCCGAGAAATGCGGAAGGCCGATAATGAACAAGGGGCAATATTGAGATAAGAGCTGATTTTTTTTTTTTTTTTTTAGAACTGATTAAAGATAGGAATTACCAGACGTAGGAAAGACAACATAAAAGCAGGATAAATAAATTTATATCTATACATAATTTGTAAAACTTCAGAATATCGAAGACAAAAAAAAAATCAGCCAAAGGGAGCAGGGGAAACACAATATCTATCATAAGTCTGATAACAGATTTCTCAGTAGCAAAAACTAATGCCAGAAGACAGTAACAGAGTATCTCCAAGTGCTAAGAAAAATCA
>NW_011888902.1:1552853-1561697 GCF_000151845.1 Pteropus vampyrus
TGCTGAATTTCAGCACTAGACTTAGAACTGGATGACCTGTGTTTGCTCAGAAAAGGAATATCCAGAAACAAACCTACGTTAATCTTCACAAGAACCCCATGCTCATGCAGTCAACGTGCTCACCGGCATACTGAGTTCCTGTGACGTGTCAGCCACCGCTCTAGAACAAGACAGACAAGAGTCCCTGCCCCGGGAAGCTTCTATTCTAGCGGCTGGAGACACTAGAAAAGAAAAACTAGATCTATCAGGCTAGTGTACGGTGCCATAAAGGAAAGAGAAAAGGTCATAGGGGGGAAAGGAACGAAAAGATGGGGAGAGATGACAGATCCAAGGAACTGTGCCCAAGACGGTGTAACAACTCAAGCCGAGCTCCTCCTAATCCGAGCCTCTTAGTCCTTCTCCTCCACGCTGCTGCCCTTACTCTCCTTTGTGGGAAAATAAGTAAAGACACAGCCCAAGTACCCTTCTTACCACCCCCTCGGTAGAAGAGACCATCCCCTTCGTTCTGGTCTCAACAGCACAACTGGTTGATGTCTCCGTCACGGCGCTTACACATTTTCTTAGCTGTGCGTTAATCTGTATATGCCAAATGACTGCAGGTTCCTTAAGAGTCGGGACATGTGTCATTCATCACCTTTGGAATCCAGACCTTAGCAAAGTACCTGGTATACAGGAAATCTCAGCACCTTTTTGTTCTTCAACTCAATAATGAGTTTCACTTTAAACATGGTCAAATTCAGAACTATTTATTTATAGAAACTATTCTTCAATGAAAGATTTGGGCATGTTTTAAAAGAAACAAGAAGAAATAATGGGGTATCAAGTCAAATCAAAGTAACTATAACCTTAAGGAGAGGACCAGAAACAAATCTGAATTGTTCTGGGGGTGGCAGAGTGGCTCAAATAAAAAATGGCCACGGGTCATGTGTCATAACTACCTGGCAGGATCTTCAAACTACACAGGCCGTTCCCCATTGTGGAAGTGGGGGGCCGGGCTACGGCCCCACCCATGCTTACGACCTGTCTCCCGAGTGAATCACTGCACTGAAGTAACGTGTCATCTCTCAGGGTTACTGGGATGGAGAAAACGCCAAGAACCCTGAGGGCACGCGGAGCTAAAGCCACAGACCCAGCCGCCTTCTGCCCGGGGCGAGAACTGAGGGGTTAGAGCGAAGGAAGAAGTGTAGACAGAAGAGATCTGGTTAAAAACAAAAACAAACACAAAACAAACAGGAGAACGCCGGTCTTCTAAGATGCAGGAAAGAGAAGCCAGGAGAACGGGGAGAGGGGCAGAGGAAGGCGAAAGCTGGGAAAATACACTGAAGAGAAACCAAGGTGGGCGTTTGAACAAGGACGTGCTCAGGTGACGCATGCTGAAGGGAAGCTGAGGAACGTCGGGGTGAGGAATCATTAGAGCCAGGAGCACAACGGCGACCTGGGAAGAGAATGATGTGGAAGAGCATGGAGAAGATAAATCGATGGGAAAAAAAAAAAAAAAAGTTACGGTCTCTGCAGAAAACTTAGTGTCTTCTCAGCAGCACAACCAAAGACTCCACTGCGAAGGACAACTGACGGCAGTCACCGAAATGTGACACCTGAACAGCATCAGGTCCAACGACGCTGCCTAGGAAAGCAGCCAAGAGCCCTGATCTACACCTACTAGGAAGCTGTCTCCATGGGGACAATTCTCTTAAGCACACAGTTGTGTTTTCAAACATTATTATGATGACGATTCGGATGATCTCATCATTAAAAAGGCTGATTTTTATAAATGAAGTACGTTACCTATTAAAACTTGACCATAAGACATCATCCACATGTGACATTCTCAGGAAAACCTCCAATCGTATAATTAAATGCCTTTCAAAATGAAAATAAAAGTAAAAACTAAGTAGCTTGCGAGTTTTAACTGAGTAATACCTTTTTGATTCTTTACTCAGTATCATCATTCATACAAACCACTGTACGTAACAACTGAAATAGATCATATCCTCCTAAAACAATGGATTCTAAGACAGGTCACAATCACAAACTAATGTCAGCTGACATTGCAAAATCTAACCCCCTCTCAGGGAGATAATTTAATGAACATAAGTTAAACAAATAATCCATTATGAACATATAAAACCAACAGTAAACATTTTAAACACAACCGAAATATATATATGTATGGATACACACACACATATATAAACAAGTATGAAACTAGTAATAGTTATGTAAAACCATTTGTTTATGTGATTCAGAATAAAAACTACTTAAAAAGGATATTTTTAGTATATATTCGATGAAGGAAGAAAACTGAGTAATTATAAACAGGGTATTGTACCAGAAAGAGGTAGGAAGTCCTCTAGGTAGGGCTAATTATTTCAAAATCTAAGAAGCAAAAGTTACTTGGTCCTGTTTGGTGGTACCATACATGGTCTAATATATAAAAGAATGTGAACCCACGTGTCATGTCATTTAAAATTTTTCCAGAGGGCCTGATTGCTGTCATTAAACTGTACAATCTCCAGGTGTGCAAGGGCCTCCCCCGCCCCCACCTCTTCTGCTCACCCTTTGCCACTCCCTATTCTGTAAGGCCCATTCTAGAAGGTCTAACACTGGTGGATCCGGGTCGACACCACGCTGCTTCACGCCGGAAGTCCCTGCTCATGCTTTTCCCCCGTCCAGAGTGTCTGTCCTGCTCTTCCCCGCCTGGATATCACCTAGCTCGCACTTGTGGAAGGTGGTTCTCAAGTTCTGTCTACTTCAGGAGTCCTTCCTGGAATCCAGTGAGATCTGTTCTCTCTACCTATCTCACCTGGACGACTCTGACCCGTCTGTCCGTACTCAGTGACACCGGTTCCTTGCTGTTCTCCCTGAGCTGGGCGAGATGTCCCTGACCTCTGTGTTCACTCAGCACCTCGTTCATAAAACTCAGCCCCCTATGTTGTGATTCTCTATCTTAATTTCTATGGATTGGAAGCTATGCTAAGGGCAAGAGCAAAGCACAATCAGCTCTGTAGATCCCACGCCTGGCAAAGTGTTCGCATGGCACAGGTGCTGCCTTCTAAACGTGGCTCTGCAGAGTGAGAGGCTGTGTCTGCTTGGCCGGCTGGTGTGTCCCCAAACATACAGAACGGCGCCTGGAGCACACTAATGGTTGAATGAATATTTGCTAATTAGTGTTTAAATAAATATTTCCTAAACAGAAATGAACTGGATAAGTAAAAGGCATTCGGTTGTTCTAAATGCTCTACATGTTCCCCAACTTAAACATGTAACATGCATATAACATGGCAAACCAAACAGTTATAAACATATATGCAAGAGTTAGTTCTATATTTATAAATAAGGAAATTATTCAGGCAAGTGAAAACCCTGGAACAGAATCAATCAGTTACTTTATAAATGAATATAAATGAACAGATGCTTTAAAAGAGAGTCTAAGGAAATATGGAAAAAGTGTGAAGGGAAGTATTTTTTTTAATGAACTGTGCCATGGAACTCACTGAGCAATGGTTTCTCCTGGTCTCAGTTATTACTCCTCACAGAACAGCATCCTTCCTTATTAGATATTCTAGGGAAGTTAAGTGAGGTTAAAAGATTTTACTTCTCTTTCCTGATATGTGCACTGTACCATTCAGAGCATAAGTGTCACATTAACAAAGCTTTCATTTATCTGTGTTCAATTAATCTAATAGAATCAAGTTTCTCTTAGCAAGTACAACAGTTAAGTTTGTGTCTGAATTCGTTTTACAAAATAGTGCATTGGTTTTAGTCACTGTGCTGGAAAATAGTTTTTCCTTCATCAGGGTCCCTTGACACCAGCTTTTCATACAATAACTGCAGAGATGGCCATTTTGTTGGTAAATATGAGAAAACTACAAAGAACAGTATACACGTCAGAGCTTTGGGGTCCTTGGTTTGTATTTTAACATTGAATGAAGTCTCTATTACTTGCTTTTAAAGATACAAGAATTAACTGTGCCTAAATCTAAGTTTTAAAAGTGGCTTTTAACACACTGGATAAGATATATTTAAATCTCTAAAGATGAGAAAATAAATGACACATATTTCCCAGACCCTAGGGAAAAGCATCATTAAATCTCAAGCACTAGGGTTTTCCTTAGCCGACAGTCAAGGATGAGGAAGAGCAGTGACTGCACGGAAAGGCAGTAGACTCCCCACGCCCTGCAGTCTGCCGGAGCTCGCTTTCACAGCACCTTAAAATGTTCTGAACCTGAACCCCTCCAGCTAGGCAACAGCCTTTCTACCGCGTGGCTACACCCCTAACATCAAGCTGCTTCACAGGCATATACATCACCTGCCCCTGGAGGCATCTGAGCTTTGGACTCTTGAAGAAAATGAGTAAAAATAGTTCCTTTACAGTTCACGAAGTCCTATTACATAGCTTATTTCATCATATCTTTTATTATCCCTATTTTAGGGATGAGGAAATGGAAGCTCACGAAGTGAGTCCTCCAAGGTCACACGGCCAGTAAATCACGGATCTGAGAGAAGTTGCGATGATTTCTAGTTGCACGCTTTTTTGCTTGCACTATACAAAAGTGGCTCGAACACAGTTCTGGGAGCAATGAGTGACAGGAACGAGGCCTCTGAATGATAGAGATGCCTTTGGCCAGGGAAGTTTTCAGATAAGGTTTTAGCTTCAGTGTATTTTGATGAATGGGCAAGACTCTCACAGGCAGACACCGAGGGTGGTGTTTCGAAAGGCAAAAACAAATAGTAGGAGCAAAGAGACAGAAGCTGGAAAGTTCAAGGCACACTCCAGATGCATCCGCCGGGGAGAATCCGGGGACAGAGACTGGAAAAGAAGTTGAAATCCTAACGGCAGAAACTTAGAACAGGAAGAAGAAGAGTTTATACTTAATTTCATAAACCAAGGGGCGGCACTAACGAAGTCAGAGGTCAAATGCGTGACAAGCATCACAGCGGAATTTGGGAGAGGTGACAGCAGTGTGAAAGAAACCGGAGAGAGACTAAACGAGGGTAACAGCCTATGTCGATGGCTGAGAGAATGAACCACAGGAGCAGGGAGAGTCCACGGGTTTCGATCTGACCTCCCCAGAAACATTCGTTTGGCTCGACAATGGTGTACTCGGCAACCCTTGAGGCTACAGTTAAAAACACGAGCAAAAATTCCGTCTCAGGGATGAATTCACGTTCAACTAGGAACATCGGAGAGGCAGGTGGCGAAAACAGAAAAGCACCCTGGACCAGGAAGCAGTGGATGACCCTGGTTCTGCCTCGTATTAGTTAGGTCAGTTACTCTGTCTTCTCAGAACCTTAACTTCCTCCTTTGACAGGTGCATATGCCAAACTTGTCATCCTTCACAAAACTGAACGCTACCATGCAAAGGTGACAGCTGTGATATTACAGTCATTAAAAAGTCTTCTTAACTGACACTAATAGAGAAAAACTCCCAACACGTAAGCAATAAATTGACTCCGTATCATTAACCAATGTTTATAAAACCACCAGAGAAATACCACTAAAATCTATTATCAGGTTTTTAAAAGAAAGGCATAAACATTCAGTTTATCATTTTTTATTTAAAAGAGCATGATTTACTTTCATATTTCATATGATGGAAAAATCAGATTAGGAGTACATGAGTCAGATTACTTTTAAAGTTTTTACAGCTTGCTAAATTTATCAAAACCTAAAATTTGTTATAAAGAAATTAATTTGTTAAGTACATGAGTAATATATTTTATATTAAAGAACTCATAAATTAAAAAAATTAAGAATCCATAGCTTCCAAATAGATGAATGAGTAAAACCTGTAATTTCATGTCTGATCTTTGCTTTAGAAAACTTCTCTTTCCTTCACTGCGTAGTTAGTCCAATTAATGAATTCTATTTTGGATATTCTGGCTGTATAAATTACTTTTATTTAACTGATAAAGTAATCATATGGCATCTTATATATAGCAGTGACACAAATTTGCCTATGAGTTACAGGTTCGATTCAAATTAATGTTGCTTTCATTTTTAATAGTATCTATTCTAAAAATTAATTTTAGACTTTTAATTGATGTCAAAAGACTTAAAACCAAGTCTTAGAACAGAAAAAACAAGTCTTAGAACATGTTGATTGCAAACACATTTTTTATTAAAGCTGTGGGAAAGTGGACTGATTCTCACTTTCAGTCTTAAATTTTATGTAATAGCACAGTGAAGGTGGAGGTAGAAAAAACAGGTACCAATCTGGATTCACCATGGAATAAATGAAGAAAGGTATTAAATTAAAATGACAACAGTCAGTGTTCACCATGCGATATCCGAAAACTGGAATTTAATGATGATATTAAGAGTATAAAAAAAAAAGAGAAATGCTCATGTATCACGTATTCAAAACTAACAAATAATAATGACAACACTAAATCATGGTGTATGTGAAAAACAAACTTGATTGCATACTTAGGATACACTAAAAAAGAACATTCTGAAAAGGCACATACAGAGATTTAAAAGGTGTCATCTGGAGATTCATGAAGGAAAGACCTCTGTGTAACAAAGAGCATGGAGTGGATTATTCGTGCTCCCTTTTAATGCCACTTGTGGGTTACTGCTGTCACTAGAAAATAAAAGCAGGCTCCCAATATGATCAATATCTGATCCTAATTCAAACGGGTATTTACTCTTCTTTGTAACAAACACATGAAATGATAGCTCGACCCCATGTCTTTCTCTCCCCAAGCTCTTTTTAATTCGAAAATGGATCTGTGGCAATAATCATCTAACAACCTCCCAAGTGCTCGTTTTATGAATCCGGCCCTTCCTCAAGAAGTTACACTGAAAAGTCTTTTAATCTCCTTCTGAAAAGAATTTACTGGATTGCATTTAAGTTCAAGTTCAAGGGTATTAAAATGTACAAAGGAGAGTGAAAAAGGTGCTAGGTTATAGATTTTAACTTCTTAACTAGAACACCGACTCAAAATAGATTTTCTAATTTACAATGAATCAAAAGAGAAAACATTAGACCATAGCAAAAGTGGCACGAATGTATCAAAAACCAAATGAATAAACATTTGAGGAGATTTATTATTAGAAATTGCAATAAATTTTGGAAAGATGAATTGATTTTAGTTAAAAGGTATAACTGACAATTTATTGGGCGGGAAGATGCATTATTTTCCAATTGTTATCCATCTACAGTAAAACTGATTTGTGTCCTATTGTATTTTATGGAAGAAGAGAGTGCAACTTTCAGTGATTTAGATTAAATGTATTAATCATAACCAGGCACTGTGAACTATATATCTACTATTAAAGAAGATTTTTGACATTTAATTCTGTAGCAATATTTTGGCTCTGTACCACTCTTCCTAAATCCAATTCCTGCTACAGTTGGCAGATTTCTCCCTTTTAATTTTATGAGGCTTAAAGTAGCATTTAACCACCCATGCGGTAAATAATGCGGGATTAGAAATATTTAGTGTTTTGTTTCCCTTTCAAGAGTGGTAATCCATCAAATCCAAAAATGTTCTCTAAAATTTTTCTATATTTTTGGCAATCTCTAATATATGATATCATAAAAACTATAAAATTAAATAAAATGCATTACATAGCCAGAATAGATCTGCTTTTCTAAAGAACTGTATTAACCTAAAAGAGCAGGTAAAAACCACTTTGAACCAGAAATATGGAATTCTTATTGAAAAACAAAACAAAATAAAAATAGAAATTAAAACATGAGCCTTGATTAGAATCTTTTAATTTTATTCTCTCAGGTAACGAATCTTAATGAGTGTGCAAATAACTTCTAAGCAGTTTAACCATTTAATATCTGTCTAAACCACATACTAATTGCAAAACGAAGTATTAAGTTATATAGGAATGATAATTATTGAACATTTGAATGTGCTACGTATTTGGCTAAGTTCTCTACAAATGCAATAATAAATTTAAATTTAGTATATTGTGTGATGCACATTTGCTCCCAACACATAAATTTAACTCATAATTTTTTCATAAAGTGAGGCATAAGACAAAATGAACTGATTAACCTACAGAAGTTAATATTTCTAACTATAATTTAGAGTAATTACAAAACATTTTTATGTTTACGTGTGAGCTTAAAAATAATTAAAAACTGCAATTAAAAAGTATATTCTGTTATTAAATCAAAATAACTACCAGAAAACTGACTTTAAACAAAATCAAATTCCAATTTTTAAATTTTAATGGATATGAAATATTAATTTTAGTTATTAATGAATCCAAATTATTACAATAATCACACTATAACTACATGCAATACTTTGAGATATATCAAAGTAATAAAGTAACCTGTCAAATGAGTAATTATCTATATTTAATCTATATAAAAAACAAATGGCCCAGAAATAAGTAAAGTCTGTAACTCACTCAGGACACATTGATGCCATATATTCACGGTTAGAACATCTAATTTCTTCATGCATATTCATATCTTAATTCACTTTTAATGAAGTTTACGGTAATGATTGCTGTGAAAATAAGTGTGTGTCCTCATAATGTCTAAATGAAATCAAGTATTACCTACCAGAAATAAGATAATCGAAAAAGAAAATGCGTGTGTACACGTGTGAACGTGCGTGTGTACACAGAGGCCCATTTTTCCATAAAGTGTGTGCTTTGCCCTCCATTCCTTTCACAGAGCTTCGCTGTGGAGCTGGGAGTTATTTATCGGGGAAAATTGGAGAAAATAAAACCCATCCCATCAGCTAGACAATCAGCATCTTTAAGAAACATTCCAATGGAAAGTAAAGACATTTCAGTAATGAGCATATGACACATTATACAATAATGTGCTTATAATGTATAAGTAACATACGTGATATATATAATAA